>NW_006494614.1:29469735-29522170 GCF_000325575.1 Pteropus alecto | reverse complement strand
CACATTATTGTTCTCTCTCTTGGTTTCTAAGATGTCTCTCTTTCCTGGATTTCCCTCATTTTCTCTGATATTTTCTTGTTTTCCCTTTCTGGAATTTCTCCTTTTGCCTACCCCTTGAATATGTGCCCCAACTATATTTATAGGCTTCTACTCTTAATGCCTTGTCTTTTCCTTTTATATGCATTCCTTCAGAAATATAATTAAATAAATGTTTATCGAGTGCCTACTATATGGCAGACAACGTACAAGGAACTGGGAACAAAAGGTAAAAGGCAAAAGACTCTGGCTTCAAAGACTTTAGCTCTTCACAAATTTGACAATCACTTGTATTTAGTTCCTCGCCTCTGTAGTCCCAACCCCAAATCGTACACTGAACATCTCTGCTTGGAAGTACCGTAGGCACTGCATACCCAATGCAGAAAAATGCTGCACTCATTATCTTTCCCTGTAAACCTACTCTTTGTGTTTCAGTTCTCTATTAAGTGGCATTATCCAAAGGTTCTACGTTAGTGAGTTTGTCTTCCTCTCTGTACCTCTCAGTTGCCATTTCCTGTTTATTCTGCCTCTGATATGTTTCTCAGGTCCATTTCCTTATCTCCATTTCCACTGTCTTCGCTGGCTCTCCCCTAAACAGGTATAGGAGCCTCTTAATTGTGTCCTTGCTTTCAGGCTGTCACATGACTGCAGAGTTGCCTTTCTGCTCACACTTTTCTGCATCTCGTTCTCTTGCTTACTTTCAGTATAGCCCATAATCCTTCCATATGTGGTCCTAACTACTCTTGTCCCCCACCATTTTCACTCATGCACTCATGCCCTAGCAGCAACAGACTAGACAGAATTTCTCATGCATTTCCATGTCTTGCCCCGTCTTGGTGCCTCTGTTGATTTCTGAGACAGATTTTTTTCCTCCATCTTTGTTTGACCATCAACCTTGAAGACTTAGATTCTTTTTCTGTGAAGATCCTTTATTTGTGGAGCTATCTCCACATTTCCCAGGGAGCAGTCTCCATATGTATCAATTCTTTGTTCATATTTCCCTTACATCACTTTTCACATTTTTTTTTTTAAATTCCCAGGAACCTATTCAATATCTGGCACAGAACACATGATCAGTTCTTATTTTTATTTTATTTTATTTTTGGTGGCTGCTGAATAAGCAAAATGAAATTTATCACACTTTTATATCTAAGCCTCTGTTTCTTTGTGACCCTTAACAACTTATTTTAGCTTTAGCAAAAGATTGGATTGTTGAACAGTTGATATATTTAATTGATATAAATGCAAATATGTAAGCTTTGACTTGCTGACTTTACATTTAGCTAGGCATTACATCTTAGTTCAAAAAGAGAATTAATTTTTTTCATATTTCTAGGTTTTTCTTTCTCAAGATATATTCTGAGGAGTTGCACCTAAAAAATTAAGACAGTACAGTTGGCTCACATGTTTTCAGCAGCTGAGTTAAAGGAACTGAAAACATTTTGAGATTTTGCAAAGCATGATTGCTTTAGAGTCTATGCCTACATTCTTAATATTTATACTGTAAGGAAGAAAATACTGAATAACGATATGATTTTCTTTTCTTCATAGGTTATTGGGAATAATTGGGAAGGCATATTATTTATTATTCTTATTCTGTGTATTTATTCATAAGGTGGTTATATAACCTATTATCACCATTTTTCATGGTAAGATTATTGAATCCAGTTATCATGTGAAGCTTTGGGATTTCCTTTTAAGTTCTAGGTATTTGAGGGTGAAACATGCGTAAGTTTATTATTGCTGCAGTCTGCTCTAGGAGTACATTTCTAGTAATCTGATTGTCTCCACAGGGTGGATTTTGCAGATACACTTCAACTTATTTACAGCTCAAAATGACATGAGTGCTGGAGGACATTACAGATTTAGTAATGCTATTGGTGTGTTAGGTTATAAGTGGGTATTTTCCCAGGTTCTTCTCGGACTTAATAATTATTTCCAAGGGATTTTTCTTTTGCATTGTGTAATCTAAGATTGTTAAGAAGCCGAGCAAAAGAAGATTTAGAATTCTCTTTGACTACACATTTAAATATAAAATCACTCAGTATACAGTAAAAATGGCAATAAAAATTGAGGAAATTATTAAACTGACTCCAAACATTAACTGTTTTTAGAGGTTTGGGTGGTGTAGGGGGATCTATCAAAGATGGTACTATTAAAAAACAAATATTTTAAATATCTTTTTCTCTTAGCAAGTATATACTATGTTATGACACTTTAACTATTACTCAATAATTGCATAATATGTGAGACAAATCAAACTTAAATCTGTAGTGATCAGAGAAATGATCTACCTTTCAGTAGCTTCAGCGCTTTGTAGTTGCCTAGGTGGTTTTAATCTCCTTTTGTCTTTACTGATTTAGCCCCATCTGCTGGAGTCTTCATAACTCCTGCTCAGTGATGAAGGATGGCAGCAAGTGTTCCTGACTCCAGGATATTTCTGTTACCCTCAGGCTAGGTTAGGTACCTGCATATTGCATATCTTTATCACAGTATTTTTTCTATTCCATGTTTATAACTATCTGTGCATATGTCAGTTTCCACCATTAGATTATGAGCTCCTTGAGATCAAAGGCTGTTATTTACTCATCTCTGCCTAACATTGTGTCTTCATTGTAGTAGTAAATACTGTATGAATGTTTGTATAATGAATAAATGAAGCCAACTTTCAGGGACTAGAATGTTCATTGCTGTGCAGTACCATTGAAAGCTCTTATTTTGAAAAACTGGATTAAATACAATATCACCTAAGTTTCACGAACAGATATGAATCACTGCATTAAACTACTGTATTTAATATATTTCTAAAATAAAAACAATATTTCTTGTCCTGTAGTTATTTAAAGGGTATATTTTTTAAATAGGAAGTAGATGTTTTTAAAAGGGTAGAGAAAGTCATAAGTGTAAATCGCTTACCAATATAATCTCTTGAGTTCATATTTAATAAAGATAAGTTACTCAATCAGCAATCCATGTGCGAGGGTATTTGTACATAAATCACTTAGTTTGGCTTGGATCTAACATTGATGGGACATAATTGATCTTTAATATTTTTATGAAGAATCACAGACTGTGAAATTAAAGGTGATTGTATTGTCTAACTTTGCCTTTCCTTCAAGCAGGCACCTGTTTTCATGGTAGTGGAAATGTTGTTTTATATGTATTATTGACCAGTTCATCAATTAACTCTGTCTCACAATAATTAATACCATTTTACTTTCTACTTTATATCAGGAAAATCTACCAGAGTTTCCTAACTTGATATACTATGAACTATGTTTTTTTTCCACCCCCCAAAAATGTTTAGGGCAGGCATTAAAACCTATTTATTTTGTTTTCTAGCTCATAATTTGATAAACCTGCTTGTCATTTAAACTTTTGTTTGCACAGTGTTGTTGTGTGTGATGAATTGGAATATTCACTGAGCCAATTTTATTTACTTTTCTCAATCTAGAACAAACTGTCCCTTTAAATTTTATTTTCTTTTTTTCTCTTTGTTTTATTATTTTTTAGGACACTATTTTTCATCAGCTTTACTTCCATTTTCTGTTTAAGAGTCTGTGGAAGATCAGCTTAAGATCTTGGTTGTTCCTACCCATTCAGTGGCCTGAGCAGTGAGAAATGTGGACAAGCCTTCAATAGGGAACAGCTGGATAGGCACAGAGGGCATCTGTACCTTCCAATCAGTCTGTGACCTCGGCTTGAAGAGTCTTAAATTTTGGGAGCTAGAATAGCTCATTCACCCTGAAGTTCCTCCTTGGTTATAGCCTTTTCAGCAGTGGCCTGCTCTTCCTCTTCAACCTCTTCAGGATCCCTGTAGAAGTAGAGATCAGGCTTGGCCTCTCATGGTTGCTTACAGGAGATGGTGCCACGCATGTACAGAACTTCCCAGGCCAGCATTCACCACCTCAGACCCACTGAGTGAGTTCCCTTGTGTTGTACTGGGTGGCAATGTCCACATAGCTCAAAAGAGAGTCTTTGTTTCATAAAGAAATGGTAGGTAGGTTAACAGAAGACACCTCTATGAGAGGCTGGTGGTCAGCCCTAGGATCAGAAACCACTGAAAGGTATGGCTCTCAGAAGGCTGCCAGGATCTGGTTACTGAAGGTCCCAGGAGTGAAGCGGCCAGCAATCGGAGTGGCTTCAAATTTCAGCACAGCTCACTGGCCAGTGTCCTTGGAGGATATAATATTGACATCAGCCAGGTTTTCAATGGCAATGATGGTGTAAGCTGGCAGCAGAAGCTTCTCCCAGGTTCTCTTCAGATTTATGCCATCACTTTTCTTTTTGCATGAGAAAGCAAGGTGGGTGCCACCTAAGTGGGTTCCTGCTGCAAGGAATTTAAGGACATCCTACTCCTTCATTTGTAGGACATCAAGGGCTTTAGACATTATGAAAGTTCTTTAAGGAACAAAAACTAATTTTGTTACTGCCCTATTAAAAACCCTTCAGTGATCTGTGCCTACTTCTCCAGACTCAATTTTTATCCTTCTTTACCTTGCACATTACACAGTTTACAGTTACATTGAATTTCTCTTTGTTCTTCAAGTAGAATATGCCTCCTCCTTAACTCTAGAGTTTTATGAGTTTGTTCCTTTGTACCAAACACTTTCACCCTTCTTTGCTAAGTTAATTTCAATTATTCCTTCACTTAAGTCGCAGTGAAAATATATTTCCCTCAGGGAGATCTTAACAGGAATCTAAACAGGTTAGGTCCCTCTCTTTCCTGGTCCTGCGTACCTTGTACTTTACCTATCATTATATTTGTTCCAAGGGTTATTATTTTGTATTTCTTCCCTGATAGGTTATCATCTCCATTATGGTAGAGACTCTGTTTTGTTTGCCATTTGATCACTAATATCTAGTGCATGGAATAGTAGATTTCCAATAAATATTTCCTAAATGAGTGAGTGAATTAGTGCTGAAAGTTTTTAAGAATGATAGCATAGTTGCTTTGGAAAACAGTCTAGCAGTTTAACTCAAAAGGTTAAATTGAGAGTTGCCATATAACCGAGCAATTGCAGTACTGTGCGTGTACCCAAGAGAAATGAAAACACAACCCACACAAAAACTTGTATATAAAACTTATAGCAGCATATTATAATCATAGTAGCTAAAAAGTGGAAACAACTCAAATCTCCATCAACTGGTGAAATAAAATATGGTATATCTATACAATAGAATATTATTTGGCAATAGTAAGAAATGAGGTACTGATACATGCTACAATATGGATGAACCTCAAAAACATGCTCAGTGAAAGAAACCAATCAGAAAAGATCACGAATTTTATGATTTATGTGAAATGTCCAGCAGAGACAAATTTATAGAGGAAAAAAAGATATGTTAGTGATTGCCTAGAATTCAAGAAGTTGGAAGAAATGAGGAGAGACTACTAATGATTGTGGGGGTTTCATATGTCTAATCTGTGTGCCCTCTTTGGAGCAGCGTCTGTTCAGGTCTTCTACCCATTTTTAAATAGGTTTGTTTTTTTGGTGTTGAACTGTATGAATTTTTAATAAATTTTGGATATTAATCCCTTATCAGATGTATCATTGGCGAATATCTTCTTTCATTCAGTAGGCTGTCTTTTCATTTTGTTGACAGTTTCTTTTGCCGTGCTAAAACTTTTTAGTTTGAGGTAGACCCATTTGTTTATTCTTTTGTTTCCCTTGCCTGAGAAGATATATCAGAAAAAATATTACTAAGAGCAATGTCAGAGAGTTTACTGCCTATGTTTTCTTCTAGGAGTTATATGGTTTCAGGTCTTACATTTAAGTCTTTAATCTATTTTGAGTTTATTCTTGTATATGGTATAAGAAGGTGGTCCAGTTTTATTTTGTACATCTATCTGTTCAATTTTCCCAACGCTATTTATTGAATAGACTGTCTTTATCTCATTGTATATTTTTGCCGCCTTTGTCATATTAATTGACCATATAGGTGTGGGTTTATTTCTGGGTTCTCTATTATATTCCATTGGTTTATATGTTTGTTTTATGCCAGTACCATGCTGTTTTGATTACTTTATCCTGTAGTATAGTTTGGTATTAGGTAGTGTGTTACCTCCACCTTCGTTCTTCTTTCTCAAGATCGCTAGCGTTATTTGGGGTCTTTTGTGGTTCCATATAAATTTTAGAATTATTTGTTCTAGTTCTGCAAAAAATGTCATTGGTATTTTATTAGGGATTGCATTGAATCTTTAGAGTACCTTGTGTAGTATGGACATTTTAACTATGTTAATTCTTCCTATCCAATGACATGGTACATGCTTCCATTTATTTGTATCTCCTTTAGTTTCTTTCTTCACCATCTTTTAGTTTTCTGAGTACAGGTCTTTTACTTCCTTGGTTGAATTTATTCCTAGATATTTTGTTTTATTTTTCGATGCAGTTGTAAATGGGATTGTTTACTTTAGTTCTCTTTCTGATAGTTCATTATTGTTGTATAAAGACGAAACTGATTTCTGAATATTAATTTTGTATCCTGCCATTTTACTGAATTCATTTATCAGTTCTAAAAGTTTTTTAGTGTAATCTTTAGAATTCTCTACATATAGTGTCATCTCATCTGCAAATAAAGACAGTTTTACTTCTTCCTTTCCAATTTGAATGCCTTTTATTTCTTTTCCTTGCCTGATTGCTGTGGCTGGAACTTCCAATACTATGTTGAAAGTGGATATCCTTGTCTGTTCCTGATCATAAGGAGAATGTTTTTAGCTTTTCCCTGTTTAGTATGATGTTAGCTTTGGGTTAATCATATATGATTTTTATTACATTGAGATATGTTTTCTCTATTCCCACTTTGTTGAGAGTTTTTATCATAAATTGATGCTTTTTCTTCATCTGTTGATATGATCATAGGATTTTTATCTTTCATTTTGTTTTTGTGTTGTATCATGTTAATTGATCTGTGGTTGTTGAACCAACCTTGCATCCCCGGAATAAATCCCACTTGATTGTGGTGTATGATATGTTTAATGTATCACTGAATTTGGTTTGCTAATACTTTGCCAAAGAGTTTTGCATCTGTGTTCATCAGGGATATTGACACATAATTTTCTTTTTTGCAATGTCTTTGTCTGGCTTTGGAGTCAGGGTAATGGTGGCCTCATATAATGACCTTGGGTTCTTTACCTCCTTTTGAATTTTTTGAATAGTTTGAGAAGGATAGGCGTTAATTCTTCTTTGAATATTTGATAAAATTCACCTGTAAAGCCATCCAGTTTAAGACCTTTGTTTTTGGGGAGTTTTTTGATTAATGATTCAATTTTGTTTGTAGGAATCAGTCTGTTCAGATTTTCTGTTTCTTCTTGATTCAGTCTTGGAGGATTGTATGTTTCTAGGAATTTATCCATTTCTTCCAAGTTGTCCAGTTTGTTGGCATGTAATTGTTTTTCATATTTTTTTTATAATGCTTTGTATTTCTGTGGTGTCAGTTGTCACTTTTTCCCTTTCATTTCTGATTTTATTTACTTGGGTCTTCTCTTTTTCTTGATGAGTCTGGTTAACAGTTTATCAATTTTATTTATCTTTTCATGGAACCAGCTCTTGATTTCATTTATCTTTTGTATTGTTTTTCTAGGTTCTATTTAGTTTATTTCCACTCTGATCTTTATTAGAGCCTTCTTTTTACTCACTTTGGACTTTGTTTTCTGTTATTTTTCTAGTTCTTTTAAGTGTAAGGTTAGATTGTTTATTTGAGATTTTCCTTGTTTTTTAAGGTAGGCCTGTATTGCTATGAATTTCCCTCTTAGGACTGCTTTCACTGTGTCCTAAAGATTTTGGGTTGTTGTGTTTTTATTTTCATTTGTCTCAATATATCTTTTGAATTCTTCCTTGTTGTTAATCCAATTATTATTTAGTAGCATGTTATTTAGCTTCCCTGTGTTTGTGTGCTTTTCTGGGGGTTTCTTTCTGAGGTGATAAAAATGTTGTACAATTGATTATAGTGATGGTTGCACAGTTCTTTGAATATCTTAAACACCATTGAATTCTATATTTTAAATTTGTGAATTGTACTGTATGTAAATTATGTGTCAATAAAACTAATTCTAAAAAAGAATGATGGAAAACTCACTAATGTATCATTCAACTTTGAGAGCTGATGGCAGTTATGTCTAATCTAGACGAAGAAGAACTTTGAGCTTAAGAAATATTAGTTGCGTGAGTAAACAGCTATCGTTCTCTTTTGTCTGAAATGTTTAGCCAGCTAGTTCACCTCGCAACTCATGTAAGTGCTTTTCCTTGAGATAGCCATTGTACTTCGGTATAGAAAAAAGGAGCTTTATGTATATTTTGTCACATCAGATTAATAAAGAAGTGAACTTAAAGTTTGAGAGTTAATAAAGTTAGTACTTTTTACTGATTCCTCAAAGACATCTCTAATTGAAATAGCCCCCCCCCCTCCCCTCCCCCCCCCATAACACACACACACACACACACACACACACGCACACACATACTGCTACGTAGAGAAGAATGATTCAGGCTGAGGCATGAGTAGGTTTGCTCACTAGCTCACTTTTGCTTTTGCATTATAAATACAATATCAACCCAATAAAAAAGGCAAATAGCTGCTGCTTATTATCGTGAAAATAGTTTTGACCTGATGTTTCCCCTGAAAGAATTTTGAGGACTCCTAGTGGGTAGATTACAGTACCCGCTAGTATAGACCAGGAGTGTAGACCACACTTTGAGAACTGCTGTCCTAAACAATAGAAAATCACCAAAGCCTTAACAACAAGGATCCTGAATGTTTTACAGATCTCCCTAGTACTGGGTTTTGCCCCAGTGGACCTTTCTTTTAGGGTTGATGATCAACTCAATCAAGTTGTAAATTTTTTGGTCAAATACCTTCTTAATGTAGTACACTTCTAATTAAGGGGACAGCATTGCTAACTGTTAAGTAATTAGCTTTTCCTTGCTTTTCATTGTCAGAGGATGCATAACAGCAATCACTTCAACCTTATTTTATCTCAGGTTTTATTTTTTTCCCCCCTCTTCTTTGCTCTATTATCTAGAATAGCAAGGCAGCCAAGGAGGTAGAGAGGGAGTCAGGGCCTTTGTGATAAGTAACTTTTCATGGTTTAAAAAGTTCACAAAGATCTCTGAGTATCTTTTCCGGGAAGCTTTCTGGATGCTTTATGGTAATAGATTGGAGATGGAGTATTCTGGCTGCTCTTTATCTGGGAACCAAGAGTCCAGCCACCAAATTCTCAATTTGAGTTTAAAAGATGACATTCAGAGGTTAATTATGGGCATAGTTAGCTTCAGCACATGAATAATTCTCTCAGCAATGATAGAAAGAAACTGCTAAACCAGTCTGTAATTTACACTTAGGTTTTCAGATTGAGCTGCCATAGTTTGTGACAACACTGAAGGATAATGTCAATGGCAGGTTAGAGTTTTGCATTGTGTTAACATTGTCTTTGTTTAGCTTTTTACAACACCTTTCTTTGGGAAACACTGAAATTTGTCTTTGTGTTGCAGAGTTCTCAGCAAGGCCAGGTGGCATTTAACAAGCCTAATGAGAAAGATGACTTGGTTCCAAGAGCCAATGTCAAAAGACACTGCAGCTGCCCTGTCTCAGGGGTCTGGAATGAGACTGACATTCTCAATTACTGCCCCGTATTACGTTGTCACTATTGCCTTCTTAGCATCCACCTTCAAGCAGTATTCACGCCTTCTCTTCATCTGTTCAAGTGGGTGCTTTGGCATGAAGGAAGCTGTGCTTTATCTCCATAATGCATCTTGCTGTCCTTGGCACATTTGTTTGTTGTTAGTGGAGCCAGGGCTCAGCTGTTACATGACAGGCTGTGATAGAGTGAATCAATTGTTGTTGGTTTTCTTCTTGAAATACCCATCAGACTTTGTACTTCTCCTTTAAACGAAGGCTGCTTCTTAATAGTTACTATATAATTTTCACATTTGATCATTTTGGATGAATTGTAAGGAGAAAATAAGTCTTGATATTTTCACAGTGTTCATTTAGTTGGGAACAAATTTCAGAATCCAGAAATCCCATTTTATGAAAGTAAAGTATTGAGAGTATACTTATTTAGCCTTAGCTTTTAAAATGAGAGAGATAGAGATATTATTACTTTCAACTTTCCTGTGTCCCAGAAGTTCAGGAGTCCTCAAAGGAGTACTTTTTTGAATCCAGGAGATTGTTTTCCACTTTAGTGTTATTCACAATTTCTTATGGATGGTGGATCTGAAATACCTTTGGGTCGTGGTTAAGGATTTGTGATCTAAACGTTCTTGACCCTGCTTCCTATAAAACCACAAATTAATATTGCTAGAACTCATCACCACAGAACTATCCAACTGTCCAACATCCACATAAAATTGAGTAATAAATTTAGAAAGTTGAATGTTCCCTGTTTTTGAACAATTGAGTTAAACATTTTATGCCTAATAATATTATTCAAATCTAAAACCACTCTAAGTTTAAAAACTACCATAAGAAAACTCCAACTCTGTAAGGTTTTTAGAATGGTGTTTACGATATGGCTGACTCTAATATATGGTTTAAAAAAAAGAGGGAGAACCAGACCATATTTATGTCCTATCTTTGTGGTTCATATTTTATGAGGAAGCATCCACAGCACTGTGGGAACAGGGTTATATTGAAATCAGAAGCTTCTTGAGGTCAGTGTCTCTCTTTATCTGTACTGCATCAAAATTAGCTATCAGCTGGTTTTACCAATTGTATGACCTTGAACAAAGTCACCTTCTCATGCTTTAGTTTCTTCAACTGTGAAATGGGGATAATAATAGTGTTTTCTCAAAGTTGTATAAGGATTAGATGAGTACATATAATAAAGCACTAAAATAGTGCTTTACATATAATAGACACCATATAATTGTTAGTTTTTGCTGTATAATAATTGTATAATTATAATTGAGATGATGCTAAGTGTCCAAGAAAAAAGTAGAGAGAAGGAAAGAAAGAAAGAGGGAAGGCAAGAGTGAAAGCATCTTCTCCCTGACGAGGAAGGAGAGAGAGGTTGGCGGGTCACAGTTGAGTATGTTCCCTGGCACTCCTCTCTGGAAATAAACTTTTTGAGTGTATGGAGAGTTTCTTAAAGAAGGTTGCATAGTTCACACAGGGAGGCTTCACTTTGGACATGGGGCCTCACCGCTTTGCCAGAGACTCTTGTGTCCCAATGAATGGATGTTCTTAGCCTAGCCAGGCCTCAGCAGTGATTAGTGAAGACAGATGAGCCAAGACTGCAGGGCAAGAGGGTTTCTCCCTACCCTTGGTGCTATAGCACACACAAACTCTGCATTCTGGAAGGAGAGAAAATTTAGTGGACTGGGTATTTGGAGTTGAATTTAGTTAATTAAAGATAATAAAGAAATCCAGTGTTTTCTGTATACGTGGTCTCTGGACTGAGATTTATACCCACTACATTAATTGGTTCTTGTAATGATTTTTATAAATGTGTTTTTGGATATTTCATGTATGTTCTGTTTTCTGAAGTATATCTCTGATGGGGACCATTTAAAAATATCTGTCATCATCCTCCACTGTGCCTAGAATATCTTTGTCTGCACACGTAGAGTGTTTAGCAAACATTGATATACTTACTGTCCAGAGCCTCCAGAACTGTGGTTCTGGCACAGAGGTATACCATATCCCTTCACTGAATTACAGGACACAACATTCTTATCAAAGTATAACATTTTTGTCTTTGCTAGGGCTGAATACTGTCACTCAGAGCTCTGTGAGATGTAATGTAGAATGAATGGGTTGCATAATACAGTTTAGTCGATATAAAACTGGCATTAAAGAGCATATGCTTATTGGGACATATGAAATCTTTTGCACCATGAGATTATAAGGGGATAGGTCAGGGCAGGAGACAGCTCTGTTCAAATAGCGCCCTGTAGAAGGCTATAAAGGAATAAATGAAGCCATGCTAGAGAAGCTTTATGGAAACTGTGAGTTGTTATGGTGTAATAGTGATTTTTGTTACTGTTAATGACTGTGATGATGATGATGATTTTGGTATTTAATCTCTTCAAGTATGTTGCCAAAATTCTAGAATTCAAGAGTGACAAATTCTGAAAGCTTGAGAACTACTATTTTGGGACAATAATATCTTTAAAAACAATGTGAAGCACTTGAATAGTAGGGTCTTCTTGATTGTTTCAACATCATCCTGTTGGGCCCAAAAGAAACACATCAACTGGATTACCTAAATACCTCCTGCCTCTTGTCAAGGGATCAAACAGACTAAGCAGCAGTGACTACTGCAGTTGTTAGGCCAACTTGCCACATTTCCATAGATCTCTTTAGTAAAGACACAACAAGCTCCAATATATTTAGACAAGTAATGCCCGAGCTTAATGTTTACATCAGTTTCCCTTGCCCCAAAGTCCCATGGTTGGTACAGATGCTGGCCTAGGCAGATACTGTACACACAGGGGTATGTGTTTCTGCTGAGGAACCCTGAGCTTAGGAAGCCCCTAAGCTTAAAAGGGGCTGTTGGCAAACTTGCCCTATATTTGCCCCCAAGGAAGACATTATTTATATTACCTTGGAATGCAAGCAGATCTCCTCTGAGGAAAACGGGAGACTTTATTATGCTGAAGTGAGTAAATATGCTCTCTGACCAGGAGAGTGACACTCTCACTAGCTTCCATGGCTGTCTGTTATGCAAACTTCTCCCAAATATAACTGTTATTATGCAGTCATCTATGTGTAATGCACTGGGTTTAGCAAGGTGGAAGAAGCAATAGAGACCATCAGATCTGGATTTGAGTTTGAGTTCTGCTACTAGTTGGGTCATCTTGAGAGAGTTATTTAACATCTCTATAAAATGAGGAATAATATTTTTCTCCTTTTAGAGCTATTTAAAAAATGAAATTAGTCTATTTAAAGCAGTTAGTACTGTACTTAGCACAATAATAATATTGTAAAAGTTAGGGCTACATGAGGTCGAGTATAACAACACTTGATCAGCCTTAGCTTAAAAAAATTAAAGCGTTTTCTTTTTCTCACATATATATATATAAAGGCCAGAAAAAACAGCCTAGAATTGGTTCAGCACCTCACCAGTGTTGCTAGTGACAGGCTTGCTCAGCTTTCTTGCTTCTCTGCCTCAGCGTGTGGCTCCTGTTATGGTGGAAAATGGTGCTGTTCCTTTAGGCCTAAATCTATATTTCAGAAAGATGAAGTGGAAGGAATGCGAGCCTTCTACTTGCAAGTTCTGCATTTTTATTGTGGAAGGAATGCCTTCTTAGGGACTTCATCCATATACAAATTGGCAGGTTCTGGGTTACATGGCCACCCTTAACTGGGAGATTGGATATGTTTAGTTAGCTACACAGTTGTCCCAAACAAAATTGAAGTTCCGTTAGAAAGGAAGAAGGTGGAATGGTTACTGGTAGTCGACTGGCAGTGTCTGCCACAGACATAATCTTTGTATTCAAGCTGTTCACATTCTAATATGGCACTTCAGTGAGCAATAAAAACTTTCCATCCTGGCAATCACAGACTCTAGTTGGTGTATGCTTTTTATTAGACATTTATATTTATATTTGAAAAGGTTAATTCTACTTGATTCAGTGGTCAAAGGACAGACATATTCCCAGCTTCCAGATTTTAGATACTATGAATAGCATATTTGGCAAACTCGAAAATGGAACAGAATTAACATAACACAGCTAATTAGGCCTACTGGAATAGCCTTATTGCCCCTAACATAGGTAGCTTAATTACTTTATATTTTAATTTTTTCTTCTTCATTAACAGGTACTAAGGGGCATCTTCAATGAATTGGTTCTCAGCATTTTGGCTTTAAGCTTCTGTTTCCATCTTTATATTATCAGGAACTGGTCAACTGGATATTGAGTCATTCTGTGTAGCCAAGTTTCTTGGATGTAAATTAACTTATGGAGTTCAGGAATATTTATTTCAGGCATTTTCTCTGGTATACATGTTACTAAAACGTATTTCTCACTCTTTAATGAGAAGATACTGAAAATAACATACCAATTTTGATGATTCAGGATCACCTTTTGAGCATCAGTCATGAAATTTTATAGTTATGATATTGATATAAAACTTCTATTGTTAATTACTCTTTGCTTACTTGCTTCTTTCTCATAGAATGAACTTAATTGTGAGCCCTTTTGGGCCAGTGTACTAGGCCCCCTTCAAGAGCTTTATCATTCTCCAAGAAATTATCAATGTCTTCACTGTTGTTCTAGTTGCCCTTGACTTTTCATCCCTATTCAAATATTTTTCAAGTCTATAACATCTATAGTTGGACCATAAGCATTAACCCATGACCTGACACTCATCTTCCCTTCTATTTTGTACTAATTTCATTAATGAAGTAAGAAGGAGAAAGTGAGAAGTCCCTTACCCTTTCAGAGTTTTGGAGGTGTTTTAGGGAAGCTTATACCAAAGTAGAGGTTGGCAAACATTTTTTGTAAAGAATAGTTAGTATATATTTTGGTCTTTGTAAGCCACATACAGTCTCTGTCACATGTTCTCCCTTTCCTCCTCCTCTTTTTATTCTTAGCTTGGAGGGCTGTACAAAACAGACCATGGGTCAGCATTGGCCTGCAGCTGAACTTTGCTGATTCTTGCTCCAAAGCATACAGGTCTTTACAATTGAATCAATGGTCTCCAAAAATTTTAAAAGTGAACCCTTATTATTAAAAGCTTTGAAAATGTACTCATTTTCATTTATAAAATATTTACATGTTTTTACCAAACTAATAAATTATGTGTAATATAAAACATGCAAAAATAGAAATTTAAAAAGTGTGAGTTCAAACGTGCATATAAAAAGAAGCTCTAGAAGTTCTTTCTGTGCCTCAGGAGATCACTATGCCCTCTTCTTGGGGTACCTACATTTCATCTTGGAGTTTATCTGAGGAAAATCATGGGACTTCTCACATAACGCAACCCTACAATTTTCTAGATCTTAATATCGGCTTTTACCTTGAGTCTACTTAAACCAAGGGAACTTGATTCATTGGCACCTGCCAAAATAAAGATTGTGAAACATTACAAGAATAGACTTTTAAAAAATCAGTTCTCTAAAGTTATTCAGAGAATAAATAGTTAACAAAATGAAGTTCCTCAAGACCATGAAATTCCCCTTCAGGACCATGTTTTATTAACTATTTTTTACTGGTGAATATGCAGTATTCTAATGTGATGTCTCATTTGAAATGCCAGGGCTGCCTTTCAGGAAACGGCACACAACAAAGGTAAATGCGTTTAGTTATAAGACTGTTTGGACATTTTAGTGAGCGATAGCATAGAAATAAGCACTTTCAAATTGTTTTCTAAGAACCATTATTGAACATGTCCAGCATCAGACCCCTAGATTCCTAATGTTGGGTTCATGGATTCCATAGGTGGTTATAGAGGAATTTTAGTGTATCATTGAACACGTTAAAAATTTTATGGAGTGTATGGATATAATATGTGTGTATTTCTGAGATTTACGGCTATAACTACCTACAGGAGGCAAATGACATCAGCTAATTTACTAGAAAGAATTTAATATAAAGAACCATTAACTAAATGTAAAATTATTTACAAGGTAACCAAAAAGGCAAAAAGAGAATTCTAAGTGATCATAGAGGTAACAATGCAGGAAGCTAGTGCTACTCCTAGAGTTGGAGAAACAAAGGAAAGGGGCTAGAATAATTAAAATTTAGAAACTTGGAGAAGAGTCCCTACAGACCTGAAACTAGGATCCCAGAGGAGCTGCTACCTATGTGGTTCTGGGACTCAGACTTCTTAGGAGCAATATCAGTAGCTAGTGCAGGGTCTCTAAGGGGGCGCCCTGGGCTGGTTCTAGAAGTGTTGGAATCTCTTCACACTAGACTAATCTGCTACTTCAGAAACGAACTGCCCCTTCCAGGTGAAAAAGCACTGTTGGGGTGGTGCTCAGGGAACCCACAAGTTGCCAAGAAAAAGCAAGACCCTCTTCCTCCCATTTTGCAGTCTCCCTGAGGTGCCCTCTACTGGTGACTCTAATGAGTCAGCAGGCAAAGCAGAAATGTGGTTTGCAGCATCAAAGCTGGGTGGATTTAAAGCTCAGAGATAGTAGCTTCGTCACTGGACCTGTGGTCCATAGATTTAATCAAATTCCTAGAAGGGACTGGAACTCCAAAGGTTAAAACTTCTATTTCTTAATATTTGAGGAAGAAGATTGTTTTATGTATGGAGCTGTTGTTTCACAGGTGAAGATAAATGGAAATAATATTCTGAAGTGCACTTGATCCTTGAGCAATCCAGGTTTGCACTGCACAGATCTACTTAATATGCAGATTTTTTGGTCAATAAATACTAAAATGTATTTCTCTTCCTTTTGATTTTCTATCTTTATTGCAAGAATACAATATCTAATACATGTAACATATAAAATATGTGTTAATCAACTGTTTATGTATTACTAAGGCTTCTGGTCAACAGTAGGCAATTAGTAAAGTTTTGAGAGACCCAAAACTATATGTGAATTTTTGACTGCAAGGAGTCAGCACCTCTGAACCCCATGTTGTTTAAGGGTCAGCTGTATTTCATTTTTCTGTGTTCTATTATTACCTAATGCAGACAAACCAATAATTAATTTATCATGATGTTCTGGAACTACGTTTCTGAAGTTACGTGGTGAGATCCCATTTTTTTTCTTTAATCTGCTTCTTTGACTTTGTCTGGAAAGTGATTTCATTTCTTAGGACAATGCAGTGCACACCATCTGTGGGGGTATCCAGCACCAAGATCCCCCAGGGACCTGTCTGTGCTCCTCCCTTGCTCTTCAGGCCATGGTTAATGGAGAGGTTAGAGACACCTGGTTTGTTGAGCTACTCAGGCAGCACATCTTTCAGTTAACTCAGAGGTCCCCGAAACCCGGGCCACAGACTGGTACCAGTGCATGGCCTGTTAGGAACCTGGCAGCACAGTAGGAGGTAAGTGGCAGGCAGCAAGCAAAGCTTCATCTGTATTTGCAGCTGCTCCCCAGTGCTAGCTCCACATCAGGTCATCAGACATTAGATTCTCATAGGAGCACCAGTCTCTGGTGCCAGAAAGATTTCCAGGTTTAGGAAACTTTTAGGAACCATCTCTCCAGTGATGAAGTTGGGAGACATGAGCTAGAAGCTGCCGGCAGACCTGTTTCTCACTGAGAAGAGGAAGCCAATTGAAGAACGAGGGAATTGAGCCAACACACTGAGGAAAGCAGAGAGGAGTGGCAACTTTCCAGTCCTGGTGCCGGTACCCCTGAAACAACTGTACCAACCCTTGTGAACACAGTTTGCTTATACGAATCAAGCTTACTTTTTCTTCTTAAGCTTGTTGGTTTTCTATCACTGAAACCCATTACAGGCCTGCCTAAAGCAGCTCTGTTGTGTTGTATATAACTCCTTTGTAAATACCATTTAGACAATCTCTCAGAGTCCCTGATATCATGGTGGTAAAAGGGTGATGGTACTTATCTCCTGTAAATGAAGTAATGAGTAAATGAAGAAATATATGTAAAGCAACTAGCATGGTGCCTATCATAAAATGTACATTAGAAAAAATTGTGGACCCAGTATTGTATCATCAGTAGCCTAGCTTGTCACTAGACTATGCTATGTATAGCAGTTTCTCCCCATGCCTTTACACCACTCTACTGCACCATTTAGTTTACCCTTTTCATGACATCCTGATACTATCAAGGGCCAACAAAGTTCATGGAGATAGCTATTAACTCACAATAACAATACGTCATTTCTTCAGTGTTACTCACCTAAGTTTAGGTGTCCATAGGGGTAGGCATCCTTTTAAACTTTAAAGTTATTTAATTTTCTTTTTCTTCTGCTCTGCATCACTGCTGCTCTTCTTTCTTCTCTATCATCACTACCAGCTGTCGAATCCCTGTTGTTATTTCTGATTGGTATTGTTGAAACTGCCCATTTGAGTCTATTTTCTTTAGAGGTTTTCCTTTTATGTTTCTTCCAAACCTTATTACATCTCTTTTGCTTCTTGACTTCTCATGTGAAAAGTTTAGTTATGTATGTACGTATTGTATTTCAGAAGATCAGTGTAATAATTTCAATGAGAATTATAACTCTCTTGCAGACGAACATATTCTTACCGTCATAAGATAGGAAGGTTGCTTGGTGATCCTGGAATTGGTGTAAGCGATGAAAGATGACTCCCTCACCACTGCCCATCCCCCACCCCCGCCCACAGCTGTTTGTTTCAGCCATTGTTACTGCAAGCTTGAGAGGATAAAAGTACTTTGTCATTCAAAAATTAATTTTGATTTAATATTAAACCATACAGCTAAAGAGTATGCAATTGCAGCTACTTAGGTGCAATTGCATACTCTTTAGCTGTATGGTTTAATATTAAATCAAAATTAATAATTTTTAATAATTTAAAAATAAAAATAGAACAATCATTTTATGTGTCTAAGCAAATATCTCTGCCTCATAAATACAAAGAATGAGGATGTACTCAATTCCAAAGCAAAACTAACAAAGCAACTGGGAGAGAGTGATGTTTGGGAAAATTTCCTATAATAATTAATGAATTATTATTAGGGAGGTAAATGGTTTTGTATAAGCTCTACCAAACTTGCTCAAATGCAGCATTATCAGTTTAATACTTTCAGGCACATAATTCACTAATTTAAATGAGTTGATTGAAATTGACCTTTTTAGATTACCGAAATAACTGTGCTGATTGTTCAGCTATTCAAATTATACAGGCACTATTTGAGACAAATTTCAAGCTGTATTAGTGCACTGAGACAGTGTGGTATAATAATAATACATTCATGTTTCTATCTTGTGCCCCAACTCTCCTCTGCTTTCTAGGCTCATATATCCAACTAACTGCTCACTGGATAGTCCACATGATTACCAACACATACTTCAACCAAAACACATTCAAACAGAATTCTTGATTTCTGCCTGTAAAACCTACTCCTCCCCTTCTCTTTCCTATTGCATCAAAATCCTGAGATACTCTTGACTTCCCTCTTGCTGAAACCCTACATCCACTCTACCTTCAAAGTACACCCCAGTTCCAGACATCACAGGTCAGCACCTACAATGCTCCCCACCTGGTCCAAGACTCCCTCACCTCTGCTGGTCCTGTAGCAGTCCCCTAACTTGCCTCTCTTCTGTCACTTGGGCTCTTCAACTCTCTCCACAGAGCAACCACAGGAATGGGTTGAAAACATGTCATCTAACATCATGCCCATACTCAAAATGGTCAGAAAATATCCAGTACACTCAAAATAGCCCCCCAGTGATTTTCTTATTTACATTTTCAATATTTTCTGTAATTACCATGTATAATTTTTATAATCTGAAGAACAACTTGGTTTTATATTTTTGCTTTGTGAGGAATAAAACATTTTAAATACAAATTAAAGAAAGTATTTCTTGGTGCAGTTTTGCTTTATTTAATCACTTGGTTTGATCACATACCCTGATGCTAATTTCAGAGGCTTCCTTTTGTTTTGACTACTTCTATTACCAGTTAGATAAAAGATAATACTCAGTGACAGTAGGAGACAGCATAGTATAGTGGGAAAGGCATGAATTTTAAACCACAAGACTAGGATCTAGTTTATTTGACAATGGATTAGCCAAGTAGCTTTAGCCAGTTGACTTAAATTTTCTGTCTCCTATCTTAAAAAAATGAGATTAATAATACTTAGCTTACCTACTACATAGGGTTTTTGTGAAGATCAAATAGAAAGATCAAATAGCTTACCTACTACATAGGGTTTTTGTGAAGATCAATTTGAAAGTGCTTGGTGAAGTGTAAAACAATGAATGTTAGTTAAAAATAATAGAATTACACAATTGTTAAATGGTGAGTTGTAAAATCTAAAGTAAATGTGGGTTAAACTGAGTATTGTATTTGTCATTTGCTTTCTTAACCCAATATCCATATGCATAGAAAATGGATTAGTGGATGTCAGATGCTAAATGAATTAAAAAATAAAATGACCTTGAAAGAGCAGCTAAAAGCATAGTTGAGTATGGGTGGAAATCGTGCCTAGATCTGAGAGGGGAGAGAGGTTATACCTGGTAGTCTTGCCGGGACAGCTGTAGGCTGTAACCTTGGGAAAAGGAGCCCTCTTGGCTGGAGGATCTAGGAGAAACTGTTTTGCTAGTCCTGGAAGCACTGCAAGTAATGGTGATGAGGCCTAAGTGGGGTGGGGGTGGAGGGAACAAACAAAAACCTTTCAGCCAACTGGGAAAATTTAGAGTTGGAGCCTCAGAAGAAGGAACAAGAGAAATTTTGAAATCTTTATTCGATTTTAAGCAACCAAAAATTTACTGAGTGCTAGGCACATTGCTATATCTATTTACATATTATCATATTTGATCCTTACATTCTCTGTTAGGTAGTATTATTATCACTTCACAGATGAGAAAACTCTAGACTCAGAAGGGTTAAAGAAGTTGTTCAAGATCACCCTAAGAGTAAGTGACCAATCTGGGATTGAAATCCAGTTCTATTGGCTTCTTTACACTATATTCTCTTAAATGCCAGTGAACTGTGCAGTAGAGGCCTTTACTCTGTTCACATTAATGATTTTCAGAGAGATACCTGTGAATTTTTTCAGGGGTGTTGGTATAGTCTTTGATACTAGGGTATGTTGCAATTGGAAGAAATTAATCCCGGTGATGTGTGGAGCTGCTTTCCTTCAAAAAGGACACTTAGATTTATGGCTCTGCATCTCTGAAAGATTATCCTGATTTTTTTCAACTCAGATGTATTTTTTATTTTTATATTTTATTTTTTTTCAATTGGTGTTGACGTACAATATTATATTAGTTTCAGGTGTACAACACAGTGATTAGACATTTATATAACTTACAAAGTGATCATTCTAATAAATCCAGTACCCATCTGACATCATACATAGGTATTACAATACTACTGACTATATTTCCCAGGCTATACTCTATATCCGCACTACTATTTTTGTATTTACCAATGTGTACCTCTTAATCCTCCCACCTCACCCATTCCCCAAACCCCCAATCTGACAGCAATCAAATGCTCTCTGTATGTAAGAGTTTATTTTTGTTGTTTGTTTGTTTGTTTATCTTGTTCTCTAAATTGCACATAAAAGTGAAATCACATGACGTTTTTCTTTCTCTATCCAAGTTACTCTACTCAGCGCAATACCTTCTAGGTACATCCATGTTGTTACAGATGGCAATATTTCATTTTTTTATTTTTTACGGCTGAGTCTTATGGGAGCCCCTTTGTAGGTAACTAACTGTTTCTGAGCTTGTGTATCTTATTTCCTTCACCAGGATAGGGTAGTTTTGTCATTATTTCTTCAAATAGATTTTTAATTCCTTGCTCTATCTCTTCTCCTGTGGTACCCCTGTGACGTGAATACTGGTACACTTGATATTGTCCCAGAGTCCCCCTAATCTGTCCTCATATTTTTGGATTTTTTTTTTTTTTTGCTGTTCTGATTGGGTGTTTTCTGGTACCTTATTTTTCAAATTGCTCATTCGATTCTCTGCTTCATCCAATCTGTGGTTGATTCTCTAATGTATTCTTTAGTTATTACATTTTTTATTTCTGACTGGTTCTTTCTTATGTTTTCTTTCTCCATTTTTATATTTCCTGTCCTCTTGTTAAAATACTCACCGAGATCATCGAGTATCCTTATTACCAATTTGTGTTTTGAACTCTTCATCTGGTAGATTGCTTGTCTTTAATTTGTTTAGTTCTTTTTCTAGAGCTTTATTATAGTCCTTCATTTGAGACATGTTTCTTTGTCTCCCCATTTTGGCTGCCTCCCTGTGTTTGTTTCTATGTTTTAGGTATGGCTGCTATGTTTCCTAGTCTTAGTAGAATGGCTTTATATAGTAGGTGTCATATGGGGCCCAGTAGTGCAGTCTCCCTGGTCATCTGAGCTGGGTGCTCCAGGTGTGTGTCCTTTCTGTGGGTGTGTGTCCCCTCCTGTTGTAGTTGAGCCTTGCTTGATGTTTGGACATCAATAGGATGTCCCTCCTGGCTGTGACTGGCTGTGACTACAGTGAAGGAGCTGGTGTGCAGGGGCTGACCCTGTGGAGCAGTATTCACTTTAGCGGGGCTCTGGTGCCTGCTGAGTTTGCCCTTTGGGTATATTGTTTGTGGAGGTGGCCTCCACAGAGCCAGGTGCTGCTCTGGCTCTGTCTGAAGCCAGCCATCAGGCAGGTTGGCCCTGAGGCCTCCAGGGAGGGGCCCCACTGCAGGTTAGGTTCAGCCTCAGCCTGTGCCTTGCCTGGGGGCACCTGGAATGAATCACAAAATGATCTGCAGATATCTTCCAATATTTCTGGGCTTGGAGGTGCCTGGATGAGGTTAAGCTGCAAACAGAGGCTGGCTGCCACTAGTGCTGTGCTTGGGGATGCTCAGCAAGAGGTATGGGGCACGCCGAGGTCAGATGCTACTTGTTTGGGGTTTGTGAACCTTTGAGAGATTTTAGGAGAGCCCATGGCATGAGCCAAGACAGGCCATTGCCACTGGAAGGGCTTGGGTAAGCCTACAAGTTGGGTAGGATAAGGTCTGAGGGAATCGCCAGGGTCAGAGAACAGTGTTAGCCAGGTAATTGGTCACTCAGATATGGGATCAACCAAAATCTACACCCAGGGACAGGGGAGGGTTCAACAAAGGAACAGTGCCCCCTGCCAGCACTTCTGTCTGGGAGAAAACTGCCCCTCCACCCCTCTCCCTGAAACCAGACAATTCAGTTCCTCCCTCTATGTCCCTGGTGCCCTACGAGCTGCTGCTCCAGCACTGGAGCTCAGAGCGAGTGAGTCTGTCAGCAAGTAAGTCCATGCATGGGCCCTTTAAGAGAAGCACTTGGGACTCCCGCAGCCCTTTTTCTCACCCAGCCACAGATTTCGCTGGTTTTCACAGCCAGAATTTGTGGGGACTTCTCTTCTTGGCACCAGTTCTTTGGGCTAGGGAGCCTGTTGTGGGGCTGAGACCCTTAGCTCCTACAGAGGGACCTCCTGATTCTCAACCACAGCATGCGGGTGTGTAGCCAGCCTGTTTCTGATCTCTGCCCCTCTTACCAGTCTCGATGTGGCTTCTTCGGTATAGCTTTAGTCATAGTACTTCTGTTCAGCTGAACTTCAGGCAATTTTCACTGATGGTTGTTCTATAAGTTAGTTTTAATTTTGATGTAAGTCGAGAGATGAGGCAGGCCCAGCATTTACCTGCTCCACCATCTTGTCCAGAATTTCCTTCATATATTTTTTTTAATAAAGAAATCTTTTGCTATTTTTAAGATAGCCTTTGCAACATCCAAAAGAACCTCACTAAATCAGTGTGTATTAATGTGAGAAACCAAGATTGTGGCTGCACTAAATGTTTCGAATGGTTTCATTCAAGTGTAGGTAGGTAAATGGCATAGCTGCCTATAATTCATGACCTGCTTCATGGAGTCAGGGTCATTATTTGACAAGGACACTGCTTCATTATCATTTTTCTGCTCTAAGTCACAAAACAGAACACATGATTTCAATATCTTTTCAGTCAGGCATGACTTCTTTTCAAATACTTCAAGATAAGACTTTTATGTTGGGGCAAATCCAAGAGTTAGTAAAACTCCAGTCTTTCCAAATCCAGTCTTCTTTTGCACATTGTCTGATGTATCATGGACAGATATAAGGTACTCCTTTGAATTGTTTTGGCTTCGTGTTTTTAGAAAAAATCTTTTAACACCTAAAGCACTGAGATTTTTGTTTTTAATTTATGTTCAATTATAGAAGTAAAATCTAAAAATATTAAAATTTATCATACTTTATTTTCTTTGGCATTTTACAGCTAAAGTCTATAAAACAAATTTGTAAAAATCATATGTCCAGAAGTATAATGACAGTTTTGGGTCTCTAATTCTTTTTGAAAAAAAATTATTTTATATATCTTAACAAGAAAACAATGATGGTCGGTAAGTAACCGACCATGTACAGTACAGATAGTGTACTGCTCTTTTATATTATCTGGAGTCGACAATGCTTTAATAACTTGTTTTTTTATAAGTGAAATATTCATCACAAAGTTATGTTTCAAAATATCTAGAAGAAATTAAAGACAAAAAAATTTAGCATCTGTTTCATGTGGTCCTTAAACTCAATCCATGGACCTCATGCCACATTTTAAGCAAAAACCAAACATTAGATTTAATATAAAAATAGCTGATTTCTATTGTCTTTAAGATGTACCATTTCTATTGTAAGAACCAGTAGTTGTATAATTCAATTTTGTAAGCCTTATCTGATTGAAATCAAGAATAGCAGATAGCCTTTGTATAACAGAATAAAAAATGCATTTATTTTAGAAAATAGTTTATAGTTTGCAGTGAGTTTTCAGGTAAATTGTATGTGAGAAGGTTGTGTTTCAGTAATCTATTCTGTGTAATAAAATACTTCCAAATGGCTTTAAATAACGTTGCTTTTTTCTGGTGATCCTTTTTGCTGCACATAGTTTTGGTTGGGATCACCCAAGCAACAGCAGTCATGTTGGAGCTTGGCTGGAACACTTGGTTTCTCCACGTGGCCTCCCTTTACAGGATCACTGGAACTTTCTAACAGAATGGCAGCCAGGCTATTAAGACGGAGTGAGACAAGATGATAAGCCCCAGTGTGTAAGTTTCTGCTTGCATCATGCTTGCTAATAGTCGATTGGCCAAGGCAAATCATATGGCCAGTACACATGGGATGAAACTTTACATGGGTGTAAATATTGAGAAGTGTGGGTCACTGGAGGCTACCAATGTCAGAGTCCCCCACAGGCTACTATTTATCTCCTAATATCTATTTATCTTCGGCCTTTTATTTATTTATGTATTTGTAGTAAAATTTTAATTTTTAACAAGATGCATGGCCACCTAGAATTAAGACTACTGTTTCTACCCTAACACTTATCAAATTGTGGTTGGAAAGCTACAACGTGGGGCAGAGGAATTAAAGCAAAAGTATTATGTGTGACTACTGGATAGTGTCTTTATCTTGAATCTATTGCTGTGTGACAAATTATAAAACTTAGTAGCTGAGAGCAAGAAACATTTTCTTTCATGGATTCTAAGTCAAGATTTGGGAGCTGCTAAGCTGAATGACTTGGTTCAGAGTCTCCCATATGGTTGCATTCAGGATATTGAGAAGGGCTGCCATCATCTGGAAGCTGACTGTGGCTGGAGGATCACTTTCATGATGGCTTACTCACATGGCTTTTGGCTGGAAGCCTCATTTCCTCAGCATGTGGACTTTTCAATAGGGCCGCTTGAGAGGCAGCTAGGTTAGCCTCATGTCATGGAAATTTGCTTCCTCTAGAATGCATGAGGGAATGGGAGAGAGAGATACAGAGAGGAACTAAAATACCTTTCATAACCTAGTCTTTTAAGTCTCATGTTGTAACTTCTTCTGTTTCCAATTATTCACACAGATCAACCTTGAGGGTGGAGAAAACTACACTAGTATTTGTTAATATTGTAAGCAGTTAGGCAAGACACAGCTGAGCAAACCAAATGCTACACAAAAGATTCTCCACGGTGTAGCTGAGCTCCAATTTACTTGTGTTCTTCATTCTCATTAGGAGGAAAAACCATAAAATGTATCACTTTTTAAAACTAGAAACATTTATGACGGTATTTACCAAGAATTCTGTTTTCTAACCTGCTAGAAGTATTTTTGGATTGTTTGAAAATAATTTAGAGAACATGGCCTGAAACAGAAACATTGCTGTCTTATTCAGTGCACAAATAATTACAGATTATTGTTAGTGAACTTGTCTTAAAAAAAGAAAATCTATAAATGGGGCAGTGTAAACGGTGTGGTATAAAACGAATTTTCATATGGACTAGTTCTGCTATTGTTTTCTCGCCATACTCATGGTGGAGCTGTTGGTTAAATCCTGTCCAAGAAATATATTAATACTGTCTACATGATTATTAAAGAGAAAGTCACATCCTATATAACTATGTGGCCCAATTTAGGTGATTTGAGTCTAGTGGTAGATAAAAACATTGACTTTAGGTCAAGAATTCATGGTTTCAGATTCTCGTTTGATCTTTTCTTAGCCATATATTCTTATTTGCTCTATGAGGCAGTTTTCTCATTGATAGAATAAGAATAATACAAATGTGACAGGGTGTTGTATATAAGATAAGATGCATGAGGCTCCTAGGAAACACTCAATAAATGGAATTATTATTAGTAGCTAAGTGTTCTTTAAATATTTTATTAGGATTATGGTCTTGGTGAATGCTTAGTGTATTTCCTATAATAGCACCTTCCCTTTAGGGCAATTTGTGTGTGCATTTGTGTGTGTGTGTGTGTGTGTGTGTATGGGCATGTGTTTTAAAAGAAGAGATTAAGGCACTAGATGAGCTAGGATTAAGAAAATGTGTTTCCTTTCAGAAGGTCTCTTCCATTGGAGAATTTATTTGGACAATTTGAGTTGTGTTAATATAGCCAAATAACTAGAAACCATTCATCTATCCATTTATCCAGCCAGCAGATCATTTACCCAACATTTATAAAATGTCCATTATGTGGTGAGCACTAAAAATGCAAATAATAAGACATTGTTCCTTCCAGGGTTTCTCAGGCTATGAAGATTTATGTCACAGAGAGATATAAACAAATAATTAAAGCAGTGTGTCAGTTCCTATATTTGTAACATATTTTTTATGTGCCGCATATGGCACTAGTGCTTGCACAGGAAGATGTATTTAACTGCCCAGGAGAGGATTCTTGAGGATTTTCAAGACCCAGTAAATGTTTTATCTGGGTCTTGAAAATGCCTAAGGAAAGGACAGGGGTGGAAGAGTGGAGGAAGAGATAGTACTTTCTGGACAGAGCCTGTGAGAAGGCAAGAAGGAATGGAAGAACATGGTATATTCCGAGGAACTTTCATAGTTTAGAAGGTCAGGACTATGGAGTGCTTAAAGAGTGGCAATCAGGGCAAGTCTAGAGAAGCAGAATGGGCCAGATCATGAAAGAACTCACATGCCATGATGAAGAATGTGCACTTTACCTTGTAGGTATTGGTGAACAGATAAAGGATTCGTGTTAATTTACCTTACATGAAGATAGTCATGGGCCTCAAAGACCTGGGTTTGGCTCATGACTTCATCACTTCCTGATGATGTAATCTTAGCAAGTTATTTACATCTCCATGTGGTCTCATTTATAAAATAGGGCAATAACATTATACTCATGATTGTGTGACAACTAAAAGAAAAAAAAAATGTAATATTTAGCCCATAGTAAGCACTTAATGTTAGCTTTGCTAACAATAATGATAATAGTAAGCTCTGGGAGGTCTAAGTAATTCAAGAATCGTTATTCATTACATAATGCAAAAGTGAGTGGTGAGTCTACAAGTGATGAAGACAGATAAAGAATTTTTGGAAACTCTAGATAAGCTAATTGTTGAGGAAAATTACTTGCCAAGGCAAATATTCAGTATGGATGAACCTCTTTATTCTGGAAACAACTGCCTGAATGGACTTTCATCCATAAGGAGGCCAAGTCAATGCCAGGTTTCAAGGCTTTTAAAGACAAGATAATAGTCTTACTTGGGTACAACGTTGCAGGCTACAAATTGAAACCCTTGTGATCTGGCACAGTGAGAAACCATGGCCTTCAAGCATATTGATAAGCACATACTGTTAGTGTACTGCAGGAGCAGTAAGAAGTCAAGGATGACTCAGCTCCTCTTCCAAGATGCCCCTCTGAATTGTTATGCCAGCCAACTGGAGAAGTACTGTTTGGAGAATTACATAGATTTTGCTTATTGATAATGCTCCTGGATGTCCTCCTTTTATTGATGATCTTCATCCCAATATTCAAGTACTATTTCTCCCTCCAAACACAACCTGCTTGATCCAACCAGTGGATCAAGGAGTTAAAACAGCTCGTAAGGCCTACTACCTCAGAAGGACCTTTGCCCAGTCTGTTGCTACAACTGAGAAAGACACTGAGAAGACACTGATACAATTCTGGAAGGATTACAACATCAATGACTGCAACAAGGACCTTGCTTGGGCTTGGAGTGATGTCACCAAGGAGTGTATGAATGGCGCCTAAAAGTCAACATTCAAGAAGTTTGTCCGTGACTTCAAAGGAATTGCCAAGGATGAGGAGGCTGCAAAAATCAACAAGGCTGTGGTTGAGATGGCAAACAACGTTAACCTGGGTGACACTGAGGAACTTCTAGAAGTAGTTCTTGAAGAATTGACTAATGAGTAGTTGATGGAATAGGAACAAGAATGCAAAGCTGAAGAAGAGTCAAGAGAAAAGGAAACTTCAGGTGAAAAAAAATGAACAAGAATTCCCAAGAAAATTCATGGTGAAGAGTTTAGCAAAAGCTTTTGCAGGCTTCAACAGCTCCTTTAAAAAATTGAAAATATGGTTCATGGTACATTATCTGTTTACAAGAAAATCTGTGATTTAAAAAAAAAGGAAACCAAGCAAACCAAAATGGATGTATTTTTGAGAGTGACATCTTCTCAAGAAATGCCTCAGGCAAGTCCTTCAAGGGGTATTCTAGAAAAAGGCACTGTTACCATAGGAGACGACAGCTTCATGCATGTTGTTGCCTCTAAGGAACTTCCAGTGGGACAAGATATAGAGGTGAAAGACAATAATACTGTTAATCCTGACCCTCTGTAGGCCTAGGCTAATGTGTGTGTGTGTTTTAGCTTTTAACAAAAAAGTTTTAAAAAGTAAAAAAACCAAAAAACTTCTAGAATGAGGATATAAAGAAAGAAAATATTGTTTAGCTGTATAATGTGTTTGTGTTTTAAGCTAAGTGTTGTTACAAAAGAGTTGAAAAGTTAAAAAAAAATAAAGTGTATAAAGTTACCATAAGCTAAAGTTGAAGAAAAGTTATTATTGAAGAAAAAATATTTCTGTAAATTTGGTGTAGCCTAAGTGTACACTATTTATAGTCTACAGTGGTATACAGTAACGTTCTAGCCTTCGCATTCACTCAACACTCATCACTGTCTCACCCAGAGCAACTTCCAGTCCTGCATGCTCCCTTTTTGGTAAGTGCCCTATACAGGTATACCATTTTTTTTATCTTCTATTCCATATGTTGACTGTACCTTCTCTATGTTTAGGTATATTTAGATATACAAACATTTACCATTGTGTTACAGTTGCCTATAATACTCAGTACAGTAACATTCTCTACATGTTTGTGGCTTAGGAGCAACAGGCTATACCATATAGCCTAGGTGTGTAGTAGGTTATACTATCTATGTTTGTGGAAGCGCACTCTATGATGTTTGCAAAATGTCGAAATTGCCGCACAATATATTTCTCAGAACCTATCCCATCATTAAGCGAGTCATGACTATTTAATAATTAAGCTCCACAATGAATGGGTCAAGCAATAAGTAAATTACTAGTTGAGAGTGAGGAGAGATCAGTGAGGGCTTCATTCAAGAGAGATTCATGGAGATGGCAGGGCTTGAGCAGAACCTAGAGGACGGGAAAGTGGCATCAAAAAACTGAATAAAAAATTCAAGGAGAAAGTAACACACCTGCTCTCTGTCTTGGGAAAAAGTACTTTCTGTGCCTGGTTTTCTCCACATGTGAAAAGAACAGTTCGCAGTTTTGTGTCTTTTAAAAAAGCACAGCATACGAACCCTGAAAAAACATCTAAAACATACAGGAAGAAACAAAACCCACCATGATATTTTCTCATTTGCACTTAACTTAGAGTTTGGGACCTTTTTCCTGGTGTAGGTGTTGCCGCAGGCTCCAGACATTCTTAACTTGATTGGATCCCTGCAGTGCAGTCTACTTCAGACTACCTTTTTTTAGACTGCTTGAAAGTTTTTCAATTTATTCAGCAGAATATATCAGGCTGTCAGCTTTGGAGAACTAGTGCCTGCAGAAGATATATCTTTCCTCTGCAGGTGGCACTGGCTGCCAATTTTTCTTTGGTATGAGCTCTTGTTCCAAAGAAGTCCTCTGTGGTTTGAGCACCAGTCACATTTGAGTTGATCTCCTTTTCTGTCTACTGCTGTATCTGGATGATGGCTATACCTGCTGTGTGTGAGTGGGGAGAGGAGTCTATTGTGTTATTTCTTTGCTTTGTGATTAGCAAATTACTTTTTGCTTAAACTGGGTCATCTCATCTCTTTTTTCTTGCCCAAGCAATTTATCTGCCTCTGTCATTTCCTAGATGTTGATATCAATGTCACTTTGCTTCAGACGGTGTCCCTTGAGTCTTTGAAGTTCCTGCTATCTGTCTTCTCTTTGATTATTTGCTATCCACTCTGCAGAATGGTTTCACTCTCTTCCTGCTGTCCATCCTCATCACATAAGCTTTCTGGTTCAGCTGAACTGCCATGAGCCATCCCTGCTGGGCTACAGGGAGGAAGCAGAAAGATTTCCTCAGGGATTGTCAGAGTCTTCTAGTAGGTGCCTTCCTTTACCCCCGATAGCACATGACAGAGCCTGAAGGGAAAACATACCCACTGCTGTCAGTTTTACTAAGTGGACTTTATAATGTGCCACTGACATCAAAAGTAATAATGGAAGAAGGGAAGGACTTCTCTTTTGTTTCAAGTTTTCCTCTTCTACTTTCTCTGCTCTTTCTGAATGTCAGTTTTCTTTTTCTCTTCTGCACTGCACATTATGAAGAGATTAGTCAGTTAAAAACATTTTACCAAATGAGTTATAGTTCCAGGCTTAGTTTTGTTTTGAGGCTTACTAAGTTCTAGTAATGGAACAGTCCAGAAGAGGCCATTGAACTTCTTTCCCATATTTCTAGGAGGGAGGTCCCTCAAGAATCCCAGACAGGTGGGTTTTGAGGCTATTTATAGGTATCTTGTATAACATTCAGCCGGAGGAGAGGCTTATGGTAGATGGGTCTGTATTTAACAAGTAACAGTAGTAATGAGGATTGTACACTATTAATAAAAAAGCTAAGAAAAGGACTAGAGAATTATGGTAGCTAATGGTGTGAGGAACATTTACTATAAACCTGATTTTATGACACATTTTAGAAGAGCAATTTGATCATAAATATTCACTCTCCTGTGACATGTTGCACATAAAGTCTGATCTCAGGAACATTTTTAAAATACCTTTTAAAATTATAGGAGACAAGAAAAGATAGCTTTCATATGCAAGGGAAGTTCTCTTAGGTTTTTGCCACCAGTGGAGTAGGAACCCTCAATCAAATTATTTCTACTAAAGATTTACCCTTAGGGAAACTCATAGTAAAGTGAAAAGTTCACCTCTCTGAGAATATTTTAGCTTCTATAAAAAGATAAGATATTTGATCAGGTGATAAGTGGTTCACAGGTGATTTGTTTTTAGATTTCATTATAATCAAAGGATTTTTTTTTTTGCTATTTCTAGAGTTAAAGTGTTTGGTTTTTGAGTCATAACATATTTTCTGCTCACAGGTGATGGCAACCATTATCTCAGTTTTCCTTGGAGGTGCTAATATTAGTGAAAACTCCTTCACTCCACCCCAGGCATTATGAGCTGGACCATAATTTCAAGCATGGCAAGTAAAACTAGTACAGAGATATTTTCCTGCTATACTTCCTTACTTCCTCATGGCATATTTTAATCTGGGATTAAATAACCATGGCTTCCTTTAAACCAGAAACATACAGGAGAACCTAATTGTATTGTCACTCAAATTGCTGTTTTTCTTAGATCTCAGGAGCAATTCCTTATTCAGTCTGAATTGGGCAATGAAGAAATGTGTTGAAGAAGGGAAGATAAAAGGGATATTTATAAATATTAAGTCAATCTTTAGTGCGGAACTTACTATTTTTTTCTTTGTGTATATTCCCTAAACATAAAGCACACTTGTATTCAGAATAAGTATTAAAACAGGAAAACACATCCCAACAGTGTGTTTATATGTGTGTATGTATTCATAGACCTTATTTGTGAGTTATTTGATATTTTTTATTCTGTTTCTTATTTCTGCCATTTTTGCAGTCCAATGATTTATAAACTATTTTAGTGGCGCATCTGTTGGTAAAACAATTTTAGTGTGTACTCCCCAAATATCTTTTTTTTTTTTATGCCTACAGCACCTGGTCTTCCTAGGTGGTCTCCCATCCAAGTACTAACCAGACCCAACCCTGCTTAGCTTCTGAGATCAGAAAGGATCGGGCATGTTCAGGGTGGCATGGCTGTAGCCCAAATATCTTTATGTACCTTTATTTGCTTGTATATTAAACATATTTACCATTATACTAATATACTGTGTGCATTAAAAATCATACACAGAAATAAATACAAAGTAGATTAAACACAAATCAATAAATTATTTAAAACATCTTACCAATTAATGATGTTATCATTTGTTAATAGTTTGCGGCATTGCAAAGAGTTAAGACGAGGGTAATTGTTAACCAGAGTAAGTATAACTCTATATTTCAAAAAATTTTTTTGATAAATTCAACTTACTTTTGGTGGCCAGATTTTTATTGTTTTTATTTTATAAGGAAAATTTTATGTAAGGAGTGTGTCAGTTCTGATATTTATTATCCACCCATGTTTACATTCTTAGTATTGTATTCAATCTATGGTCTTTGCAGGAGCATTTTGAAACTACTTGTACAATTTATAAGAGTTCTTTTATTAAAACTAGAAAAATCCATATCAACACAGCTCGTCACACTTCAATTCCTCTATGTCCACCACACTACAAGCAAAAAAGGCAGGTGAGGCACCAGTTTTAACCCTTCCACATTGGAGAGCAGTTCTTTTTCTCAAGATACCTCATCTCCTATTTGAGATGGCAACCATCTGATACATGGATGGTTGAGAATGTGGGCGTTTGTCTGAATATTAAGTGCTAGAAATTGATAAAGCTTAATTTTCTTTTTTTATGAAAAAATAAATAGAAATATTAATATTTTCTTTTCAACTCATATGAATTGCCTTGTGTACCCCCTGATAGTGAGGATGCCATGATTTTTAATAATATAATAAAGTTGATATGTAATTAAAACTCTATCCATTTAAGGTGAGTCTTGTCTTATGGTAATGGACATAGAGTAAAGACCTGTGTCATAGTCAAGAAATCTGAATAGGTCCTCAGTAAGGTAACTATAACTCCTGATGACTATTCAGAATCACCTCATTTAACTTTGCTATATTGTATGAATTCCATTAAGGGCAAATTTTTAGGGAAGAAAAGCCCAGCAGTCAAGTTCTAATTAACCTGTTTAAAGTACAGATTAAGATGTATTTGCTAAAGTATGGTGTTAAATCCATAAATAATATCTATGAGAAATGCTATCAGTCTCTCATGGATCTAATATGTCCAGGTAAAATAAAATACCCTGGAACTGAGTTTGTGAGCTGCAAGGTCATTCTAATGAAGATATAGCTACAAATGCTCTGAGATTGTTGAAGAGCTGAAACATTTAGTAATGTAATTGATCTTGAAAGACTGGTTCAAGAAAAATGGGCATAAAAGAGATTAAAGGTGTTATTTTGGAAAGATAAATCATCTAAAACAAAACTTATACTTCCCCTTGATTTTAGATTGCTAAAATGACTTGTTTCTTACATAAATTTGGAGGTCACCATTCTACATAAGTATAGGATTAAAATTAATTTCTTTGCAAAATATTTCTTTATAATTTCTTTTTAAAACCTTAGGGTGCAACCTACTTAACTCTGAGAAAGATATAGCAATGGCTTCCCCTAATCCAGAGATAAGTATGAGACCGTCTGTTTTCTCTATTTTTTCCCTCTAAATATTTTGTACTTGCCTTCTAATTTTTGAAGTATAAGCTGTAGTAGAAGCAGTGGCTATATGTTATAGAAACAACAAAAGGCCCCCCGATGTTATTTGCAGGAAGAATTGATGTTAAAACTATCTTTGGATTATGATTTAGGAATTTTTTGAGATGTATCCAAACTATTCAAGTTTATTTGTACAAAAGAGGCTAGCTAGCATCAGGAGGTGCAACTTCTTAAGACAGAAAGAAGTCTGTTAAATTTGTATCTTACACCTCTTTTTGTGTCATTGTGTAGAATCAGCAAGTGTATTTGGGAATAGGTACAATGAAGACTCATATTTTCAAAAGCTTCTTGTTAATAACATTCTCTCTGACTTAGTTTGTGAGGCTGAGGCATTATAAAGGTTTCACATATATATATTTCTTTCACATATTATACGTTCCTTGGACATCAAGCAGATTTTGAGAATCACATTTTTTATTTTTTCTCACAGTGCTATTTAGCTTTTGTTCCTTTAGCATTTAAAAAAAAGTATCAAAATCTATTAATGCTTTCTGTGACCTTTCTACAGATGAAGGTAAGGCAATTAAAAAAATTCCCCCCAAATCAATTTAAATTACTGTTACAAGAGTACTGAGTGAACTACTGTACAATAGAATAGAAGCAGGTATTTGACTTACCAAAAATTAAGGCTTAATTAATAGGCTCATATTGATTATTGATTGGTAGCAAAACTTTGGAAATGTCCATGAATCTTTATATTCTGGAAATTGCTGGAAATATGAAGGAAATTAAAATTAAAAGTCTTACAAAGGATTTTTATTGTCTAAACCCAATATTTTTTCATTGGTAGAGTAATTTATAGCCTCTGTAGAGACTCTTCCATTTTAATGGTAAAAATAGTGGTTGCTATGTAACGTTTCCCATCAGAATTATAAGATCTCCAGCCCCACCCTCAGAAATTCTAATTCAGTGATCTTCTGTTGGTGGTAGTCGAGAGGGCAGGAATCAATATTTTAAACCTTTCCCCATGTGATTCTGGTAATAAGCCATATTTTGGATTTAAGAATAGAGGTGGTCGGATTTCCTACTACAGCAATTAGGAAAAAAACTTCATGTTTTTAGAAGGGCAGAATTTCAGGCAATTATAGTATCAGTACATGTAATAGAGGACATTTACTTCAGTGGGTCTATTGCTTATTACAATATTCCTGGCAGAAACAATATGACTTTGTTCCCAGATGACAGGGACTTAATGAGAGGATATGAGAAGACAGTCACAACACCTCAGAAAAAGAACTAGAAGAATGCCTAACTTTCTGATCTTTGTGGATTGTAGGCAGGAAGACAGAGGGAGATGGGAAAGTCAGTCAACAGGGTATCTAATTCCTTTCTCCGCATTAAACTTTGATGTAGAAGAGTTTTGCTTTGGTTCAGTCACAAAGTTGCTGGAAGTGGCCCAGGGATATTGAAGTGTGTGGCTCACTTCTCTGGACTTATTAGAAAGACTGCAAGAATTTAGGAGAAAACCAGCCTTTAGCTCAGCGACACAGCATATCAAAACACAAATGGCATAAGTAAAAAAGAACAGTTAGAAATGTTGAAATTCAAGTTTTGGGACTCACACATGTATAATTATCATATGTGAAATTCCAAAGTGCGGAGGTGCTAGATTATTATATACTAATTTACAAAAGAAATGGAAAATACCAAATTTTACACTCCATAGACCTCTCATCTAGGGGTCTCTCATTTACAGCAAGACTATAAAATGGTAGAAAAAGTAAACAGATTGTTGAGAAGGGGAAAGAGATGTGTGTGTGTGTGTGTGTGTGTGTGTGTGTGTGTGTACGGTTCTATCTCCTTCACTTCAAGTTCAGTTTGGGAACAGGCTTCAATGGAACAACTCAGAGAGTTTGAAAGGTGTTCCCAACACTTGGGTACCACAGAGAACTGTGCCTATTTGTGATAGCAGGGTAAAGGTGCAGCATGAGAACTGACTAACACTTCCAGAGCTTATTGGGACAAAAGGTGTATGAGTGTTTCCCATGGTGGTCCACGTAGGAAGCTCTTGCTCAGAGTTGGTAAGAAGAAGGGTCTTTTACTAGTGAAAGTCCAAATTGAATGAGCCACTCTGAAACTCAGGGGCTTCAGAAGGGCAGTGGTCCATCCACATGTCTGTAGGGATTAGAAATGGAGATTCTCAGTGAAGGCAATCTCCAAGGAACCCTTGAGATCCCCAGTGAGGAAGAGTCAGTATTAAACACTTCCCCAGGTAGCTGGCTCACCAGAAGGCAATGGTGCCTGCTATTGTCTGTGCCCTTTTCCTTAATCCTTCCTCTCTCTGAGCCCAATCTTTGAGAGTTCTAAATCTTGATTACTAAGCTAGTGGAAGAAAATGAGTAGGATTAAACATGGAAAGAGGAGGACACTACACCTCTTTTCTATTGCAAGTGGCTAGCCCAGAATCTAGCAAGAGGAAGGAGAGAAGATGCTAGTTAAGATCACATTCTGAGTTTTCATCATCATGTATAATAGCTTACTCTACTAAATTAGAATGCTTTGTGAATTGTAATGACTGAAGGATTGCTTATAAGTGTGAAAGAGTCTTAAGTACAGGAGGAAGAAGACTTTCTTAATCTAAAAAATGTTTTAAAAGGAGGATTAAAAAAAGTTGTATTTTGATCATACCAATATATCAGTTTCAGATAGGCTGGTTATTAAGGGGATCTGGAAATGTATGTGTATCCTGGGGAGAGCTGAGAGGTACAGAAAGGGCTGGCAGGATGTGGCGTCTGGGGGTGACAGTATTCTGATACTGGAGGCAAATGTGTGAGTTCAAGGACTTCAGTGATGAGCCAGCGATTCTTACCTCCCACCAAAAAATAAAAATAAATATTATCAAATGTTGATCTGAGTAGTACAAAAAACCCAGACCAGTTGCTCTGTAGAGATTACCTTCAGATCCCTTTCCCCAAATCTGATGCCTTGTATGTCACAACCCTTCCCATTCCTCTGATGGCATCTTGAAGAGAAGAGGAGGGATGAATGGAACATTGAAGATTTATTGGAGTCATATAAACAGAGACTGAGTCACATGAAGAGAGAGCTTTGATTATTGGGTCAAACTAAGGTTACTGCATAGGACAAAACTTTAGTTTTTTCATGCTAAATAATTGCTGGTAGTGGTGGTATTCGTAATTATAGTAGTGAAGTGCTGTGGTCACAAAAAAGATCAAAATAAGATAGGAAGAAAAAATAGGGTAGTATGGGTAAATTTTTTACTTTTCTTGATTTCCGGTTTGCTTCTTTGTTCATTTGTTTTTGTAGTGTTTCATGTGAGGAAGAAGATAAATCAGGCAACTGCTGTGGTACAAGCTCAATATTTTTTACTTTCACTGATTTTAGGACAGTATTAAGAATCTTACTTTGCTTCTTGGGGCAGAGAAGAAAGAATCTGGTGTGGGAGAGAAGAAAGACTGCATTAAATGAGAGAGAAGAAGTCGTAGAATGGTTAGTATTTTTATACTAAGCAGTCAAAAATAACCAGTGGTTCTTTTGAATTATCTCTGTTTTGACTGGGTCAAGAGCCAAGTGTGTTTAGTTTTTGCCACCACATGCTTTTTCAATAAGAGAGAGGAGAAGGGGGAGAAGTTGATTGATTGATTATTGTAAAAAAATAGTTTTCCTTGATTTTATTTCAAGATTGGAGGCAAAGGTATTGGAGATACGCAGAAAAAAAAAAAAGATGTTAAATTATTCTTACTTAACACTTTTGTTTACATGGCTTTTTTTTCTTTTGAGGAAAAAAAAAACTGAGAATTCTAACTTCACCACAAAACACGAGTCTACAAAACTTCCTGGATTTTCGGAGAGAACCACAGGGATTCAAGCACTCTGAATGACCTTAGAAGTGCAGCTACCTTGTTTTGGCTGCAGAATGGCAGGATGTCTATAAGAGTCATGGATATGGATTCTTTTAAGAAATCAATCCCTTTGGGTGGTCAGACTATATTACAACAGACAAGGCATGACCTTTCTTCTGATTAACCTATTTATTTTTTCCTCCTGTGTTTGTTAAAGAGTGTATTCTTAAGCTGGGGAGGGTAATAGATGCATATTATTTAGATCTAACAAATGATTATGTGGCTCTTTTTAGAGAACACTTTGATGGATTTTTTTCTTTGTTTGTTTTAACTTTGAGGCTCATGTTTTTTAAAAAAAGAAAGACAAAAAGAAAGAAAAGGAGAAACATTTCTGTATGAATTTATTGGGACATACATGATTTTGTATCGGCATTTATCTAAAAAACCATTAAACATCTTGATTAGTTTAGGAGATGATGTAAAGATTGTTACATTAGTGGTTGCTGTAACTGAACACTACGTGCAGTATTTGTCACGGTAAAATGCACTTATTAGAAAATATGGGAAAATTATTATACACTGCAGTGGTTGATACAGCCCAGGTATTGGATATAATGATATTTCTCTTAAACAAAAGTATTCAAAATGATAGCTACTATAGAAGGGATGGTAGCTCACTTGTGGTAGATGTGACCACAAAAAAAGAAAGCATGAGATTTCTTAGGCCATACATAGAGATAATTTTCCTTGCTGAATGGTCATACTTTGTATGACTTTTACTATCACCTTAAAGTTGAGAGAGCACCCTTGATGAGTTAAAAAAAAAAACCCTCAGTATTCTAATTAACATGGTATATATTTTAGAAGGCTACTTAAACTGGAAGGTTAATATTAACATTTAATATATCAGAAATAAAGATAACATGATGCCACTTGAGTCAGGAATGCATGTGTATCTTCAAATTGTATCAAAAGAACCAAAGTGGGCTTTTATTGCAGACTGATTTTTCTGGAAATAGATTTTGTACGGCATACTCTGTTATACAATAGCTGCTTATTTCAGCCTGATTATTCTACTTGTTTATTTTTCTCCATGGCATCCTTAGGAAGCCTGTCAAGAGGATTTCTGACCAAAAGAAAAAAAAAATGGTACAGAAATCCAGCTATCAAAAACACATGTGTGATCTTACCATGCACTGGGGTCAGCAGGGGTCTTTGGGAGGCAGGCTTGAAGTGACACTGATGGGTCCTAGAATGTGTTCAGAACTCTGACCACTCTCCTGGGAGTGTTGGCTTTTGAACTGAGCAGGATTAAGTACTTTATAAGGATAGAGGCTAGTACTGTCAAGGGAGTGATAGCATGGCTCAGCTAATCTGTTACCCAGAAAAGAAATGAGAGTTATTATGGCTTTATATTTGAGATTTTGTTTGATATGTTTTGGTGGCAGAGGAAGTACAGTATTGCCCTGAGTTCTGCAGAGTTAAACCATGGAGATTTAAAGAGGGAATCTTTTCAAAATTTTGTCTGAGCAAAGGGCAAATAGGTATCAATCTTCCCAGATGATAATAACACAAAGTGCCAATATATTTGTTTTTTTTTATATATTTGATTTAAGCATACAGATAATTTAATAGTATCTAAAAATGAGATATTATTTATAAAGAATATACATGACATATTTATAAAGAAAATGATAAAAGCTTCTAAATTCTTGCCTCAGCTTATGTAAGAAGTATATAAAATATATTAGAATGAACATATACTGTGATATTAGTATTTGTGTTGTGGCGTGGGTCCAAAAGAATGGACTAACCAGATGAGGATGCCTTGGTGGAATTCAGCCACAGTGTCAGGAAACAAAAGCCCAAGTTGAAGTGAGGTTTTCTCTGGGCATGGAGATTAAGGAGCATTAATAATGCAGCCAGTGGAACCAAGGGGAAAAGAATGCCCATTTAATCAATATTTGTTTTACTTTTCAAAGAAAATGTCTTCTTTGAAGCAATTTTATTTGACACTCATGAGATTTTTTAATAGATAAATTTTACATATTATTTCTCCTTTTTCCTCTTATCCCATCCGATACCTTGTATTCAACTACTCCATCTGGTGACCACTATTACAGATTTCTTAAGTATCCATCTATGGTAGATTGGGTCTCAAAAGATGGGCACATATCCCATTTTACATGCTCCTTTGCAATGTGACTTTGCTACTCCCCCATTAAGAGAAAGAATCTATTTCCCCTCTCCTTGAATCTGGGCTTCCCACTGTTCTAAACTCTTTATAAGAATTAATTCATTTGAGCTTTACAAGAACCATGTGAAGAGGTACTTATTATCATCCCCATTTTATAAATCAGACAAAGTTAAAACCCAAATGGTTACTTAGGAACAATATTCATAAACTAGAAATTACAGTAGCTACAGGAAGAAGTAGAAATTTCAGTAGCTACAGGAAGAAGTAGAAATTTTAATTCACCCCATAGTGTATAACAGATGAAGAGGATCACTAATAAATTGATGGTTGATTATTATTAGTATTTCAAATATTTTATTTCTGCTATTTTAATTGTGTATTCTTATTTTTTGTCTTACATTTTTTCTAATTCTCAAAAATGATATATTCATTGTTTCAAAAATACATTTCCCATTTTTCTTTTATCTTATAGTTTTGCTATAGTTTTCTTTTTAAATCTTTAATTCTGTTTCTAAACCTTAATCCCACATATTTTTACATTTTCAGTTTTCAAATTCGCGTTTAATAAAATCCATTATCTCTTTTGCATTCCTTTCTTTTTATTCTATTGGCATAGAGACTTTCCATCTCATATCTCTTATATCACTATTTTTAACTCCTAATATTTAATTCTAATTGGGATTTTAGTTCTTACTTTTTAAAAAGCTTTTACTTTTATACTTATAGTACCTTAATCTTAATATGGTTTTAATCTGTTAACTTTTTTCTTGTCTTCATGGCGAAAGTTCTTGATAAATTTCCTAATTTGTCTCTCTCACTAACAACATAATCTATTACACAAGATTTATACCCAGAAGCCGTTAAGCTTTCACCTTAAACTGGATGAATTTAGCTTTTAAGATCTGAGATAAGGTCCTAGACCTGAAACGATGAATTTGATAGATTTTAAGCTATCAGGTTGTACCTTTGAGATCCATTATCCATCCTATATTATGAAATGTGGCCAGTTGGAATAATGAAAGAAAGGATACTTATGTAGTGGCTTTACTTGAGTTTTTATATTATACAACTACAAAAGGAGTTAGAACATTCAGTTCTCAATATTCAGTGTTTTAGGTTTTTTATTGTTCCTGGTGATAGGTGAAAAGGTAGGCCAAGGTTTGCTGTTGAGCTTATCTGACGGATTTTTCTTAACCCTTATCACTGCAATCAAGGTGCACTCTCTATTCTGGGTACAGATTGGTTCTCTTTTTGATGATGATTTAATTTATTTTATGCATCTGTGTGACTGAGTTCACCAGTGGTCACTGACTACCAGGACTGATGTCAAGCTAAAGGAGACGTTTCCTGGAGTGATTGCAGGTCTGTGGGCCTTCCCCCTTACAAGAAGATACAGGAACAGTACTGGAGACTTTAGCCGACTTTCCTCCCTAAGAACCAGCAATATAGATTATTTAATGTTAAGCCTCCTCTGCTTATATTATCTCAAAATGGATGCACTGGACTAAATATTAAAAGATGATATCCCTGATTTTTATCTTTGGAAAAAAAATAACAGAACAAATATTACCCATGCTTAGATTAATGAAATTAAAAGGCAGAGAAGATTATGATGAACAAAGGGGTTTTAAAATATACTGGTCACCTCCTGTTATCACAATTCATGGTGTAGCTTAAAGAGAAATTTCATTTATTTCCTGTCAACATTTGATAAATTAAAAATGGTTTGATGCATTGGTATCCTAGAAAATGTGGAAATCACCTTTTAGTGCTTGCTTTGACAAAGACTTCTAGGTAGCAAATAAAACAAAAGAATACAAAACAAAACAACAACAAAAACAAACTAGTTAGTGCTTGACCCTTGAAACAAAAATCAGAAGCATCCACTTGTGATTTTATCAAATTTAAATCCTAAAACCTTCTAAAAAACATGCCTTCTCATATTCTATAGTTGATTTAAGAATTTGAGATATTTGTAGAAGGTCTTAGTTCTTTTGAATTGTTCAAAGACCTCACATTGTGTGTTCTATCTTTGTCCATTCTTGTTTATTAATGTCAGATTTTACCTAAATATAGTCCATTCTTTTGTTGTTTTTAAAGAAAAAATACACAGACATATTTATGTATAATAAATTCCTTTGACAATATTGGCCATATGCTTCTTGGTGAATTGTAAATTTGATATTTTATGTTAAAATCCCTTCTAAGAAGCAGGCAAGATTTAGGCATGGCTATTCCATTATTGACTTACCATACTCTATTTCACATTATGGAAACATCTTCACCATAAAATAAGATTGTTTGCAGTTTTGACATTATAGACAAGAATTAATTGACCATTAATTTGTGGACAAGACTTGATTGTGGGCAAAACTAAATTGATATCTCCCCATTCATGTTTATATTAAATCGTGCCTTAAATATTATGGTGAGAGTTGGGGTTATTAATGATCTTTTGATTAATAAGATAACAGTTGCTTTTGCACAGTAAAGAGAGATAGAGTTCTGATTCTCCTCAATTTTACCACAATATCTTGATGTTTTAGATTAGCGAGAAGCATACTCTCACATAAAATAATAAATGTGATGATGACAGTGATGGTGACATGATTTTATTTTGGCACTTTGAATATTTATTGAAGGAAATGAATGAAATCATACTTTTGTACTCGCTCAACAAATTATTACCTAATCTAAAAAAAACCCATATCTTTTTAAAAGGCTTAAAACACTATAACAATAACATTAGGCTAACATTTATTGACTACTTCACATGTACCAGGAACTTCTCCTAGGGCTTGATTATCTTAATTTTCACAACAACCTTTTTAGAAAGATGTAATTATTCCCATTTTTTAAATGAAGAAACAAGTAGAGACAGATTAACTTCTTAAATGTCACACAATAAGTGTCTGTGTTACAATTCAAAACCCAGATAGTTTGATACCAGAAAGCAAATATATACAGTATGATAGAAAGCTAAAGACTTGGTAAAAGCTTAGTGAAAAATTAACTTATGTCAAATAAAAATATGTGATAATATCGCTAAAATAATTCTGGTTTTTATTTTAATGATGAGGCAGTATAGGTCCTCATTAGTAACAGCCTCCCTTAGTTACAGGTGCTTGATATACTATCATTTTTTTTTTTTTTATAGGACCAGTGGAAATGATATGGCTCTCTTTAGTTTCTTCCTCATCAAAACAGTGGAGTTCTGGTTTGTTTCAAAAGTTGTATTTTAGATTCAAAGGACACACTAAAAATTTTATTTTCTTTTTGCACACACCTTTCTTTGATGCTTCCTTAATAGGCAACACATCTGCCGTTGGCTTCTTCAAAGAGAGTTTTCACAGAGAAATTAGAAACGTTATTTCTTTTATCAAAGTTAGTAATAATAATTTCAAATATCATATTTGCCAGAGGATCGAAGCCAGTTTGAAAAATTAAAATAATATAGTGTTCTTCTAGAATTGTTAACTCATTTATTCCTTTGCAATTATTTCAAACTCTTTTTATTCTTTGTATGCTTATTCTCAGCCTTTGCTAAACTGCTGGTACTATCTGTAGAAACACTACCAATAATTTTCAGACATTACACCATTCACGTTTAATTAGGCCAGAGATATTTAAAGTAATATCTACAAGATCTTTTTCTGGTTCTTCTAGCTATATCTTAAAATCTCAACAAAAAAAATTATAGGCTCTATTAATAGGCAGGAGAGTGTTCCTATTGATTCATTTCCACAGTTTAGAATGGCATCTTCAAAAGTGCTTCCAATGTAAAGATAGAAGATTGACTAAAATTCCTTGAGATATCACTTCGTGACATTTTAAAGGTGTATTGGTATTAGAAACATCAAATTGGTACTGTGTTTAACTCTGAATCTGCTGGAATGGTTCTGAGTTCATGCTCTGCTCTGTAGGTATTTTCATCTAGTGCTGCTTCTACTTTTCCAGAGAATGGTTCTAGGGAAGTACATGCTAATCATCTAATTCAGGATATATATTTTCTTTTCTGTTAGTCCTGTTATTTTCATCATTGTCACTGAACAAAATGACTGAATCATTTAAGTCCAACAGACTTTTGAAGCAGAAGACAGAGGAGACAGATATGTGCTATAGTGATATTTCTACTGCATTTTCCTTTTAATTTCAGGCTTCAGTCATGATTCACACTCTTGTTTTCTTCATTATAGGTACAACATTGTGGGGCCAATTTAATCTTACAGGATCAGTTTCAATTGTTTAGACAGAAGTGGGTATTCTTTCCTTTGGGCTACTGACTTCAGTACTCCAATCTGTATATCATCATGATGAAACGTCCTCCATGAAGGTTCTAGAATTTAATGCTGCATTTTGTGTATTTTAAGTTATCTCTAATTATTGCTCAACATATTAGATCCAGTTAGGTGGCTTTCTAAAGTTTTAAAACGTCTAGTCTTGTGTCTTACACCTGCCTTCAAGATGAAATCACCAGAACTAGTAACAATTTTGGATCGACAGTTTGACTTTCAGGGAAATAATCTCCCTATGGTGCTCTTGCTCTTGGGGGCCACCACCTTCCTCCTCTCATGCTGCTTCCTTCTCAACCTAAGGCTCAGACTCTGCTGTGATTGCCCACGGGCCGGGCAGAGGGGAGGGTGGACTGCGCTGCTGTGCTCCCGGGAGGATGGACCGCGGCTCGGGAGCCTTAGCCTTCAGGTTGGGGGGTGCTTCCTGGTCCAGACGGGCCTAGAACAAAGTGGGCCAGGCGCTCCGGGGCCTATATGCAGACTGGCAGGCCGCAAGGCCAGTGACCTGGGCTGCGCCTAAGGCCGCTCCAGGGCACTGTGCGCAATGACGGGAGTGACGACGTCGCTTCCCGGCCGGGTTCCTCTAGGCCCACGACTCCACATCCACCGCCCCACCCAGGCCGCCTGAGAAGCTTTCTTGCTCCTCGCGGAGGCTGCAGGAAAGGAGGTTGAAAGTGAGCATACAAACACACCTCTCAGTGGTTCCAGTTATAAAATGCCTGTGACCGCAAGCAGGGACCTCGAGATCTTGGAGACCCTCAGACGCTCTTAGTACTGTGCTTTTTTGCCGCTGCCGCTAAGGCGGTCCACCCGCCTAGCCCAGGTGTGTGTGCATCCGGCTGGGGCCTTTGAGACTGTCCATATGGACAGGGGCGGGTTTTCTCTGTCACCGCCTGCCGTCAGTCGTCACAGTGGAATCCTTAATATAAAACTGAATCTGCCATACAATTAACAAAGAGAAGGGCTGCAGGTCTAAGGCAGTCATTTATGATCGTTGTTCCTCAGCAATTAACTGACTTATATTTAACAATCTTGTCCTTATTAGCAACTTGGTCCATTCAGTTGCTTAAGCACGCACTTAGTAATTGATTTATCTGGGATGAAAGAACAATAAATTGTGTTACTCACAAAGGCCACTTCCAGACCCAAGCCTGAGAGGCCCCTGGCATGAGTTCTGCATGAGAGGAGCTGCACCACAACCTTATGGAAAATAAATTTATAAGAACATCTGCTCAGAACTGGCACAGTCTGACCTGTTAACTCTTGACATCCACTTTTGTAACAAATACTTCAGGCCCCAGGGAAGCGCTTCTCTATGACTCTTGTCCACTGTCTAGGATTGAAAGACAATCGAATCTCAATGCCATAAAGGTTTGTGGATTGTGCCGTTTCCAGGATAGGAGATACATGCTGCTTTGGAGTTCAAGAGGATTTGAGTGGGAGAGCACTTAGGAAAGAGAAAGACAAATAAATTAGTTTGTCTAAGACACTATCATTTCTTGCCGACTCTTCAATAATCACATCTACACCTTCCACTTTTGCCTCTCTTTAATCCATCTTCCAATTCTTTATAAGTGTAAATCCAATCCTGTCACTTACCTAATTAAAACTCAAATGTCTTCAGGTTCTTTGTAACATACCTGGCCCACGTAACCTTGTCTCATAGTGTGTCCCTGCCCCCAGGAACATCATGTTCCTGCAGATTGGCCTTCTCTCTGTTTCTTGAGAAACCCACATTCCTTCCCGCCTTAGGGCCTTGCATATACTCACATACTGTTCTTGCTTTCCACCTAGCCTATCTACCTCACTGAATGAACTCCTTTCTATCCTCAGAGTTTAAAGCTCAGCTCCATGGGGAAGGCCATTCTGATATCCTGGTCCAGATTAGATTTCTCTAATACACTTTCACATTCTCTTAAATGCTCTAAAGGACTTATAACTTCAGTTGCATAACATTTTCTCCCAATAGTTGTCTAATATATTTCTTCTCTACAAACTAAAAGCTCCATGAAATCAGGGTTCTTTCATGTGTATCACCAGTCCTTAGGTTGATGTCTGGCACAAAGAATGCACTCGGTTTTCTTGGATGAAACACCAATTAATTGTGTTGCTCAACAATGCCACTCTTAGATTCAGGCCAGATGGCCTAGAGGAATGAATGAAGAATGCCACTAACCAGTTGTGTGATCTTTGGCATGTGTGGGTCTCAGTTACTTCATTTTAATTGGAGATGGTAATTCTTGTAAAATAGCTACACTATAGAAGTGTTAGAACCATTGAAATTACACACACACACACACACACACACACAGAAAAAAGATTTTTGATTAACGATAAAGGTTTACATCTGTGCTATCAAATATATAGATATAGCTGTAGTTTAGAATGAGTATAATATATAATCAGTTAGGGAGAAGTATCAATAAACTATTCAAGTGGGTTTAAAAAATACAAAGATTATTACTTCTCTTAACACGAAGTCCAAAAGTAGAGAAAGCTCCAGGTGCTGGTTGACATGATTCTGGCTCTGCCTCTTTGCATTTTCTCTGTTTCTCTCTCCTCTATGGTAACCCTGTTTTCAGACTCACAGCATGATGGCTATAGCAGTCTGGGCATAGCATCCAGACACAACAACATCCAGATAAAGAACATCTATTTCTGTGAGTCTTGAAAAGAGGAGAAGATTCTTCCAGATGCCTCTCAGCCTAGGAGACTTCCTCTCTTGTCAGAATTGCATTGCATTCCTCATTTAAAACAAGCCCAGGTTGGGAAATAGGACTGTCATAGTTGGCTTCATCCAAACAGGCTTTAGCTTTTTGGTTGATAGTGGTGCCAGCCTCCCCTAAGTCATGCGAACCCATGGAAAAAGGGTGGATAACAGAATGACATTGTAATCGTTTCCAGAAGGAGGCAGGAGGCGTGAAGGCAACCAATAGTGTCTGTTATACAACATGTCAAATTTATATATTTAAAATTATTTTTCTTATTCATGGGGGTCAGAAGATCTACATCACATGGGTAGTATGGAAAGATGAAATATTGTAGTATTCCATAGTATTTTAAAGTACAAGATGTTAGGATTTTTAGCAAATGATATCACTAGCAAGCCAGTTGACACTTGTATGCAACAGTGAAGGAAGTTTCTCAGCTGTGTAGGTAAAAATCATGTCTGATTATAAGGTAGAGGGAAATATCAAATAACAAAGGGCTTCATAAGCAGTGACAACCATCGGGGATGACGTGCACCTACTCCCATGCTCATTGCAGACATGGCTGATTGGTCACACATACTCCTCGCTGAGAGTGGCTATGGTTTGGAGTCCTTTACAGAGAGCTCTTGACTACCAGCTGGAGCTGATCCTCTAAAGAAAGCCTATCTGTCATCTAATACAGAGATATATTACAGAACTAATTTTTTATATTAAGAGCAGAACTGGTATCTATGAAGCAGAATGAAAAAAATTTCAATGTAATTTCAAATTAAAATAAACAATGATATGGACCAAAAGCAGAGAAAATAGATATATGAGTAGTAGTTTTATGCAATCATGCTTTTGGTAAAAGTGGCCTTTGAATCATACCCTGCAGGATGCAGAGGTTTTATGGATCAGTGGATGAAAAAAGGAGGAAAAAAGGGCGGCGGGTCAGAGCATTAGCCAAGACAGGTAGGTAATAATATCAATGCTGTTAAGATATTGAGATGAAAATGTGCACATTCTCAACCTTCTTTTCTCTGTGCCCTCTTCATTCATCCTGTGGCACTTTGTCCTCATTCAGATCCCCCTGTCAGCAAAAGATCTGACAAACTCATTTGTACTAAACAGCACATGACTGATAAAAGCTCAATGAGAAATCTTTCCTTGAGCTATTTTGAATATTTGTTAGAAGCAAAGCCTTAAGCCCCAGGTGTGAAGTTAATAAGGTATAATTTCACAAGCTTAGTGAAACAGGGGTAGGGAATAGGCAAGAAATATTTCAGTGACATAGAGCCCTCCCTCAAATCAAATCATACCATGGGGCGGGGAGAAATACTGAATAATGTCAAAATGAGAAATATTTTGGGTAAAGACAACTTACTTTGCCTACAGTACCCAATGCTTTTTTTAAAAAATGGCTTTATTGAGATATAATTGATATACCATACAATTCAATCGTTTAAAGTATACATTTCAATGGTTTGTAGTATATTAAGAATTCTGCAACCATAGCCAGTATCTAATTTTAGAACATTTTCATTACCGCCCCCCGTCGCCTCCCCAAAAAAGTCTTGTACCCGTTAGCACACTTTCTTCTTTCTTCCTCCAGTCCCTGGCAACCACTAATCTATTTTGTCTCTATGGGTTTTTTTTATTCCGATCATTTCATAGAATGGAATCATATAATATACGACCTTTTGTGACTGGCTTCTTTCATTTAGCATAATGTTTTCAAGGTTTAGCCATGTTGTGGCAACTACCCACACTTCATTCCTTTTTATTATTAAATATTCCAGTGCATGGATATTCTACATTTTATTTATCCAATCTTCAATTGGTGGAAATGTGGGTTGTTTCCAGTTTTGGGCCATTTTGAATCACGTTGCTATGAACATTTGTGTACAAACTTTTGTGTGGACATATGTTTTCATTTCTCTTAGGTATATACCTATGAATGAAATTGTTGGGGCCTATGGTAACTCTGTTTATTAACCTTTTGAGGAACTGCCAGACCATTTCCACAGCAATGTGTGAGGGTTCCATCCTCACCAACACTTGTTTTTATGTCTTTTTAAATATAGCCATGTTTGTAGATGTGAATGAAGTGGTATTTCATTGTGGTTTTGATTTGTATTTTCCTGTTAGCTTATCCAACACTCTTTTCTCCCTCCTCCTTTTGCCACAAGATGGACATAGTTCTATTGCTTTTGTCAAGTGAAATTTCTTCTGTTTTCCTTTTCTAGCTCACCATCAATAACAATTAACATAATGGATGGCAGCTTCCCTTTAAACAATACTCATCCTGTTCTTGATTTTGATAGCTGATGCTTAAGATACATTCAGGTTGAGAACAGGATCACCATCCAAAAATGAAAATATAACTTTGTGTGTGGGAGCAGTTACCAATAAGTAGAAACTGAAAGTCACAGCTCTGTTCCACATGTCACTTCAACCCTAGTATATTGCTAAATGGCCCTTTGCTGTTATTTGAAATTATGGGAGAGCAGTCACTATTCTAAAACTCTTATAGTAAGTGAGAAATATCAATAGTCTACTCCATTTCCTTAGATCTTCAGAACATTTTTTAGCATTTCAACATTGTAGGAAATCTTCATACTGCTTTCGTTTTCCTTTATCTCCAGCCAGAGGGAACTCAACTGCAACTGATACCGGGACCGCTGGTACAGGAAAGTCTCTGGTTCCTCAAGTTCGCTTGGCTGCCTTCATTGTGCTGTTATGTCTGAAGTGTTTGCAGAGGCCAATTGCTCTCAACGACTTTAGACAAGACTTTATCATATCAATTAACTTTGAGTAATTTCATTTTCATTTTTATTGTTGGTTTTATGTAGTATGCATATTATGCTTATTAATTATAATCTTTAATAGCTATCCAGGAAGAATTAAGCTGCAGACAGGAATCTTTATTTTCTTTGCTGAAATATCCTAATCTTCTAGAACAGTGCCTAGTACATTGTTAAGTACTCATAAATATTTGTTTAATGGATAAATACATGAATTGGGTGCACTTATACCTGGTACATAATAAATATTAATAAATATCGGTAAATATTAGCTGTTGTTTTAAAGTGCAAATTAGGTTAACCACTTTACAATACGTACTTCACTTAAATCTCCTACCAACCAAGCAAGATAAATATTATTATTACAATGTTAATTTTATAGATGAGGAAAGGAGGAGCTCAGAGAGTTAAATAATTTGCTCAAGGTTACTCACAAGACTGGTAGGTGGCAGAGCAGAGGTTGGAACCCAGCCATGCTCATCTCCTAAACTGGTCCCCTTGTTCACAGTGCTTCTCTGCCTTCACTACCGAAAAATAAACAATCAAAGTCCTGTGCACTTTTATCATTGCCTGGCAGCCCAGAACTGCTGGATGTTACACAGAAGAGGAATGCTGTTGTGTATGAGCCACCTCTTCTTGCTTCGCAGCACACAGTCCTTTGAAGTGGAGAAAACAGATACTCAGAAAATAGAAAAAGGGAACTTCAGACTGCTTGAATTTCATATGAAAAAATGTCAGTTAGAGTTATCGATCCACCCCACGTGTAGCAGCTCATAAAGGGTTTGTTTTAACTTGCTTTTCTCCTGACTTTTGGAAGTTTTGCTATACTCTAGTCATAGACTTGAGAGGCTGCTTAAACTCGACCTAATGCTTCCAATGTGTTACCTTAACTCTCTCTTATAATAATAATAACTATTTTCAAGGGATAAAAAGAGGAAACCTAATGTGGTGGCTTTTTCCAGGCGGAATAAACAAATACTTTTCCTGAAAGTCAAGAAAAACATAAAAACAGAAATCAGGACTGACTTGTGATTTAGAGTTTCTCGAAACTACTCCTGTGCTAATAAGTCTTAATGACTAATTATAACCAAGAAAAGTATGTGATATTTGTAGATTTGGAGAAATTAGGCTAGTCATTTAAAAATATATGAGGCTAGCAGCAAATGAGGTTTCTAATAAAAACTGAGAATAGTTTCTGCCGCAAATGCTGATCTCTCTGGAAGTATGAGTAGAAATTTGTGGGCTAGTACAAGGTTTTTTTTAAAGCTGAAAATTTTTAGGACACTCTGCACTGCCAGATCTAGTCAGTATTCTTTGACTGTGTTCCTCCGCTTCATAGATACCTGAGGAGAAGTAGTAGTGCTGCATGGCTGAAGAAAAGCAGAGTATTTAGCAATTACCAAGATTTTAAAAAGTAAAGCTGGTATGATGTTTCCTTAAGCTAATTTCTTTATCTCAGTTTATTTCCTATATGGTTTTTAAAAGGGACATCTGAAGTAGTAGACATTCTTATGGGTCTGGTAGGACTCTATTCTTTTTATTGTTGTGGTTGTTGTTTTGTTGTGAGTGCTGTTATTATTTTCAATGCTGTCAGGATGTGGATGAGTTTGGCATGTGGCTTGAGCCTCTTGGTATAGCTTATATTTCTCTGGCCATAGGCATTGATTATGGAATAAGCATGTGACCTGACTTGGGCCAATGGAATCCAAGTCCAGGACTTTTGTTCATTCTGTTGGGTCAGAGTAGCCCTTATATTTTAGTTTGAGAAGAAAAGAATGTAAGTTTGAGGCTGCTGGCAGCCATTTTATCCTCTCTACTGTTATCAGAATAGGCATGGCTGCCTGGGCATAGAAACAATACAGAAGGAAGCAAAGCCAGGACTGGGGAGAGTCTGGCTCCTGGTGACATGGTTTCAGCCTTTAGATCCAGCTTCGTTTAAAAGTCATCCTTGCCTCTCGACTCTTACGTTCTATTAGCCAATAAATGCCCTCACCCAACTTTTTTTTTTTAAACAGATTTGACTTGGATGTTCTATACCTTGTAACAAAAGGCATACTGACTGATCTGGTGAGATAAGTTTCAGTTTAACTGATCCCTTCTACCTCCCCAACCAAAGATTCATACACGTATTAACACACTAAGGCTATTTAGAATGGATTTTATAGTACAATCCTGGTCATCTAGAAAGGGTATATCTTTTATTGGTAGGTGTCTAACTAGATATATTATTTCAGAATATTTGGGGGTGGTTCTTTTGTTTGGAAAAATGATAAAGTGCCTTGTTAATAGTATTCTCATGTAGCTTTATTTTGTATAGATTTTCATTTAGAGTACAGTCTTTATTTGGATCTTAGACAAAACCAGAATGTTCTTATGACCTGTCTTTGGGCCTGTCATAGCCTCATAGGTAGTAACTGTTATGGACTAAATGTTTATGTGCTCCCCCTGCCCGAATTCATATGTTGCATTCTTAACCCTTAATATGATGGTATCAGGAGGTGGGGCCTTATGGAGGTGATTAAGTCATGAAGGTGGAGCCCTCATGAATTTGATAAGCGTCCTTATAAAAGAGATATTAAGCACTCAAATTGTAACTTATTAGTATCTATGTAACTAGAATTACACTACCTTTATTTATTTGTGTAGAGTCTTCCTACCTAGAATTATAAACATCTTAAGATTACTAACACAAAGTGTCAACATTTTTTCAAAAAGAGATGTCTTTCGTTTTACACTGTAACCAGGAACAGATCAGTATTTTTAGAGAGTTTACCCCCCTTTTACAAGGAACAAAGTTCTCTTTC
>NW_006494614.1:29434907-29469697 GCF_000325575.1 Pteropus alecto | reverse complement strand
CAATCAATTATTTAATAGTTATATGGTCTGCTAGAACTTGAAGTTATGAGCTTACAAATAAATTGTGTGCCTATACATTTCTCCTGGTACTTCTTAGTTTTTGTTTCATATATTTCATCAAATGATAGTATATATCCCTTCTTTGTGGTAGATTTTTAAAATGACCATTTTTGCCCACTTAATAATTTGAATCTTAAATGTGATTTTGTCTAAAACTAATATGCTGCCCCTGCTGGGGTTTTTTTGTTGTTGTTGTTTTTGGTTTGAGTTTGGTATATTTCCCGCAAAGCTTTTATTTTTAACCCATTCTGATTTCATTAGTCATTCTGATTTCATAATTTCTTTTGAAGCAGTATATAGTGACTTTTTTATTTAATTGATAAATTTATAGTAGTCACATTTATAATCCGAAGTGCTTGAACTGTTGTCATCTTATTTAATGGTTTATCTTACCATGTCATGATTAATATTTTCTAATTTTTGAGACTTGTTTCATAGATGGCCTATGTTTTATTTGCTTTTTTTCTCTCCTCCAACAGTTGGGAAGCATCTGAGAGGTTCACTTTATTTTTAAAAACAATTTTCCATCTATATTTCAAATCTTGAGTAAGAAATAGCATCTCTTTGATATTCCTATATGTCACTTTTATTTTTGACCCATTATTAAATTCCTGAGCTTAGTTTTATCTTAGATAGTAGGTCATAGGAGTGGTTAAATTAACACTTCTTACATAACATATTTTATATAATATTTTTGAGATTTTTATTCCATTTTTGTAATCATGTATATAATAATTTTGTATAGTTAATCATTGTTTGATTTCAGTGCACATTGTTTAAAATGTTGAGTCTTTTAATTCTGACACCATGCTTAGTTGACTACCGTTGGAGGTTTAGGAGAGCCTAACCGCCCATCCTTTGTCTCTCTAAGTTCTAAAGAATTGATAATAGATATGGGGAGCCAAGTGGCTCCCTGTACCTGAAGTACATGTACCTGAAGTACATGGCTCTGGTTATATTGGTCAGAGTTTAGTTGCAGAGAATTCAGTAACAGAGAAACAAATCCACTCCTGCTAGTTTAAGCAGGAAAAATCAGTTAACTAGTTTATAAAAGGCTGAAGAGATAGACTCTAGGTTAACTTACAATAGCAACTCCTAAGCCACAATCTAGAACCAGGACACCTAGGGAGCCTCTCCCTTTGGTATAATCAGTAAACATTCAGCTCCAGAGCAGTCCTGTCGAGGCCATGATCAGGAAACTCCTACTGCTGCTGGCCATACACCCATGTCCCACTTCTTACAAAATGTGCCAGCAAAATGGATGGCCTGTGGTCTTTTGACAGCCATGAAGCTAGGCACTGACCACTAATGCCATCCCAGAAAAGCTATGTGCCTCCTTGAGTGTGCTTGTCTGCAGAAATGGTGGCCGCAGCAGCAGCAGCAGGAGAAGGTGGCTTCTGCAACACTAAATCTTTTCAGTCTCCTGCAAGTGTATTTGATTAGTCCAACCTAAAGTATATCTGCAAACTCTAGCTGCAAAAGAACCTATGAATTGAATTGCTTAGTTTTCTAGTCCCTGCTTTAAGGAATATTCTCTAGAAGGAGGATGGAATAGATATCCGAAGCCAAATCTCTTATCTACCAGAGGGTGTTAGCTGACAAAGCTGAGGATGCATCACCCAGAAATGAATTTATCTCTCTAGTCAAAAGCAGTGATGTACTGCAGGCCTCCATTTCCCAAGCCTGAGGGCTCTCTGCTGGTTGTCTACCACTTGAGGACAGGAGGAAGGACAGTGTGTTCCACAAGAGCCGGCCATTACAGCAGAGTCAGGAGGATCAGAGAGAGTGGGCGGAGCCCATTTCTTGCTTTGAGGCGCAGTGACTATCCCCCAGAAAGGAAGACCAAGGAAAGGCAGGCTCTTCTCACTTAGGTCAGCAGCTGTTCCCTACTCGGATAGAAGATCAAAGGCTTCCTCTCCTCCAGTCTCACCAGGAAGGTAGACACTGGGCTGAGCAAGAATATGGTTTTTGTCGCTTGAGGTGGGAATGTGAAAAGTAAAGGAAAAGGGTTCCATCAATATAACTACCCTTTATCTTTTAAAAAATAATGGTATAAGAGTGGTATGTTTTCTGAACATACAGATCCCCCTGTAGTTGAAAATGTCTTTCTACTATCTTCATATGTGAATGACTTGGCAGTGTTACAGTCTTGGGTTGTAGCCTTTTTGCCCTAAAAAATGTGACTGTGAGGTCGCTAAGTAAAGGAAAAAACCTCAGCCTAATATTCCTTGGTAGAGAAGCCAGTTTGCTTGCTTTTTCTGCCTGGAGTCCTGTGGACTTTGTTTTAGCCTGTTAATTAGGTACTTTAACAAAATATATAGATGTTTGGTGCATTGATTGAGATTTACTTGGACCATAGTGGGGCTGTTATACTAAGTCATAAGATCTTTTATCAGTTTAGACAGGTTTTCTTAAGTTGTATCTCTGACTATTATTTCTATCATGTCTTCCGGTTACAACTTTTGGAAAAACTGTAACTCTTGGTTTCTTCATTGGTTGAGCTCCACATCTGTCATATTTTCATCGTTTTTTATTTCTTATATTATTTTTTTGTAAGTTTCAGATCATCTCCCTTTTTTTTCAAGTCAGCAGCCAACCTATAGGTTTTTGTTTTCGTTTTTTTTTTTTTTTTTTTAATATTTGTAATTCACTTTCCATTTGATGCCAGGTAAACCCTCTTCTGAAGTGAGTGGGTAGATGTTCCTTGTCCTGGTTCAGTTCCCAATGACCTTGAGTATGTCTGCCACACAAAGATTTTTTTTTTCCCACATCACCTCCTGCTGCATTGGATAAGACCATCCACTAAATGTCACCTGGGCTGTCCTGGCTTCTGCCTCTTGGGGCTAGCACTTCCTCCTTGGGTTGGTGCCACCTCCAGTGTCCTCATTTACAACCCATTTTTTGTTGTTATTGTTGTTGAAAAATTTGGTTCTTTAATATGTAAAGAAAAACAAATACTAACTGGGGCTGCCTTAATAAGTACTCCTTTGAAGGGCAGGAATAGTTCTCTAGTGAGGTGAGTGAAGGTTTGTTTCATGAAATGGAGGTAATGACTAGAGAACTCATAGCCATCTTCCCCTGTTTCTTATGGCTAAGTTAACATAAGACAAAGCCTGTGTTTATCAGTCCAGTTCGCTCACCTGATAACCAGTGAAAATTCTTCTAATTTCCTTGAGATTCTTTCCAATTCCAATGAAGTTGGTTCTTGTTTTCAGTGCTATTGTGTATAGTCTTTGTCTCTGCCTTCAGAGATAAAGAGATAACTTAGTGGGAGTTTGGACTTACCCCATTTCAGATTCTGTTTTAACTGAAAGCTAGTAGTACTATGATATAACCTTCAAAGATGTGATAATACTTGGAATCCATTCTGCAGTGACACAATTTAGTTCATAGACAATTCTTATTGAGATAAAAGTTGAACTTAGAGAGTATCTAGCAAAATAGAAATCTATAATTTGGGAAACACTAGGTATTCATAAAATTTGGATTAATCTTATTTTTTCCTCTTTTTAGGATATTATATTTACAAAATTGTATAGATAAGCTGGTAAAGATTGTCAAAATGTCTTCTGAAAGTTATGATGTCATTGAATTTCAGCTATGAAAACTTGTGAGTCTATAAAATACAAAAAAAAAAAAAAAAAAAGATCAAACCCTGTTGCTAGATCAGGATAGGAGAGTGAGTTGCTTGTCTAAATGAAGAGCTGTATTTGATGTGCAAGACACTTGTGCTAATATGGTAGTCATTAGCCATATCTGTCTATTTAAATTTAAAATTTAATTACTTTCAAAAATTAAAAATTCACTTCCTCAATCACATTAGCCACATTTCAAGTGTTCAAGAGCCACATGTGGTTAGTGGTTAGCATATTGGATAGCACAGGTATAAAACCTTTCTCTCACTGTGGAAAGTTTTATTGGGCAGTGCTATTCTAGCCAATAGTGTCTTTAAATCTGATGATGATGAACTCAAATACTATTGGTTTCTAATGCAATGCATTTTGAGGGGAGTATTTGAAAGTATCTAAGATTATGGGCCCTTGGTTTTAGTTGGGTTCCGTTTTAAAAACAACCTCTTTATTTTTGAATAAATAACATATTTATTTTAGAGTAGTTTAACATTTACAGAAAAGTTACAAAGGTAGTTTAGAGATTTCTAACATGATCCTCATTCAAAAATTTTTCATGAAGTCAATGTGTAAGAGAATCAGTATTTACCCAGTTAGACCATTCACATTTAAAGTGATTATTAATATAGTTGGATTATTACCTATCATGTTTATAACTGTTTTCTTACATTTCCTCCTTTTGTACCTTCTCTGTTTTTAATTGAACATTTTATATGATTTCATTTTATCTCCTCTCTTACATTTCAATAACTTTAAAAAATTTCAGTGGTTGCCTTACAGTTTATAATGCACATTTTTATACTAATTTAAATTAATCTTTAAATAATACTATACCACTTCATATGCAGTACAGTTACCTTATAACAGTGTGTTCTCAATTCCTTCTTTCTTGTGACATTGCTCTCATTTTTTTCACTTATCCATATATTATAATCAGTAATCATTCAATACACTATTATTGCTTTGGAGAAAGGGATCTTCTAGATCAATTAAGAATAAGAAAAATAGAAGGTTTTATTTTCCATTAGTTTCTTTTCTCACATTCTTTATTTCTTCATGTAGATCTTGACACATGTCATTTTTTTCTGCCTGAATAATTTCTTTTAGGATTTCTTGCAGGGCTGTTTTGCTGTTGATGGATTCACTCACTGTCTGAGAAAGTCTCTATGTATCCTTCACTTTTAAAGGTTAATTTTTCTGGATATAGAATTTTAGGTTGAGGGTACTCTTTCAACATTTTAACTCATTCTACTTCTCTCTTACTTGCGTGGTTTCTGATAAGTTGGTTTAATTATTATTCTTTGTTACTCTATATGTTAAGACTCCCCCACTTCCAACCACATCCCAGCTTTCTGCCTTGTTTCAAGATTTTTTATTTGTCTTAAGTTTTCTGCAGTTGTATTTTAACCTATAGAGATATGCTTTTCGTGACATTTGTTATACTTGGTGTTCTCTAAGCTTCCTTTATCTGTGGTTTGGTATCTGTAATTAATTTTGGAAAGTTCTCAGCCATTATTATCTGAACTGTTATTCTGCTTTGTTCTCGTTCTTTTTCTTTGTATGTCATTTATGCATATGTTATACCTTTTGATATTCTCCCATAATTATTGCATGTCTTGTTCTTATTGTTGTTTTTCTTTTCTCTTTGCATTTCAGTTTGGGAAATTTCTGTTAAGCCATCTTCAAATTCTCTGATTCTTTTGTCAGTCATGTCAAGTTTATTATTGAACTTTTCGAAGGCGGTTTTCATTTCTATTACTGTGTTTTTGATTTCTAGTATTTCCTTTTGATTATTTTTTAGTTTCTATATTTCTTCTTACATTACCCATCTGTTTTTGCATACTGTCTACTTTTCCATAAGAACCTTTATCCTATTAATCATAATTATTCAAAATTCCCTATCTGATAATTGTAACATCTGTGTCATATCTGAATTTAGTTCTGATTATTGTTTTGTCTCTACTGAGTGTTTTTTTTCCTTGCTTTTGGCATACCTTATAATATTTTTCTTGAAAACTGGACATGTTGTATTGGGTAATAGAAATTGAGGCATATAGTTCTTTATCATGAGGATTTATATTAATTTGGCTAGGAGGATGGACTATGTTTAATGTTTGTTGTAGCTATGAATATTAGAGGCCCCAATTCCTCTAGAGTCCTTGTTTTTGTGTCCCCTGTTATCTCTGGGTTTCTTTCAAACTCCTTAGATAAAGTCTGTGTCTTACGGCTCTTTCAGTTATAATCCACTGTTATATTCAAGCCCTGTTGCGGTGGTAAGATGTAGGGCAAGTGAGCATTCCATAATTTCAGTCTTTTTGAAGATCTGTGTCTTGGGGCCTTCCTGTGTTTCTTCAGCATAAAGGAAACTTTTTCTGCTATTCCCTACTTTGGCCGAGATGTTCTCAGTCAATATCCTTGAAGTCCTGACCCCTATGGTCTGTTTTCCCGCTTTAAATGAGACAAGAAGTCTAGAACTGGCTGGAAGTCCTAGAGTTAAGAGGCATTTGCTTTGCCCAACTGGAATTGCGTTTCAGAATAGAACTCTGAAAAGCCTTTTACCCTGGAGAGCAGACTTATTTTATGTAGAAAGCTCCATGGTTATTCTTCTTCCCCACTGCCAGAGGCAGGAGGGGTATCTTTCTTGAATCTCACTGCGAGAACCTCCTGGTATTGCTGGGTCCTGAGGGGTTTCTTACTCTCACACTAGTCTATATTCAGCCCCTAGCAATTAATTAAAATGATCATTTAGGTATCTCTACCAGTTTATAGCTCCAGTGGCTTCTGTTGTAGGTAACAGATCTTAGTTGCTGTACCTCTGGATGTGCCTGTCACTCCAGATTTTGGGATGGTGGCTTGCTGTGTAACCTCAGTTCTCTGATAGGTCCAAGAACAGTTATTGATTTTCAGTTTACTTAGTTTTTTATTGTTATAAGAATGGGAGTGACAGCTTCTAAGCTCTTTACATGTCAGAGCTGAAACCAAAGTTCCCTGCTGAATTCCTTTTGAATTCCTATCTTGCCAAATTTTCTAGGATATTTTTAACTTCCTTGTTGTCCTTATAAAGTGAGTAGATAGGAGAACCAGTCTTTACCCAGTTATGGTATGATCAGTCTTCTTGTATCTTATATATAATCTCTTTAGATATTATTACAGGATGAAACCATTCAATAGAGTGTATGAGTATTGCTTTAAATTTTTTAGCATGCATTAATTCTAGGTATCTAGAAACCCTCATCTCTAGATTAATTATAGATCTCTAGAAACACTATTCATCTTTTTTATTTTAACTTTATAATTAAATTTATCATATATGGTGGACACATTACGTGATATCTCCTCAGCTTATTAGCCCCTCATTTTATGAGAACTTTCTCCTCCCCACTCCTTACACACAGGGAAGGGCCCTGTCACCCAGACTTGTGTCTTGTGATGCTGTCTTCTGGGCCATAGTTGCTTTAGATGAACAAAGCTAAGACAATTGGGTTCTTTCTCCTACAAATTAAGAATTGGGATTGAGAGACACCAAGACTCTCTAGGTTGGTCACTTATCTTATAGATAAATAAACTTGATAGTTGTCAGGGAACCATCATTTGTATACATGTTGAATTATAGATAGATATTCAATGAAGAAGTAGCCATTCAGAGAAGCAGATGTGTGAAATCACATAACCTGAGACAATGAAATAGAAGGGATAAGAGCCTTGGGTGTCAGTAACATTTCATATCTGTCTTAGGCCCTGAGCGATACTCCTGTTTTCTTATAATAAATTTCCTTATAGCCTAAGCTGCTTGACACATAATTCTTACTTATAGCAAGAAGTTATTAAAGACATAGTGATAATGCGAATCAGAATGAATTTCAGAGAAAGGAGGAAACTTGCATATTTGTACATTAGTCTGTAGAAGCGCATAGGCACCCAGTCATGCTTGAATGTTTGTCTTAATAATTAACTAACTCTGGTCCTTTGGAATGATGACATAAGTAAAATTTTTAAATTACTCCATATAGCTTCCATTCAACGTTTTAAGATTAAGATGGCAAATTGATTTAATTCAATTGGATCTGATGGTTGACTCTACTTCCTATTTGTAAAGACTCGATAGAATCTTATAAGCTAATGGAATGTATATTTTTTACTTTTTTACTAAATTTGTTTAATTTTAAGATTTTTTTTCCAGAGGAACTTCCTTGCAGCTTGAATTTATGAACTTTCTAGTCCAGTTGTCCTGAGGAAGGGAGAAAGTCATTTAATAGCTAGATATCCAGAATGATGACAATCTTTGGAAAAAGAGAACAGATTTGGGTGATGGATCAGGCATTATGGAGGACGTGTTTTTATAGGGGACACTGATTTCTGTTAGCCCAGTTCTTAGGCTTTGTATCTGTATGAAGTTGTTAACCTTCTTCAGAGTTACAATCATTTAAGCCAATAGGATCATCAAAGATAGGGAATTTAAGGATACAACAGAGATTCTGTGGCATTAATTTAGCGTAGTGTTGGAGGGGCAAATTCTTCTTCCTTTTTTTTGGTATTTCTCTTAAAAATTTTTTTTGAATGAAGATATTAATTACACATAAGAGAAAACATAGGAGAAATATTAGTGGCCTTTGGTTTAGGAAAGATTTCTTACATATAACACAAAATGTATAAGCTACAGAAGAAAAATAAATAAATTGGACTTTATTAAAGTGAAACATTTGCTCCTTAAAAGACAATGTTAAAAAATGAAAAGGCAAGCTGCAAATGAGAAGAAAATATTTGCAAAACATATCTGATAATATATGATTGTGTGATATATATAATAAACCTATAAAATCACCTACTACTTTTACAACTTAATTGAATAAAACCGAACTAAAAGATGCACAAAAGATTCAAATAGACACTTCCCTGAAGAAGATATGCAGGTGGAAAATGAACACATGAAAAGATGCTCAGCATCATTAGTCATAGGTAAAATGCAAATTAAACCACAATGACATATTACAATACTCATACTAGACTGGCTAAAATTTAAAAGACTGACCATACCAAATGTTGACAAGAATGTAGAGAAATTGGAACTTCAATAAAGCACTAAAAAGAAAAAAAAAGATAAGTGCAAATAAATGTAAATGAATAAAATATCCATACATGTGATGTATCATATTCTTAGCGTTAATCATCAGAGAAATGCAAATCAAAACCACAATGAAATGTAACTTTACACCTACTAGGATACCTATTACTAAAACAAACAAAAACAAAACAACAACAACAAAAACAACCCAGATAACAAAGGAGTATTAGTGAGGATGAGGAGAAATTTGGAACCCTCGTACATCGCTGGTGGTAATGTAAAATGGTGCAGCCACGGTGGAAAACAATATGGTGATTCCTTGGTAAATTAAACTTAGAATTATCATATACTCTAGCAGTTATACTTGTGTGTAGATACACAAAAGAATTGATAGCAGAGACTCAGACAGAAATTTGTACACCAGTGTTTATAGCAAAATTATTCACAATAGCCAAAATGTGAAAACAACCCAAATGTCAATCAAAGGATGAATGGATAAACAAAATCTTATTCTTTTGTTTATGGATATACAATGGAATATTATTTAGCTTCAAAAAGGAATGAAATTCTGATACATGCTGCAAAATAGATTAACCTTGAAGACATTAAGTGAAATAAGCCAGACACAAAAGGACAAATATTTTGTGATTCCGCTTATAAGAGGTACCTAGAATAGTCAAATTCATAGAGAAAGTAAGTAGAATAGTGGTTACCTCAGTTTGGTGGAGGGAATGGGGAGTTATTGTTTAATGGATATAGAATTTAATTTTGGGAAGATGAAAAATTTCTAGAAATGAATAGTGGTGGTGGTTGCACAACACTGTGAATGTACCTGCTGCCAGACAATTCTACACTACAAAATGAGAAATGGTAAATTTTATGTTATATATATTTTGTTAAAATAAAATTTTTTAAAAATCTGATATATCAAATAAGATCCCTAAGTGGCAGGCAAATTTTTTTTGTCTACACTGAATGAGTTTTGTAAGAATTAAAAGATGCCCTGGGCGGGTGGAGAGGAAGCTGCATTCCTTTGGGGAAAGAATTTTCTGAAAGGCTGGGTTATATAGACTGACCGTAGTTAAAAGAGATGAGCACAAACCACCTTCGGTATTATCTCAGGATAAAGGCATTATATGCTAAAGAAGGAAAGGGAGATTTTTATAATGAGGACTCACCTACCAGTTCATCCTGCCAGCCTGGGGTCCTTCTTAAAGCCGCAGCTTCTCCTACTCTGGCCTGGTACATAACTGAGTTCCATATCCCTAATGTCTTCATTCACTTTCTTCTTCTGGAGCCTTGTTTTCCTTAGTTGTTGTGCTAAGATGACAATATCTGCTCCCTTACAACTTTATAATGTCATTTGAAAATGAGCTAAACTTAAATAAGCCTGTAAATTTTTTTTAATTCCTCAGAGACTAAATGGTATTATTTCTGTCAGCTGCTCAGCCCATGTGAGTGCAGCATCAGTCATTGGAGTCCCACTGCTTTTTATTATACATTCCAGAAATCTGATGTTTCTTTTATAGTAATAAAATAATGCAAGGAAATAGAAGAAAATCATGAATGCTTTTAAGACTGTCTTAGCTATAGCATTGTTACTGTATTTCCTTCAATTTGCATGTTGCTTTTAGGATACCTCTTTTTTTAAAGATTGTAGAGACGAAAGCTAATCTAAATGAAAAACCCTTTAGCCTCAACTCCTGATAAATATCAGCATATCATCTGGGTCATCTGTTGCTCTTGTCTTGACACCTTCACAAAAGGAAATTTATGTCTTTTTTAGGCAGTAAAAAGGGAGAGGGCAGAGAGTTTCTCCTCTGTCTGTTTATTAACTGCCTTTAGCCAAAAATTATTATTATGCCAATGTGGCATATTTTAGGGAGAAGCATATTCCATTTACCATCATTAGAAAGAGAATGTGTTTTCTTCTTTCTAGGTTACTTTTTAAAAATGTTTTTAACAGAGAATGACTTTGGATTACCTATAATTTAAGGACTATCCCAGATAGCTGTAAGTTCTTTGCTTGGATATTCATTTCCAGCTATGTAACTTAGATCCTTCTTTGTCATCATTTACTCAAGGGTTTTCAAATTTCTCTCTTGGAGCGTGTTAGAGAATGCATGCTTATCCCTGATAACCTCTTAGGTGGTGGGCAGCTTTGCTACCTCATGTGGCTAAGTGGTTTCACAGGGGTGGCAGGGATAATTCTCAAGGAAGTAAATAGGAAGCATTGTAAATAGAGTTTGGAAATGTTACTGCTGCTCATGGTCTTCTGGGAAGGCTGGACTTTTCTTCTTTCCAAAACCTAGGGTTTCTGGAGAGAGAATCTGTTCCATCCTGTGGAGAATGAGAGTTAGAAAGATGTGTTCAGTCAAGTGAATGGTTGGCTGGGGTGGATTTATGGCCAGAAATTTCCTTGCTTGGAAGAAGGCCTTGGAATATGTGGGCTTGATTCAAGAGTCAGTTGACAGAGACAGTGCAGTGTCCTGGCAATTGAGTTGAACAGCAGGGGAGTAGCCTAGAAGAAAAAAGCAGTGGCATCAAGGAAAGCGGCAGCCAAAAAGCAAAATTCAGGGCTGCATTCGCAAGGTGTAGGAGAGAGGTGTTGCAGTTTAGAACAGGGAGCTTATAGGAGAAAAGGAAAGCAACAGGACTTACAGTTGAGAAAGCAAAGGCCCTGTATTGTAATAAAATGAATGTTACATTTTCTGAAGGTGCTTATAAATCTTCTGTAATACTAGAAAAGAAAGCATAGAAAAGGAAGAAAGAGTTATTTGATACAAACAAGGATATTGAACCAATGACTTCGTCATACCCAATTTGGAACATATCCTCTTTATTTGAGGAGGGCTTGGAGGTCAAAGGTCAATTTAAATATATGTGCTACTAAAGTTTCTTGAACTATTAAAGTTTCTCATTCAATCATCCATGGAATCTATTATCGCACAAATGGTTATTCATTTCATTTGTGTTGATGTTCAGGGGTCCTAACAAAGCAATGATAATGCAAACACATCCTTAATCTGATAGCCCTTGTCCCCTATATGGCCTAGGCTCTAATGGTCTGTCACTGAGTTACTGGATTGGTGGTCCATGGAAGAGTAGAAGAATGTTCATTTACCTTGTTTTTGTAAGGAAAATAACCACGATAAGTAATGTCTTGTGAAAATATTTTTTGATACTTCTTTTCCACAAAATTAGCAACTTTGAAAGTTGTCTCAACTGAACATTTAGTAGTGAAGGAAATATAAATACCGGAATCGAGATTCATGCTGAGTGTAAGTTTACCTCTTCTTGAAGATCTTGTGCATCTACCTCATACCATATGGTCTCCGAAAACATGATGATATCCAGTGTACGAGAAGGATATTTCCGAAATGCTTTGGTTCATAAAACTGTCAGTTGATTTCATACATCTAATTGAAACGTTTTCCATCTAAAATAGGGCAATTTACAGAAGTGTCTCCCTGGTTTATTTACATTGCATATTCCCATAAAGCAGCAGGTTTGCAATAAAGCATTTGACACCCCCATGGTATTTTGAAAAAACAATATACAATCTGGCACAAGTTAGCACCAGTGTGAAATGGCAGGCTGGGGGGATATATCTTAAACAGCAGCAACTCTCAAGACTAAATGAAGTGTCATCTTAAGGAGTCTGCTGTTAATGCAATTTAAATTACTCACCTGAAATTAATGTTCTGCTGAGGGAAATAAAGCAATTTAAGGGACCACATAATTTCCGCTCACTTTAATGACATTATGTGGTCACAGGCTGCTCCCTTATCTAATATAGTAACATTCCAGTTTCTTTTAACACTAAACACATTCTTCCATTTTAATTACTTGGCTTCTAGGAAAAAAAAAAAAAAAAAGATCCACTCATTCCCTGCAGATGGTAACAATTTGAGATTTATGCCTTGCTTCATTAGAGTTAGGTAAACATGACCTTGACATACTTATTATCTATTGTACCTAATATTCATTCCTATAAAGGAAAGTGGAAATCAAAGGACTGTGACCTATTGTGTGAATTCTCCAAGCCTTTTAAGTCCATAAAAAGGCCAATTTCATTTTTTCCCTCTCTAGCTAGGGACAGTTTGAAACTTGCACCATCTTCTCACTTTTCGGCACATAAAAATATTAAAGGAAGAAAGCAGTTTTTTTTAAATAACTAATTGCCAAGCTCTCTTGAGGAAAGAAGGAATGCTGTATTCTTTCTAGATGAAGGAGAGATTTGAGGTTTCTATGTTTCTATGTTGTTGGGTTGATTGGATGAGATAATGAAAAGACGAATGTGTTGACTGTTAATACATCCTGCAGTTAGTGTCTGAGTGAGGATTAAAAATAAAAAGAGCTGCTCTAATTTTAGAGTTGACTTGGGGAAAAAAGAGTGAAACATAGCTAAATATATTTTGCCTGAAGAATATCCCCATTTGTTTATTTTTCTCTAACATTCTTTGCTTTTAGCCCCATGGTCATGAAAGTCTATATCCTCAGGCAGGAAGAAAAGGCTACTAGGCCAGTGGGACCTGATGATAGTTCTCAAATTTGGCTACTAGGCCAGTGGGACCTGATGATAGTTCTCAAATTTGGCATAGAAGCATGTAGGAGTTTCTTCTTATCCCTGTACCTAAGTTGCATCCAAGAACAATTAAATCAGAATCTCTGAAGGTGAGATCCAGACATTTAATATATATTTTAATGCTCCACAAGTGATTACAATGTGTAACTGAGGTTGAGTACTGCTGTGGTTTAGAAATGTTGTGGGCAAAAGTGTTTTTGTTGGTGTCATTGTTTTATTAAGAATTCAATTATTTATTTAATCTTACTATTAACTTATAGTTTGAAGAGAAAAGAGAACATTCCATTAATTTATATTTGGTCAAAATGACAGCGAAGTTCCCTAGGGCAAAGGACTGGCTTCAATTTTTTTTTAGTTGTTTCTAGCACTGTGACTAGCATATAGTGGTTGCTTGGTGGATGTTTCTTCCAAATAAATGCTCGGTCTGCCCATTAAAGTTTATTTTGATGGAAATTATTTATTCTCATTCGGACACCTTGTTAATGGGGTATATGCAAATATTTAGGAAGAATATTCTTCTTATTCAGTACACCACTACCTGAGGTGAGTAAATAAGCTTCAGTAAAACAATACAGAAATATTTTTCTCAAAAGAACTTTACTACTGGGTAGAATGAATCTTCCTTAAATGACTTGACTAGAATTACCTTTTGCATCTGGAAACTGATGTGTTCAAAATTAATCAGTAATCTAAGCTTATAGTAGACATTGATCATGTATTTGAATGAATGAATGAAAGAATGAATGAGAGACTGACAGATAATACTGCAGGGAATTAATATTGTTACTATGATTTAAAGTATTCAAACTTTATAGAATGACCCATTTAATAAATGATTACAGTCAATATTTCTCAGGTGAAAATAATTTCTAGGCATATGAAATATACCCTTATAAAAGAATGAGGCTTTTTCTTAAATTAATCAACCTATCCCTCCCTCCCTCCCTCCCTTCCTTTTTTCATTCCTTCCTTCCTCCACCCACTTCATTACTTACCTACCTATCTACCTATTGGTACCAGGAATTTTTTGAACATTTTTATTTTATTAAATTTATTGGGATGTCATTAGTTAATAAAATCATATAAGTTTCATGTCATATGTCATTAGTTAATAAAATCATATAAGTTATATGTCATATGTTTATTGCATTGTGTGTTCACACTCCAAGTTAAATTACCTTCTATCACCATATATTTGAACCACTTTATCCTTATCAACACCACCCTCCTTTCTCTCTGGTAACCACTAAACCGTTGTCCATGTTCATGAGTTTTCTATTTGTCTTGTTTGTTGCTTTCAGTTTTATATCCCATATATGAGTAAAATGATGTGGTTCTCAATTTTTTTCTGTCTGACTTATTTCGCCTTACATGATATTCTCAAGGTCTATCCATGTGAAGTTGAGCATCTTTTGATATGTCTGTTGGCCATTTGTATGTCTTCTTGGGAGGAGTTTTTCTCTTCCTTTTTATCTACAGTTCTGCTGCATTCTGCTTTTATTCTATTCATTAGATGAAGATCTTGGAATCATCTAGCCACAGATATCCCAGGTTCCTACCAGAGATTTCTGTGAAAATCAGACATATAAGAAATAAATACAGTGAATGTTTTGATAATTTTTATGATGGCATTGTCAATAGATATCAGGTAACATTAGTGGAAACTATTAAATATTACCATTATACATAAATAGATTAAGCCAATAAGGACTTTTTTCTCTGAAAATTTAACAAAGGGATTAAAATGATATGATCTTTTAAATTAAAATGAAAACTTTAAGAGGAATTTTAAAATCATAATAAATGTAAACAATATTACAGACACTATATATATATTATATATATAATATATATACATACATATATACACACATATATATAACTGAAATTAAACGTACATTAACAATTTGACCCTGTTTGCTTCCTCATTCCCCCTGCCTCCTTTTTTCCTTTCCCTTTCCTCTCCCTTTCCTTCTTCCTCCTCCTCCCCTTCCCTCTCTTTCATTCTTCTTTCTCTCCCTCCTCTCTATCACCAGTAATGAAAAATTTGCAGCCATAGCTAAAGCTTCATCTATTCTCTGTTGCTCTTTCCTTTTTCCCTAGGGGTCACTACATTTCTAAAGTTGATGTATATCATCCATTTACATGTTTTTTGTTTTTTGCATATGTATGTATAGGTGAATGAAATAGATACTATTGTTAGGGTTTTTGAAAATGTGTAGAAATAAATTTGTTTTGCTATACTTTTAGCTTTTTTTTAAAAAAAATTTATTCACGATCTGTATAGCTCTAGTTCTTTATTTAAATGGTTGTGTAGAATTCTATTCTCTATAATTTACAATTTAGGATAAGAAACAGACATGGGAAAGTTACATAGAGATATTTGTATTAAATTATGAAAGAGATGAGTAGGGATTTTCCAGAGAGACACAGATATTCCAGAAAGAAAGATAAGCAATGGCTTAGAGCTGAGTTCTAGCAAACTTTAAATAGCACATGACGAATGAAACTTAACATCAAGAGCTTCTATTAAGAAATTACTTATTGCTCCTATTAAGTAACATTGATATGCAGCTTCAAAGTGATATTAAAAGATATTTGAAGAATATCTTAATTGAACATTCTTGGAATTATTTTTCAATAACCTCAGTCTTAATATGAGAGACAATAAAATTTTGATACTAATATATGAGTCTTATGTTTTGATTCCCCTCATTTTTAACGAGGTCAAATTTATTAATTTTAATTTATTAATTTTAATAAATTTGACCTCATTACTTTCTCTTAACTCTGCATGCAATGTCTTTAAGGCAAGATTTCATTTTAAGGATATCTTATAATTTTTTATTAAAAATGTTGATTCTTAATTACTGTTGATGGTTTGCTAGGTGTTAAACATTGTGGTGGGCATGAAAGCTATAGAGATGAATAGTTCTCTGCTTAAAGAAGCTCGTAGACTCAAATGAATAGGAGAATAACAAACTAAAAGAAGACCAAAAGGACTAGGGGCTCTTGCTTTGCAAGTTTTTGTTGAATTTTAAATGATAGAAATTATCTTAACTCATTTAATATCATGCTTCTAAGCAGTGAGATGCTACAAGAGGGGCACTATGATCTTTTCATAGACATGACTCCAAATGCTGGTCAATGTGTAAGAATTATTTTTGCTACATCTGAGCTACATCTGAGACACATGCCCATCAGAGGGAAAATAGCTAATCAGGTCATGTAATAGTGTGTTAATATATTGTATGTATCCTTTCACAATTTATTTTGATTTTCTTTTATTTTGTTCATATCTTTCTGAAACATTTTTTTTCTCAAGATTTATTCATATTTTTTTTATTCCCACTCACCCCCCGCCGCCACTCCCTTTGGCAACCACCAGCTTGTTCTCTATATCTATGTGTCTGTTTCTGTTTTATTTTGCTTATTCATTTATTTAGTTTTTGTTTTTTAGATTTTACACGTAAGTGAGATCATATAGTTTTTGTCTTTCTTTGTATGACTTACTTCACTTAGCATAATACCCTCTAGGTCCAACCATGTTGTTGCAAATGGCAAGATTTCATTCTTTTTTATTGCTGAATAATATTCTATTGTATATATGTGCCATATTTTTATCTGTTATCTATTGATGGACATCTAGGTTGCTTTCATATCTTGGCTATTACAAGTAATGCTGCAGTGAACATAGAGATGCATTTAATCTTTCTAATTAGTTTTTTCATTTTCTTCAGATAATTATCCAGAGATGGAATTTCTGGATTGAATTGCAGCTCTATTTTTAAACTTTTGAGGAATCTCCATACTAATTTACAATCTCATCAACTGTGTATGAGGGTTGCCTTTTCTCCACATCCTTGCCTGAACTTATTCGTTGATTTGTTGATGGTAATCCTTCTGACAGGTGTGAGGTGCTATCTCACTGTGGTTTTAACTTGCATTTCTGTGATGATTAGAGGTGTCAAGCATCTTTTTATATGCTTGTTGGCTATCCATATGTCTTCTTCAGAGAAATGTCTGTTCAGGTCCTCTACTCATTTTTATTGGATATTTTTTTTCTGGTAAGTTCCATTTATATTTTGGATATTTACCCTTTATTGGATATATCCTTTGCAAATATTTTCTTCCATTCAGAAGGTTGTCTTTTGTTTTGTTGATGGTTTCCTTAACTGTGCACAAACTTTCTAATTTCTTGTAGTCCCATTTGTTTATTTTTTCTTTTGTTTCTCTTGCTTGAGAAGATACCGCCAAAAAGATACTGCTAAGAGTGATGTCAAAGAGCTTACTACTGACTATGCTTTTTTCCTAGAAGTTTTATGGTTTCAGGTCTACAATTTAACTCTTTAATGCATTTCGAGTTTATTTTTGTATCTGGTGTAAATAAGTAGTCCAATTTCAGTTTTTTTTTTCCTTTGGGTGTGTATCTGTCTAGTTTTGCGAACACTGTTTATTGAAGAGACTGTCTTTACTCTATTGTATATCTTTACTCCCTTTGTCATACATTAATTGACTGTATAAGGGAGGATTTCTATTTGAGCTCTCTATTCATGTCCATTGATGTATATATCTGTTTTTTTTTTTACACCAGTACCATAGTGTTTTGATTATTGTAGCTTTATAATATAGTTTGATATCAGGGAGTGTGATTTTCACTTAAAATTATATTTTTCATATTTATACCAGGCATATGTAGTGCTAGTTTTTATTTTTATATCTGTGTATATCCATTCTACAAATGGTGATGCAGGAAAGCAGTAAGTCAATTCATGTGATACTGCATTGAAGAAGGTGTACAGTTTGCTATGAGTAAGAAAGGGGTGAGGGACATATTATAACATCAGACTGGTAACAAAGAATATGACATATTCATTAATTATATCTTCCAAAATATTTCCTGGTGGGATATATGTGAGAGCCTATCATGGCAGTAACCATTTCTAACCAAATACTGTACAATAATGTCAGGTAATCATTGACTAGTATGGTACATAAATGTACAGAAACATTATTATATTGTAGAAGTGATTTCATATGTCACTGCTGTGTTTAACAATGTTTAGAGGGTTTAAGACCAGAATTCATTTAATGTTAGTGTTGAATACTAGAATACTAGAATTACCGTCAGATTCAACGATACCACAAACACAAGTAATTTAGAACTACTGAGTGCTTGGTTTCATTGAGTAGGTTACATAAAATTAGATAAAAATCTTAATAAGATATTTGATAGTTGTATTCTAGTATAATTAAGATTTCTATTTAATAATACCTCTCTTAATTTTAAAGAATATAATACTAGAGTTGAAATATTATTGCATTTTGATCAGTGGCCAGTTTATTATATGTCAATTATGTATATGGATTATCCAATTTATTATTTTATTATATACATATGTAACACAGATAGATTTGATTTTGTTTTTGCAATAGCAAAACTTTATACATTTTATAAATCTTTTAAAAATATTTATTTTTTATGGTGACATTGGTTAACAAAATCCAATAAATTTCAGCTGTACACTTTAACAATGAGGCATATTATATGTTTACACTGTGTGTTCACCTCCCACAGTTAGATTTCTTTCTGTTACCACATATTTCACCCCCTTTACCCCATCTATGTACCTCCTCCTGTTACCCGCTACCCTCTGCTAACCAATATCTATAGTCCATGTCCATGAGACTCTGTTTGTCTTGTTCATTTGTTGCTTTTAGGTTTATATCCCACATATAAGTAATATCATGTGATTTTGAACTTTTTCTGTCTGGCTTATTTGGCTTAGCATGATTATCTCGAGGTCAATCCATATTGTAGCAAATGGCAGTGTTTCATCTCTTCTTATGGCTGTGTAATATTCCATTGTATATTTGTATCACAGCTTCTTTAGCCAATTATCTATCATAGGACACTTCTGTTGCTTCCATTTCTCGGCCACTATGAATAATGCCTGCTATGAACATCGGTGTGCAAATATCTTTTCGGATATGGGTTTTCAAGTCTTCGGGGTAAATACCAAACAGAGGAATTGCTAGATCAATTCTTAGTTTTTTGAGGAACCTGCATACTGTATTCCATGGTGGCTGTACCAATTTGCAGTCCCACTAGCAATGTATGAGAGTTCTTTTTTCTCTGCATCCTTAGCCATAGGGAATGACACTTGATTCCTGTTTCCCCTTTACAGGTGTGGGGAATGGGCTGTTAGCAATCCCAGTAGAAATCTTCCTTTGTTCTGAAGGTATCCTCCTGGCCTGGCTGCAGGGCTGATCAGCACATAGCAGTCTCTGATTGAGGCTTGATTAACATTTTAATCCTCTTGCCTCCTCCCTACGTTATATATATACAATCTCTTTCTATAGAGAGTTTAATTGTGAGGAGTTGGCTCCTATGATTATGCAGGCTGACAAATTCCAAGATCTGCAGGTTAAGTTGGCAAGCTGGAAACCCAGGACAGCTGATGGTTTAGTTCCAGTCTGAGTCAGAAGGCAAGGCCTGTGAACCAGCAGAGCTAACTGTATAAGTTCCAGTCAAAGGACAGCAGGCTTGAGAGTCAGGAAGAGCTGATGTTTCAGTTTGGGTACAAAGACAGGAAAAGATTTATGTCCCAGTCAAGACAGCCAGGCTGGAGGAGTTTCCTTTTCCTTGTGGGAGGGTCAGCCTTTTGCTCTGTTTAGGCCTGTAACTGATTGAATGGGGGCCCTCCACATTAGGAAAGCAGTCTGCTTTACTCAAGTCTACCAATTCAAATGTTAATCTTATTCAGAAAACTCACAGAAACACTCAGAATAATGTTTGACTAAATATCTGGGGCCCAGAAAAGTTCACACATAAAATGAACCATCACAAATAATTTTTCTAAATATGAGTAACATTTCTTCGTTTCTTTGGTCAGCCATTTCCCATAGCTATACAAAGGATGTGCATTCATCCTAGTTACCCAGGATGGGTACACGACTTGGTAATTCTTGTTTTCCTGACTTAATAATGTCTCCTATTTCTTGTAAAGGTCTAGGCGACATGGACATCTTACTTATTCAGGAGTTTGCCAGGTTTAAGCTGTTTTTTACAATACCTAGCTTAAAATAATTTTCTTATTTTTCTTTCCAAGTGAGTCTACCAATATATATCTTTTGTTATATTTGCACTTTTGTCTTCACTCTTCCCTGAGTCTGTCCTTCCTGCCCACTCTTCTGTGTGTGATTGTGGACTTTCTTTCTCCTTTCTCATCCTGTGTGTGCCTACCCATATTAATCAGTGTCCATGAGTATTAGTGGGCTGCCAAGGGATTGATTTCTTCCATGTCTATTAATACCAGTTATAATTTCTCACATTCAGTCTATGCTAGAAAAGTTTGAGAAAGTGAGATTAGCAGGCACATGACTATTAACCAGATTTTAAAAATGTTTAATGCTAATTTTACAGCTTTACTTACATAGAAAAGCATTCACACTTGTCTATTGTGGTAGTAGCTAAGCTGATTAGTGCACAGAGCTAATGAAACCAACAGCATTGTCTCACTTCCTAACACTGTCCATTGTCTTAGCCTTATCTCTAGCCAGGGTCTGCATCTGCAGCCTTCCCTCTCATCAACCAATGAAGATGCTATATTGTTGGTTAAGGAGGACTTGGATGAGAAAGAGGATCAGCTTCTTTCATGCTACAAGCAAAACAGTTCTGGGCATGCACTGGGGGAGGCAGGTGGGGCTCAGCAGGACAATCTTCTTATGTTAAGGTCAGCAAGTTATTAAATATTTTCCATAGGGAGGTGATTGGATTAAACAATTAGTGAATGTAAAGTACTTTAAACTGCTAATTATTATGCCTTGTGGGTCTGCTTTGCAGATGATCTGCAGTAAGTGAATCTTTCACAAGGCATGGGGCTCAGGATGCTATTCTCTCACTTATCTCCACTCCCCAGGAGTGTTTATAATTATATCAACGATGGATTTTGGTATTTTACAGCATTTACAAATGTAATCTACCACTGTGACTTCTCAAACTTTGGTACCTAAGAAAAACAGGGCAAGATAGCTAAGGAAAGCTTTTCAGGAGAAAAGGAAGATTACTAACACTAGATTAGGAAACCACGCTATTAATCATATATCACCATACCAACATAAGAACTATGAGCTTGTGTTGTGTAGGAAAAAAACTTAGAAATAAGGCTCAACTACTGATAAGTCTGTTATGGGCTGCTTGTTCCAAACATTTAATTTAATCTCCTGTTGTAGCATGGAGATTTGAAAGGTAGAGAACCAATTATTCTGGTCCCTGTTAAATCAGGCTCTTCCCCATTCAAGAATTATAGCCAGCTCTAGAGATGATTTAAGAAGCTATCTGACTTGTACAGTATGTAAAATTGAGTAACTCGTAGTCAATCATGTCAGTTTGGTTTTTAAAAGATTTTAAATAATGTATCTTTGTTAATGAGTTTGCTGTGTTTAGTAGTTTCACCTTTACTATGCAAACCACAAGGGAACATAATAAAATTTAAATGTATAGCACTCACTCAAAAGTTAGTATGGAATTAATTAAGCACACTTGACACTATTACTTTTTAGTAAAGTATTTGTAGGAGAGAGGAGAACGAAATTAAAAATAAGATACAGGGCATAGAAACTCCAAATGTTATGGCCTACATATGTGGGGGCAGGATGAAGTGATGACGTTAAGATAAAGGAGAATGAAATATTTCAAAATACTTATTTAAGGTAGATAACTCATCACTTGAATAGAAGAAGATTTCTGGAAACAACCTTCATTTATATTCCCTAAGCCTTTCATTACCTCTTTCCCATGTATGATTTGAAAAAGAAATAAAAAAGATGGATAAGACAGTGATTGGTAATGACTTTGTATATCTGCGCTAGCCCAAGATTGAGGAAAACTCTGATTCAGTGTGTAACATTTGAAGAAATGGACTCTCTGGAGGCTTCTTGGAGGGAGAGAGGAATGGAGGGAAGGAGGGAGTAGGGTGCGGGGAGGTCACTTAATTAACTTTCTGCATCTTAGCTAGAGAAAAGAGAGCAATATCACAACCTTCTCAGGCCATTAGGTAGAAGTGCCAAAATAAGCTGGAAGTGACATCTGGGGGTGGCTCTGAGTGGCAGCATATGTAGTGGTTGAAAACATGGAGTGAATCCAGACTGCCTCAGGTCATGAACCTAACTGTCTCAGGTACTAGCTGTATGTCCTTAGGTAAATTATTTAATCTCCCTGGGCCTCAGTTTATAGGTCTGTAAAATGTGGGTAATATTAGATAGCTATTAAAATTAAAGTAGCTAGAACAATACACAGGACATTATAGGCACTATATAAATGTTTGTTATAAAAAGTAATATTAAACTTTCTGTCATTAATAAAATGAAATTATAGTTATTAAATAAAAATATAAAAATTACTATTATTAAAGACCATGAAAGATATCAAAATTAAGTTTCTTATTCATAGCTGAGAACAAATTAGTTGTGATTAGCTATAATCCAATGAATTATTTCCTAGTTAACGTTTAAAAAAGACTGGAAAGAGAACCAAACATCTGAATTCAAATAGGGACTCTGACATTGGCATATTCCAGATGGAAGTCTTCCTCTTTTCTCACAAGCCCACTTTTTCTCCCATGGGCCTTCTTTCCATCGCTAGGACCAACTGTGACTTTCCCTTCTCTCTTCTCAAATTCAGCCCTTGCCAGGTGGAGCTAAAGGGCCACACAAGGACCCTCGTGTATATTATTTCACTTGGACTTTGTAATAACCTTCCATTCCAGATCTCGACTACCCAAACCATCCGATATTTTGCTGCTGGATTAGTTTTTTTAAAGTAGCATTCTTTATGATTCTATTTCTTCCCTGCTTGACAACCTTTCACAGCTCCTCATTATTTAACGAAATAAAGTTAATCTTTTTTTGCGGGATGCTCTAGACTTTTCATGATATGATTGCAACCTAACTTCCTGGCTTTGTTATGTATTTGTTGATCCAAACAACCTAGGCCAAATTCATCTCCTGCTCTATTCATTGTTCATGCTCCTTTTATTTTCTCTCCTAGTGTTCCCAACCTCCACCACCAATTACAAACTTGCCTTTTATGAAGTTTTTGCTCCTGTTGTGATTTTCCTTAGCTCTAATATCCTTTAAGCTATTGTATACATTCTAGTTGCTCTTACATTATAACAATTATTATTATAGTTATGTGGGCAGAGAGAGAGGGAGGCTGAGAGAGAGAGAGCTGTGGGCAGATGCCTTATTTTTGTTCCTTGTATCTAAGTTTTATAAGGCTAGGCTGGCTTTTTATCATCTTGATACTTTTTTCACTCCTTAAAGTATTGCCTTAAACTTAGTAGGCATTCAGATATGTGATAAATAAATCAGTTAAATTAATAAATAAATTCCCTTAACTGTGTGACCCAGGAAATCTCACTTTTGGCTTGAATTTCCTTATTTGCAAAATAATAAGATTGAAGGAGATGCTCCAGCATATTTTTTTGTTTCCTTCCAGTTTATAAAGCATATGATTCTAAATTATTCCATGTCATCATATAATAAAAACTGCAGCATATTTGAAATAAGTACAAAAAAAAATATATGTAATTACTGTTTCAGTTTCCTCAGCTTCGCACTTCTATTATTTTTAATTCCCTGCTAGTGTTAGCGTATTAAGGACAGATGCCATTATTGTTCAAAAAGTTATTAATAAAAAAACTTTTCTCAAATAAAGGAATGTATAATGGTATTTTCAGGGACTAATAGAATCTGTTTATGCAAAGGTTTTCATGATCTGACAGATATTCCTAAAACTTTAGGCTGTTGCTATTTGATAAGAAGCATGGCACTTACATATTTATTTAAATTTTAATTTTAGGTTTATATTTATTTAAATTTTAATTTTAGGTAAATAGATTATTGTTAGTGGTTCTTGTTCTTTTTAAATATTTTTACTTTTTTTTAAATACCAGATTTCCACTGTTTTATTATCAGTTACATCCAGTTTCCTGCAGAGATGCACTAATTCACTATTGCTGTTGTGTTTCAGGGATAACGACGATACCTGACAGTGTTCCGTGTTTATGGTGAGTGTGACGTACTCTGTATCTTTGAGCACCCAGGGGATGTGATGATATTGGAGAATAACTGAACCTGAATCTGTAGAATAGCAAGACACTTCCTAATGGCATTTTATTGTATTTTCAAAGAATGTATGACAGGGAATGTCACTTTGAGTCATCATTCAGTTAAACAGATAGACACATGCATTTGAATTCTTGACCTAGTATGAAAATTACATTCCACTGAACATTTGAATTTAAAAGCTTTATTACCTAATGTACAAGCAAAATGGTTCCAGTGCTTATCTGGCATCCTACTTGAGAGAGACATTGAGAGAATTTCTGTAATGTGTTTGCAGCAACTCTGGTGTTTTGAGGTCATTTTATCATACGACTTGATGTTTATACATATGTGACTCTCCATGTATAGGAAATTTTTATGTCTTATAAAATAATTGTTATTGATAAATTCCTCCTTTGGAGGTTGTAATAATTCAAAATTCAGCTTATAATTGCTTTTTTGCTTTGCTTTGTATTATGGAGAAAGGTGCAGCCTAGAGAGCTGTTACAGCTGCACAAATCTGTACAGATCATACAGCAGGTTATTTGAAAAGATGAGGTTTTGAACTCTGACTTCCTCACTCAATGCAGTGCTCTTCTACAAATCCTGTAGTCCACTTAGATTTTAAAGTTCTTGGGAGAACTGGCTTTGCTTTCTGGGTCAATCAGCAATTTGAGGAGTATATATCTCTACCTACCTGGATGAATGATACAGGATACCTAAAAATCTGTTAATAACTGAAAACCATGTTGTTTTAAAAACTCTATTATAATAATTCAAATTCCTTTCTAAAACTCTGAAGTAGGTTGGGACTTTTCGCTGAGAGTTTAACGGTCTCAGAACACCTCACCCTTCTTCAACTTAGCAGAATCAAAGGAATACTTCAAAGATCTCAAGTTTGAAAAATATCAGAAATTCCTACTTGTAGAATAGTTCAAAGCAATCACAGGTGAATCTTGGGGGATTTGTGTGAAAAGTTAGTATCCAAATATATTTTTCCTCTGAAATTCACGTAGGTTTCTAAATTCGGTTATATTACCATTTTTATAAATTCTCTCACAACTACACAGTTCATCATCACCTGAAATCATAGCCTCTATCCCAACTTTAATGTTGAGATAGCTGTCATGTCTCACAGACTTCTGAGATACCAGCTTTCCCTCCACTTGCCCTCTGCTTCTCTTACAATTGGAAATCAGGCTTGTCTAAAAGATTTCATTTTTCCACACTTCTGTTTGTATAGGCAACTCCAGATTTGCATTTTTATCACTCCTCTCTCAAAACCCATTGGCATTGCTGTTGAGTTTGAATGACTCTTTATTGCTAGTTCTCAAAATTAGTGCACCATTTTTTATTGTTCTGGGTAGGTTTGTATGCAAGTTCCATTCTGTTCCCTATGTTTTTTCCTGGTCCAGGAGATTCTTAGTATCTACTAGTGAGGGGTATGTATGTGTGTGTGTCTGTGTGTGTATGTTTGTGTGTGTGTGTGTCACTAGTGCAAGAGCCCAGTAGTGAGTGCTCCTAACTTCAGAGAGTAATTACTGAGCTATTAATTCTGTTTATACTTGCACACAAAGTCAAATGGATCCACATCTATCAGAGCCTCAGTGGATTCCACTTCAGTTCGTCCTTGCCAGGGAGGCACTGCACTTTACAGAGAGTTCAGTTTTTATTTGCCGCCTCTCTGGGTGTGTCAGGAAGGCTTGAGAATTTGTGAATACTGGTTATCACCCTTCATCTCCTTGCCATTTAGCAATGCCCTTGGCAGTCTTATATCTCTGAGACTTAATTTGTCTTCATTCTTCCACTCAATGAATATGCTTGAATATTTGCTTAAGTGCAAGGCTTTTCTATCGGCATATATATAGCCATTAGGTTTGTATTCAAATATTTCAGTCCTTGGCTTTTTTTGCCTTTTGGAAGTCTGTGCAAATGTTATTTCAGTTCCAATTCTTTGCCTGAGTCCTTTTATGTAGCTTCATTAGAATGAACTACATGTAGTTCTTAGCAACTGTGAAGATAGATTTTTAAGAGTATCATAAAGGTCTGTGACTTCCCTCCTTCCTCTCGCCATCAGTTCCCAAATGCTTCTCTTACAAGCTCATGAGTGTGATTATTCTCTTACTTTGGAATCATTTATATGTGTCAAGTTTTTTGGTTTTAATCAAAATTTAAGTCTTTATTTTATTGCGTGTTAGTGTGAATTGTCTGTACTTTCAAGAGAGCAAGTTTTGATGATGAGAAGGTGAAGGAAGCTTAGATATTCTGGTCCCTTTGAAGAAGAATACCTCTTGGGTAAAAGGAAGCACTTCTCCGGGAGGAAGCCAGAGGTACCCAAGGCATTGAGGATAAACTGTACTGATGGCAACATAACTTATTGTTGGCTTAGAAAGCTGTTACCAGAAGTGTGGTTCTCACCCTGTGTTGGGAGTTGTCTCAGGGAGGAGAGACATATGTAGTTTGATTTCCTTATTAGGTTGTCTGCTTAGATTTCCAGTGTGTGCCAGTTCAGGCTACAGGAAATCATTTAGAATAGCATATTCAACGATATTTTATTCTTTTCATAATCCAGAGTGAGGGATAGGCATAGTGTGTGGAAAGAGCAGGATAATACATTTTTTTTGCTCTCTTTACTATATCCTTATATTTTTCATTAATTATACTTCTCTCTAGGAGTAGAAATATAGACACTAGAGCCAGGCAGCCTGATTTCAAACCCTGGCTGTGCCACTTAATCACAATGTGACCCTGAACAAACTAGCTCCACTGTACTTGAATTTCCTCTAAAGTGGGGAATAATAACAGAATTGACCTCCCAGGGTGGTTGTCAGAATTAAATAAGAATACAAGGAGAGCATTTAGCATAGTTTGTAGAATAATAATAGGTATTAATTATATTCAAGTTTAATTTAACCAGTCCCTTTATGATTTCATTTAACTTCAAAATGGTTGTTTAACATTCCCTTAGGTATTATTCCAAACATTTTCAATGGCTATTTACTACAGTATTTTCTTTATCCTTTCATAGTCCAATGTATGATAGCTATTTTATGAATTTGTTGGTTCCAGTGAATTACTTGCCCTTTCAGAGAATTTACTACCAGTGGCATCTTAATTGGGCAACATTGTAAGACACTTTTGTGTTTCAGCTGTCTTATGAACTGTTAATCCTATGCTCTTTAATTTAAAAGAGATGAAAACTGCAAAAGCACAGGCTGAGTTTACAATTGTCCAGCAAATCTTTTCTTTTACCTTTCATACACAAAGTGCCTGAACACTCTCAGGAGTGCACTCATCTTTTATTTTCACCAGAGTAGTTTTACTAAAGACATCCTTCAAATGACTCTTTCTTGGCTACTTAGTTATTACTTTCTCTAATCAACACTTGCTGTTTTCCCAAATAGATCCAAGTTTATTTACTTAGACCTGGTCTCTAAACCCTCATTAGCATGTCTTGGTATGTATTTCTGAAATAAAGCTATTATTAAATGCGTGTGTAGTAGACACAACTTGGTGTGGTTGCCTTATTTGTGATAACATCCCAGTTGGTCACGAATGTGCTACTCTCCTTTTTTAAGGAATGTACCCACTCCTGGCTACAAATGAACCAGGTAGGCCAATCACAGTGCCTCCTCCCAGCCCACAAGTGATTATCCAGAAGGTGGTAATAACATCCAAACCAGGTCAATGTTATTTAGGAATTTTGCAAACATGAGAAAGAATTCTTATTTTTAAATTTCTGTTGTCGGTAGCAGTAAGATGTTCGCATGGAGCTGCCTCCAGCCATACTTCCAGACCCCTGGTTACAGCTGACCCAAGAAAAGCAGAATGAAATTTAAAGAGGACAAGAGAACATCTGGATGGTATTTGAGTTCTTGGATCCCATAAGTGAAGCCAGGCCCACTCCTTCTCTTTTTACCCTGCAGATGTTCTGTTTAGGCTTAAGCTTGATTGAGTACCACTTTTTGGATACTCCGATTGCTTGTAGACTGGGAGAGGTACTGCGAGTGGCCTTGTTGCAGGAAGCGACACCTGAGGGAGGAATTCCGATGGTCAGACAACATTATTTGGAGGAAGGAGAATTTATTGCTGGCGGAGAATGTAGGGCATTCGACAGACCCAAAGCACGATCTCTCCTTGGTTAGATTTCTTACAGCTTATATACCCTCACAGTGTCCCTGCAAGGGGCATGTGATTCCTTTGAGGTTTTACATGTCCCTCCCCTCAGAGTGGGGAGGAGGAGCTTCAGGTAGGAGGGCTGCAGGGGAGGAATTTCCAGACCCTTGGTCTTACAGGACGTTTGTTTTGTAGAGTCTGAGACCTTGGTGTTATTAGCACCTTTGTTGGATTCTTGAACAGAGAGACAGGACTCCTAGCTTACAGAGAGCAGCACTCATTGATGTCATGCCGGCTCAGCAGGTTCCTTATCCAAAAGCTGAGCTCTAACTGTAACACAACAAACAGTTCCACACAGTCTTTACATTCATACACAGCACAAGAGATAGGGAAGGGGCTGGAGAATCCTTGAGGTGGGGGATGCAGCTGTGGAAAACATGTTAACTGAAGCATAGGGCAGAATGGGGAAAGGGAGAGCAGTTTTAACCAACTGAGTCCGTTATTTCTGCAGAGGCCCTTTCCTTTGCATTTTTTTTTTTTACTTTCAGATGCCTCTTCTCCTCTCAGCCTAACCTGTTCATTCGTAGCCATCAGTGGAGTCCATTCCCTGAACAAAGAGGGCAGCATGTTCCCGACCAACTGGGAAGATTTCATGAGTAAGCAACCACATCAAGTTGTGTCTATTACAAACACATTTAATAATAGCTTATTTCAGAAATAAACCACTTGAAAGTAAACAATTCTCACCAATACAATGCATTTAATCTTCAACTTCGAAGTTTATAAAAGGGTCTTGATATTTTAAATTTAAGCCTTAACTAGCAATTTAAGACTGAGAAATCCTAGGCCAGAATTCAGCTAATCTAGTACAGAGAGAATTTGCATCTTTCATGAAGCTCTTTTACCATAACTATGTAAATTAATGTGATGGGCACGTTGCAAAATATGGTGAGTTGAAATGCAGCATGTGTCCTTGCTGAGGAGTCATGTCCAGACTGAGATTCAAATCCTGATGGCAACTTACTGCATATTTGATATTGAGCCCATCATTGACATTCTTCCTTTGTAAAATGAGAATTATAATGATCCCATAGTATGGCTGTGAGAAGTAAAAAACAGTGAATGAAGCAGAGCTTAATAGGCTTTTTTTCCAGTATAGACATATCTCATATCTTTTTTCCTTTTTGTTTGCATTTGAGCTTCTCTGTTCAGTCTTCTTACTCTGCTGCAAAATATGCATGTACAGGTTGTGGTGAGATGGGAGGGGTAAAGCTGATTTTGGCAGCAGGCTGTAGAGCTTTTAAACACTTAGTCTTTTGGTTTACTGAGACCTCTTCACTGTTATTCAAGCCTTAAGCAACTGAGCTAAAATAGTTGCCCTGATTCTTCCCTTCTAGCATATTCCCTAAGACCTGCTTTCCACAGTGCTCTCCAGCCACTTCGTATGCAGGTAGTCTTTGACACAGAGATAGAACTGCTGAAAATAGATTTTCCCTTAGCTGAACCTCCTCCCAGGCAGTTTAGTTCTTACTCATCACCTTCATTCATTTCCTAATTTTTTTCACTTGTTATTTGTATCTAATATCAGCTCTAATTAAGTTGATTTTCAGTTTTCCTTGCCTTTTCCACAGGTACAACACCTCAATCAATAGGAAACTCCACCTTCCCTCATTCTCTGGTCATCAACTACCCCAGACTTCCATTATTAGTGGATTATATTCAAAGGTGTGCTTCTCTTTGATACTTTGGATCCACTAGGCCCTGACACATTTTAAACTCTGAATAAATGGTAACTGTAATTATCACCACCACAATTGTGCTCACCATGTTTAAAGTCGCTAGATAACCTGACATCGATCACCTCACTGGTCACCAGATTCCATTCTTACTACTAACCTAGTTGGCAGGGGTGGATATTTTCTTCCTCTTCATAGCATGTGTGTCTTACTTGAAACAGGTCACTCAATCAAGAAGGATTACCTCTCTTTGTCCTAGAGGACCTTTTTGTGAACAAGAATATAGGGGTTAAGACTTTATCCTACCGAAACATCCGAACAAAGTCGCTCAGCTGTTATATCTATAATAATTAAGCAAAATCATTTTCTTGTTAGGTCGCTAAACACAAATGTAGGTTATAACACACAGATGCTAGTAATAAACCTATAAATAAATTCTCATGTGTTTTATGTTCTTGATCGGAAAGATTAATAGTCACCTGTGATGTTTCTCCTTGGAAACATTTCTCCTGTTCAAGAATGGTTTATTTATTACTGGCTTTTGAAACAAATGAGATATTTGGATGAAGAGACATTTGTTAAAAATGCCTTAACTAGTGCTAAGAAACTTAGAAGAAGAGTTTTCAGCTGCTCTGAAGAATTTTTTTTTTCCTGTCGATAGCTTCTAAGTAATTCCGGTTGTAATTTCCACTGGTGCTATGGCCCGGCTATTGCTTTAGCATGAAGGAGAAAAAAAATGAAACTGTTTATGCAAGTCATCTGTCAGCATAACTAGATCCAGCTGTTCGGAAGGAAAGCAGAAGAGACCAAGAAGAAGTGATTTTGCCATTAATTACACAGTGTTTTATCTGAAATAATTATGTATTAGGAAGAACTGTGTTGCATGCTAGATTTTCAGCTTTCCCACACATATGTTATTCCTGCCTTTCCAAGCCTTTCTTTCACCTTACCCTTAGTGGTAAAAAGTAGCCATTGGTTATGTGAATTACCTCAATAGTCATTGCCTCTGTCTATTGAGTTGAGGAGTGTATTAGCTACGGTGTGAATTTAGAAAAAAAAAATGCTGCATAGTAAGCATCGCTTTGAGCAGTAGTATGTCAAAGTAAAAATAATGAAAAGAAGGATGTGGTTTTGGAGTCAGTCCTGGAGAAACCAAAATATCTCAAGCACTGAGATATTTTGGTGTTACAAATTGGTTTCTGGACCACCACAGCCTTGCTTAAGCACACCAATACGTTTAAATCAAATTAAGCAAGCTTTATGTCAGGCATTTTAAAGCAGACTAGGTCCATTTGTCTTTTAAAAATCAGCAAATAAGGAGGTAATACCAATTTGCTGATTCTCCCCCTTCCAACCCCAGATCCAGAGAAGATGTCTTGCAGTGCAACTTTTATTTCCTCTGATGGATCTAGCTTCCAGTGAATATGACATTCAAGACTGTGGATCATCTCTCCTGTCATTAGGATAGGAATTGGGTTGAATCTCAAATTATGGTACAAGATATATATTGTGCAATACCAGCCGCATCAGTCTGTAAAGAGGGCTCAGCTCAGACCTTTTATTATGCCTTCTCTTACATGCTGTTTACATTGGTGGGGCTAGTTGCTCTCAGTTCCATTAAGTTAAAGTGAGGGCAGGGGGTCTTATCTTTAATTGGCTTATTTCATCCTAATATCTGTTTATAAAATGTTTATAGAAAGATTTAAAATAATTTTATAGTCTTTGCAGTGGTGTTTCTCAGGTGCTTTGATGAACATGCTGCATTACAATAAATGACTAGACAATTTGAATAACAGTTTTTCTTTGCTTTAAATTATAGTGTATAAATACTTACTTGAAGGGATACTCCTATAGTTTGAGCCCTCAAATGATTGTGATTATTATCCAATGAAATTTATACGAAGTATGAACAAATATAAAAAGATTTCTTAGACATCCTGACTTAGGTTTCTGGGAAGCTGACTCACGAGCTAAAAGAGAAGACACTCTCCTTTCTAGTTGACAAAATGGTGGCCTAAATGAAACTGGGTGATTCTTATCTCATGGGAAATTAAAACACAACTTTAACAAGTTGTAACAGCTTCCCGTGGTTGCTATAAGAAATTACCATAAATTTCTGTTGGTTTAAAACAACAGACATTTATTCCCTCATAGTTCTGGAGGAGAGAAGTCTGAAGTCAGTTTCATGGGACCAAATGAAGCCTGCACCTCCTCCTCAGGCTCCAGGGCAGAGTCTATACCTTGCCTTTTCCAGCTTCTGATGTCCGTGGCCATTTCTTGGCTTGTGCTTGCATCATCCCCATCTGCCTCTGGGGTCACATCGCCTTCTCATCTCCGTCTATTGTAAACTCTTCCCCTGCTTCTTTCTTATAAGGATGCATGTGATTGCATTTATGGCCCACCCTGATAATCCAAGATAATTTTCCCATCTCAAGATCTTTAACTTGTTCACATCTGCAAAACCCCTTTTTTTTTTTTGTCATATAAGATAACATTCATAGGTTCTAAGGATTGGAAGGCAGATATCTTCTGGAGACTCATTATTCAGCCTACCATACAAGTGTTACCAGGGTGTTTAATAGATAAATACCAAGATCTAAATTACTAAGAGCAGTACTTTTCAGGAATTAGCAACCTCCTTCACTAAGAATCCTGAGAATCTAAAGTGGCAAATTTGGGGACAATTTGGCCTATGAACCAGAATGTTACAAAACATAAAGATAAAACTTGCAGACTATAGATTTAGGGTTGTATGGAATTGTGCATTAGAATTTGTGTAAGTTTTAATTTGTTATTGCTTTGCTACAACTTTAGATGTTTTCTAAAATCTGGAGACTGCTTGTCAGCATTTTCTAGTCTGCAGATATTATTGAGATGAGAAGTTTAAAATGGACTTTCTCATTAATACATGAATTAGATATGAATTTGCATGCTGGAAGCAATGAAAGACACTGCACAAAAATTGTGTGTGTGCTTTTCCTTCCATTTGAAGGGACTTACCTTTCATCATCATATTGATAACATGGAATTGATATGATCCCTTTGCTTTTATATTGATCCCAGGGTCTCCTTTTGCAGGCAACCAAACCTAGAATCTGATATACAGTGGTAATCATTGGGTTCCCAGGTAAAACCCAAACTCTTTATTACATTTCTTCTCCATGACACATTCCCATTTCTGAGGCTTTGTGTTATGATATGGTTCTTGTAGTCCTGAATTGCTCTCCCATTGCTGTGATGCTGACCACAGCCTAGTGGCTGGCTTTGTATTGTCTGTCTATAGACATTCCTGGGCAGTGATTGCTTCCTAACCCTCTTTCTGCTCTCCTGTTCCAGGTGTCCTGAGATATGATTATACTTTTTGACACAGTTCAAAATAATAATGTGAGTAAACCTAAACATTATGGTCAACATCTTGAAAAGTCTTATTTTCCCTTAGCTGAATTATGAGAATGAATAGTTCAGGCTGCAATGTTCTGGGTTATTGGCATGCTAAATATAGAATACAAAAAAACAATGATTTTACTAATGTGTTTTAAGAAAAGATTGACCCACGAACATTGATTCTTTTATTCAACTAACAAGAATATTTCTGTTTGCTAGGACCTTTGCCAGGTGATGGGGATAAAAGATAAACAAAAATCGACTTGCTTTGTGTCCTTTTGGGGGCTTACGTGCCAATGGGAGGAGTCAGCTATTAAATCAGATGGTCGTAAAAAATTGCAAGTTATAATTGTGAGTGATAAGAGACCTATTTCAGGAAAAGTCACAGCATGTAATTGGTTATTCAACCTAGTTAAGGGGAGGCATTCAAAGAAGGTTTCTCCAAAGAAGCAGTATCTTTATGGGAATTTGAAGAATGAAAGGAAATTAGTAGATTGGAATGGTGGGGGAAAGGAGAGAGCATTCCATGCAAAGAGCACCTGTGCCAGTGTCCTGTGGCAAGAGGGAGCATGGCATGTTCAAAGGACCAAAATAAGACCACAGAGGCCAAAATAAGAAATCATTTGGGTGCAGTAATATTGCCGGGGTTGGTAGGAATCATATGATCTCTTTTTAGGCCTTTTAAATATTTAGTTCTGCCAGAAAATCATAGGAAGCTATTAGATACTTTAAGCATAAGTATGCTGTGATCACGTTTATGTTTTTAAAAAGGATACTCTGTATAGAGATGAGTTTGTAGGAAAAGCAGGAATTGATGTGGGAAGGATAGTTAGAGGACTGCTGTAAAAATAAAAATAAAAAATGGCTAATTCTGTTTTGTTTTGTTTTTTCATATTCTTTGATTTTATTTTGGATCAATGTGTATTTATTTAAAGAACAATATATAAATCTCGCTATAGCTTGGTGTGGGAGAAAAACTCCAACCAGCTATTCTGTGTCTTCAGTGTCTCTGCTGTTTGTCACTAATGCCCATACTCAATTTGAAAGACTCAAAAGTTTTATAGCATCATGAAAATAAAGAGATTAAGATGTTCTATATAAAACAA
>NW_006494614.1:29367078-29434883 GCF_000325575.1 Pteropus alecto | reverse complement strand
GTTAGAGAAGTTCTAGGAATATAAGGCAGACATCCCATATCTCAATCCTTGTGGACCAGAAAATGATTAAGCAAAACTTGAGGTCTGATTAAGACTGCAAAGAGTATAGAGATTCCTGAGGTTCTTGGTAATTATGCAATAGAAATTTAATCCAAATTGGCAGGAAATTAGTCTTTGAAGGATAAGAAGATGATAACTAGGTCAGTTGACAATATGGTGTGAATATTTTGTCTGAACTTAAGAAGAGGTCACTCTGTTTCATTAAGACTCAAATATTCTGTTAAAATGAAGATATTCTAAATATGTCAGCCTTTAGAAAAGGAAATCCAGTAATTACAAGGAGATAGTCTAAATTACAAGTGCTTGATGTCTATCCAGGAATTGAATTAATAACTACAAAAGATATGAAGTAAATATTTCTGCTGAAACTCTCAAATTTGCCTCAAAAGTATATAAAATATTCTGAGTTAAAATAAAGTGGAAGCTTTTTGGCTATAAAAATGTTCTCAGTTGGCTTTGTGATTTGGACTCAGTGAGGGCTGGGTTCCTCAGTCCAAAGTCCTGGTAAAGTCCAGGAAGGACTAGTATTTCATCCCCTCCCCACCCCCTTTTCTTTTCTTTCTTTTTTTGATTTTCAGGATCAGATCCAGAGCCTGACAAGTTAATTTATCTGAAGAAGTGGATTCTAGGTTCTAGAAGAAAAGATTGAAAATACAATCTTAAGAGAAAGGATAATCCGAGGACACAGATTCCCGTTGATCAAAGAGCCATATTACCTGAGATCCAATACAAATTCTGTCTTTTACAGTGGAATTCTTCTAATCTTATTGAGAGAGGAGACAACTTGACAAGTAACACCCACAATATTACTTCTGGGTTCTAGTTAACTCAAGGATAATTATTCATTCTACTAAAACCCATTTATAGGACCCACAGAATGATAACGTAGTAGGTCAGTACAGGCTTTAGAATCCTAAACACCTGAGTCAGATCCTGGCTCTACCAATTATTGGCCATGAGACCTTGGTCACAGTCCTTCTCTAAGCTTCATTTTCTCATCTCTGAAATGGGGATAATAATGCTATGTACTTCATACAGTTACTGGGAGGATGAGATGACTTCATAAATATAAAGAACTTAGCTCAGCAAATGGCCCATAATAAACCAAATAATTGCAGCTCTTACTCCTATTAGGAGGTCTTTCAGATTGTTTATGTTCTTTATCCATTCTCATCACAGATAGAAAAATAAAAATGAAAAATTTCCATAGAGTATTATGCCAATTAAGCAAATATAATGAATACTCTATGAAACTAACATAGATTCTCAAAGAAGTTATACAGTTTTCAGAGAAAACATTATTTTGAAATTCACCACTAAAGCATTGTCATAAACTTTAGTAAAAAAAATTGTCTAATCTATTAAAACATTTATGGCATTCTGCCCACTTTTTAGAATCATGGATGTAGAAGTGTTAATGGCATATTGTATGAGTTTTTCTTATATTCAGATATAGTTTATTTTGGGGAAAATATTAACTGTTTAAGTAAATTCTGCAAGTTAGTTCCTGGAGGGAATAAACCTAACACACATTGAATAGAATATCCTCATGTTTTCTTGATTTGTTTAAATGGGATAAATCATGTGATTTTTTTTGAAAAATGCAATTTATATGAAAATGTAATTTCTAGACACTCAGCAGCTTATTCGCAGGGTAAAAAATTGTTGCCATAAATCCAAAAAAGAATTCAGTCTTAAATTCTCGTGACTATTTATCAGAATGAAATATTTTTCTTCAGGCATGATAGACAACTTATTATTATACATTTGGGGTTTTTAAAGATTCTTATTTTGTTTTAGAAACATGCTATTATTTCTGATTGACTGCTTTGGCTTTTAATACAAATACTGTCATTAGCAAAGAAGTATACCAAGTTACATAAACATAAACAAAACCAGGCTATATTTGAACAGCACCTCAGAGGACATTTCTTAAGAAGTCATTTAGGTTATTTAAAATGTATTTTTTTCTCTGATATTCTGATATGTCACATACAGATATGAATTTAATTGCTCTCGGGTAACTATTTTCAAAGGAATCACAAAGCTAAATCTTAATCCCTTAATTTCTAAGTATCTCAAAATAGTTTCCCTGTGATCATCTGATTTACCTCTTCTTTCCTAATTAATCATAGAGAAATTCTAAGAATTCCTACTTACTCTATATGCAAATATCTGCTGTTGCTATTATTTTGAAAGAACCATTTTATGGATATTTGGGGGCATCTGCGCCACCTACAAGTCTTTTCTTTGAAAAATATTTCTCCTCTATGTGATTAAAACTTGCAGCCATTTTTATATCATATGATCCCCACCCTCTGGACGGAGGTTCAGCTTTATATAATTATCGTTACTATTACTTGAGTTTCTGAGCCAGTAGTCAGTTGCAGCCTTCATTGGCTGAGTTCTTAATTTTGGAGAAATATTGATCCATAATCTCCTTAGAAAGAGGTAAACCTAGTTTTCAGAGAGAGAGGAAGAAAGAGAAGAGAGAGAGAGAGAGAGAGAGAGAGCGAGAGAGAGAGAGAGAGAGAGAGAGAGAGAGAGAGAATAAAAATGGACAGAGTATACATGAAGAAGCAAACTCAAATCCCTGAAGTCTCTCAAAGTCAAGAGAGTAATTTTATTTCCTGACATTTTGTAGTTGCTGGTTCTAGACCCTCATGAGACCTAACTCTAACTATCCATGGGTTCCATAAATTATTCCTGTGTCCTTATAACAAAATTCCGTTTGTTCAAGTAGCTTGTGTAAGTTTCTGTTTGCAATGGAAGAACTAATAAGGAGGAAATTCAAGTTCATAGCCTTGTATAGGGAAAAAGAAATGGTAGTAGTCATGGTGGTAGATTTTTTCCCCATGGTATTGTGCAAGTCTCGGTTTACAGGCATACCTCATTTTCTTGTGTTTTACTTTATTGTGCTTTACAGATGCTGCAGTTTTTACAACTTGAAGGCAAGATCCTCCACCAGCAAAAAAGATTATGAATCCCTTTATTTCGAGACTCACCTTATTCTAGTAGTCTCGAACCAAACCTCTAATATTCCAGAGTATGCCTGTGTACACCCCTTAAAAACATCCGAAATAATTAGTGGCAAAAGATATGAAAAGCATGTGTGAGTAATTTTAGAAATTCCTGACTACTGACAAAAAGTGAAGCAAGGTATTTCATAGTCCAAGAAAGCTTTGTCAACATCCTTGGGGAAGAAGTTATGTAAATAATTTATAAAGAACAAAAAAATAAACTAAACAAGGATATCCAAGAGTAATTTTTACAATCAGGGATTTTTGCCTCTGATTTTAAAAGCTTGCTTGTTCGTATAAGCTGTGACTCTACTGTACACATTATCAGAGAGAATTTAAGTAATTTTCCTAAAGTTACAGTAGATATATGCCAGAACCAAGAGCAATTCCAAAACACATGTTCTCAGCTACATTGCTATTCTGCCTCCTGAGATGATCCTAAAATTTGGAGGGTTGCCAAGCTTAGCTGTTCCAGGAAGTACATTTTTTAATTAGTGGTATGTAAAGGAAGCTTCTGATCATCTTTATTTACATCCCTTGCTCCTTCTAAGTATTCATCCTTTTCCTGACTCTGCCCCTTTCCAGTTCCAAGACCACTAGAAAGTAAAATACTTGGATATTACCATTAGTTAGTAGCATATAACTATCTACCACCCACCTATACTGCCCCTGCCTGGCCTTTACTTATGATTCGGTAAGACTAGGAGTTATATTTGAAATATTAGAAAGCAGGATAGTGACACTGAGAATCTTCAAAAGAAAAGAGGCTTCTAATATAAGGTATTTGCTTCTTTATATATTGTATAAGCTAATAGCTTTAAGTATTGCTGTGGATGAATGACCACCTTTGTCAGCTAGCACAATTTAAAATTGGGCCCTAAAGACCTAATAATTCTTATTTACTTTAAATAAAGCTGATAGCATGAGGCGATTCCAGTATAATTTTATTTTAAATGTATTTAGGTGGTTATCCATAGTTGACAATGACAAATGAGCACAACTTAAGGCTCTTTTCATATGCATTGATCCATGCTTAAAAGGCTGATATAGCTCTTATTGCAATATGTTGTGAATCTGAGAAACAATGGACGAATTCATGATGAGTCAGTTACCTGAATGTAGCAAAATACAACATTAGGTCTTTTTCTGATGAACGTGAGAATAAACACTATCACTACTATAAAGACTAAAAACACCTCTGATAGAATTACTGTAATTTTCTTCACTTAGAGAAATTCCATGCCACATGACTTGGGGGTCCTACTTGTAGTGCCAGAGATTCGTTTAGATAGAGGAGAGATAACAAGCAAGTTGCATAAGTTATTATTTCCATGAGTCTAGCAGGAAAAAGAAACAGAATTAGGAATAATTGATAGTGAAGGGATGAGGGAGATAAAATGAGATGGACTGGGAAGAATTTAATGACTCTTTGTGGCTTTACATCTGTCACAGTTTTTGTGCTACATTAAAGTTTCATTATTTTCACATTTCGTGTTTTCATATTTTTCCATCCCCTTCTTTCTGCTAAATTTACCAAGTAATACAATGTAGATAATGGAGAGCTATTTCTGCAAATGTCATCAAATCTGTTACTGGAAATGAATAAAATGTTTCACTGATGCATTTCTTTCAAAATACATTTTCAATTAGCAGTAGAGGATTTGTGTACAAAACACGCTCTTTAAAAAATTACATAAAAAATAGACCATGGTATGAAAAAAAACCTAAAATTATGAATATTTGTATTTTTGTTCAATTTCAGTGGGTCAAATGTTAGTGGCCACCTGCTTTTACAAACTTTTATTTTCTTGCAATATTTGGTGTTTAACTAGAAATGCATTCTACCTCAGCTCCTTGACCTTTTGCTTACCAGGATACATTTTAAATAGTAATCTCTATTATCTTACCAATGAGGTAAAGATATTTTATGTGTGACTATCTAAAGGCATTGATGGAAATGATTTTCATAACCCTGTATTTATTAGCATAATTATCATTTTGAAGTTATTTTTCATCCAAAGTTATGAAAGAAGCCATGATTCTATTTTGTGTCCATGGCTGAATTATTTTGCAACCTCTTTTAATAACTTGTGTTTTTGGTGCTTTAATTGGCTGGAGTGGAAGTGAAAATTTTTAAAGGCGTGTAAGTGGGTCAGTGCTGCAGAAAGACAGTGAGGGCAAGGATCCAAGTCATTATTCACTGTGCATTTCTTTCTCTCCCTATATTGCCTTGCACACAATCATGCTTAGTTTTAGAAATCATGTAGGACTGAGTGTCTTCAGGTAAGTACAGTCTGTTTAATGCATCTTCATTTTCTCCTCCTGTCTAGTGTAGGAAATATGCTTATTCGATGCTTGTTAAATGTGTTTATGAATACATGTTTTCAATTTAACTGTTTGCCTGTCTTCGTGCAAAATATATCTAAAATAGCACCAGCCGCACAATGTGCGTGTTGTTGTTGCTAGTAAAAATGTAAGAATTTCCCTAATTCCACTGCCATTTATATTACTGAATTAGATAACATCTCTTCCTTAGTTATCCATTTGTTGTGGTATGAGAGATGGAGATACAGTCTCATGGAGCTAATTTTTGAAAAAAGCCATGAAATTCTCATTGAAATTGAACTTGTCTTCTTTAGAAAATATTGTCGCATTAATATCATCACTTTTTAGTATATTGCAATTTTGGGGGGTAGCTTTTCATTTAGAGATCATTCTCATTTTTTGGATTGCAATAATATTTTGTAATAAGTAATATTAATTGTTAGTATCCACTGTATCTCCAATGAGAAAAACTCAATGTTAGAAAATGCTGCATTTATGATTATAGATGAACAAGTTAAAGAACAATTAAGAATGGAAATACTTTCACTGACATCTATTTGAAGTTTCGTGTATGATATGAGAAAGAATACTATATAATATCATGACAGTTTGCTGTATTCTTATGCTAAAGTTCATTCAGCAAACATTACAACATTTCTATGTGCCACTTAAGTTCTTTGCAAGAAAATTAAACCATGGCTAGAGCTGCCACAGTTATAGTGTGTAACCTGTGGCTACCATCTTCACATACAATAGGCATAGTCCTGTGTACCTGGCCTTGAACTTTCCAGGCAGCTCTTGTAAAATGTAAAGAGATGTAGGCTCCAAGCTGGTCAACCTGGGTTCAACTGCAGACTCATACTCTTTGCAGCTCTATGGTTTTGATTAAATTCGTTTTCTTTCATGAGTCTCAATTTTCTCTTATGTCATAAACAGACAAACATGCTTATCTGAGGGTTGTGTGAGATAATGCATGAAAAGCATCTGTAAACTCTAGAGTTTCCCAAATTTCCAAAAATATTGGAATAATTATAAAATGTGTAGGCAGTTATTATTATGGAGTAAATGAAAAGCATTTTCAATAAAAATGTCATGCCAGCAGAGACCATTCCAGAATGTCTTACACAGGGCTCCTTTGAAAGCTGGACTCAGATCTTTGATTGACAGTAGCGTGCTTGGAGCACTACATGGCCCTGCTTCAGTGCTCCTACTGTGTTTTCACACAGCTTGCTCATTGTTAATTAAACTGAGCCAAGAGTGTCAGCGTTTATTAGGCTGGACTCTGGACAAACATGTGAAAGCATGTTTGAAAGCAAAAAAGAACTGTGAAAGCAAAAAAGAATTTAAAGTTCATGAAAGGTTGTTGAAAATACATAGGCTTTGAGGTTTACACACCTTGCCTTCTTGTATATTATAATTTAAAATAGGCATCCGTACCCAAACAAAGAAAATGCAAAAGATTGTCCAGCTTTGTTAATGCTGATGCATGCGTGGGCCTTTCGGTGCCATTGAAGCATTTAGATTTTTATTCCCAAGAGGCCTGCAGTCTTTACTCAGCTGGAACAAGTGGAAAAGGATCTCATAGATAACAATGTTATAGCCAGAATGTCTAGAGTCATTTTCATCTAGATGATGTGTTTTATTTTACTTTACACCTTTAAAATGGAAAGAAAGAAAGAAAAAAAGAGACTTGTTCCCTTTTTTTTTTTTTTTTGAGTAGCATAGTTCATATCTTGAAAAGCTATTGATAGACTCCCATTTCTTTGACATATTTAACCAGAAGGGGCCCTTGATGATGAGCTATCATTTACAGATACTTTTAAAGGCAGGAGTTAATGGAAGTGAGAATAAAAGGAGAAATTATTTCTATTCTTTACTATGCCTTCCAGTTAAAAGATTTTTAGCCTTATCCAAAGGAAACCTGCCTTATTCATCTGCCTAGTGATTATCGATGAATACTGACATATCTTTACCACACGAGCATTAAGGTGTCCTGTTGTCTTTTTTTTTTTTTTATTCTCACGAACACTTCTGTTTTGAGTCATTAAAGTCAGATCTAAAAGGTTTTCTCCTACTCTTCTTTAAATGAGAGCATAGTCCATTTTAAGGAGCCTGTGTAGAAATGAATTGTACTTTGGTGCTTCCCTAATAACCACAAGAAAAAAAAGGAGAATTTCCTTGGAATTAGAGAGGAATGTACTCACATTTACCAGACATTTATGTGGAACCGAATGTTTTTTAAACAGATTCAGACCAGTCAGTGACACAGAAGCATATCCCAGTGTGTCTGAAGTTATGGTCAGGGAATCTTGACTGTGCTATCATGTGAAGGAATTACTATCAGGTAGACATTTTTCCCTGTCAGTAGCCCCGATTTGTACACATTTCATGCTTATTTTGTAGAAGTTTTGTTTAGTATATAAAGGGCATTTTAAAAAATATTAGATTGCAGTATTGTAAATCAGAATTCTAATGAATGAATTGGTACACTGAATGACATTAAAAACAACCTTCTTTACATCATAGAAATAAACACTACATAATTATTTTACAGTTTTTGCTTAATTTTATCACAAATCAAGTCGAGGCAATACTCTTATATTTAGCTTCCTGCCATACATAGATCAGACATGAGATCAATGTTTTTCAATGTTTCTAATTTTCAAAGTGGCTAAAACTTTATTTTTCATTGTAATAATTTTTAGTTACTCAGCCTATTTATAACAACTAAAGAGAAATAAAATGGATTGTATGAAGAGACATTCATTAACGGGCAGGTATATGGGGATTAGAAAAGTCTGTCTGAATCACAAGGCAGGGGTGGCATTTAGTATCCAGGTCCGCTTCCAGACTAAATTAGCAAAGGCTGCAGTGAAGTTAAAGCCTGCTGGTTGCAAAATTGGAAATTGGTTTCCTGGGGCTCTCTGTACACTCTTCATTACTTTACTCAATCATGGTTCATTAGCAAGTTAACAGACAGAAGACCAATGCACGTTGGGTTATATGCGGAGCCAATCCTTCCATCTCCTTGAGCATCACTTAAAACTTGAATGTCACAGCAGATTAGACATTGCATCAAGCCGCATTTTCATACAATGCTGTACATGGTCAGCCCACAGATCATATCTACTTAACCTCTAAATATTGCTGGGTGTTTTTATTTTATCATGCATTTCACAAGGTAGCGAAGGTTTTAATTCAAAGTGACTCTGATGGAACAAATAAAAAATCTCAAAAGGCATCCGAAGAAGAAACTACTTGGAGAAACTCAGTTAAGAGATTCGACTAAAGTAGATTTAATGGTTCCTATTAACTTGAATCCAATTCACTGGAGGGGAAAAAATCCATAGAGACATTAGGGCACATAAATGTGCTTCTGAAAATGGTTGGACAAACTGTCGCCTTGGCTCATGAAATAATTTCACTCAACCTAAGCAAATGGCTTCGACTCTCAGACCAAAACAATTCATTTTATGCACTCATATTACAAGGAAGCATTTTGGTAGTCTGTGACTCATGGAAATCACTAACTAGGAAATGCACAGAGCTCCCCTAGGACCCACTAGAAGTTATGGTCTATTTCTATTTTGGTCTGATAAGTATTTGTTTGTATTACTCAAATGATCTGTTACTAGTTTCTGTCTAAATTGTCTTTTACTCAAATCTTATGTGTATTTCATATTTCAAGAGTGTTTTATATTCAGGGAGTAGGCCTAACTATCAGATTAAATAAAGTAGGATGGATATTCAATTTAAGAAATATTGGGTTTACAAGACAAGGATGCCCACTCTCACTACTTTTATTCAGCATAGTGCTAGAAGTCTTGGCCAGAGCAATTAGGCAAGAAAAAGAAGGAAAACACATCTAAATTGGAAAGGAAGAAGTAAAACTCTCTCTATGTACAGATAACATGATATTTTACATAGAAACCCTCAAAGACTCCATTAAACAACTGTTAGAATTAATAAACAAATTCAGTAAAGTTGCAAGATACAGAAACAATATACAAAAATCTTATATTTCTATATACCAATAACAAACTTATCAGAAAGAGAAATTAAGAAAACAATCCCATTTATAATTACATCAAAGAGAATAAAATGCCTAGGAATAAACTTAATCAAGGAGATAAAGACCTGTACACTGAAAACTGGAAGACATTGATGAAAGAGATTGAAGAAGACACAATTAAAAGGAAAGATATTCTGTGCTACGGCTTCGAAGAATTAATTTTGTTAAACTGTCCATACCACCCAAAGCAATTAGATGCAGTGCAGTCCCTTTCAAGATTCAAATGGAATTTTCACAGAAATAGAATGAACAATTCAAAAATTTGTATAAACTACAAATGATTTTGAGTAGCCAAAGCAATCTTGAGAAAGAGCAAAACTAGAGGCATCATACTTCCTGATTTCAAACTATGTTACAAAACTATGGCAATCAAAACTATGTCACTGGCATGAAAACAGAAACCTAGATCAATGGAACATAATAGCCCAGAAATAAACCCACACATATGTAGTCAATAAATTTATGACAAGAGCCAAAGATATGCAATGTGGAAAGGATTGTTTCATCAATAAATGATATTGGGAAAACTGGACCCCTATCTTATACCATACAAAAAAATCAACTCCAAATGGATTAAAGACTTGAATTTATGACCTGAATCCATAAAATTTCTAGAAGAAAACATAGGTACTAAGCTCCATTGCATTGGACTCGGTGATGATTTTTTGGATTTGACACCAGAGGAAAGGCAACAAAAGCAAAAATAAATTAATGGGTCTATATCATACTAAGATGCTTCTGCACAACAAAAGAAACCATCAACAAAATGAAAAGGCAACCTGCCGAATGGGAGAAAATATTTGCAAATCATATATCTGATAAGGAGTTAATATCCAAAATATATAAAAAAACTCATACAACTTAATAGCTAAAAACCAATCTGATTTTAAAATGGGCAGAATGATCTGAACAGACATTTTTCCAAAGAATTTATACAAATAGCCAATAGGTACATGAGAAGGTACTCAATATCACTAATCATCAGGGAAATACAAATCAAACTCACAATGAGATATCACGTTACATCTGTTAGAATGGCTGTCATCAAATAAATAGACAAGAAATAGCAAGTACTGGTGAGGATGTGGAGAAAAGAGAACCCTTGTGCACTGTTGATGGGAATGTAAATTGGTGCACCTGCTATGCATGGAGGTTCCTAAAACAATTAAAAATAGAACTACCATATGATCCAGCAATCTCACTTCTGGGTATATATCCAAAGGAAATGAAAACAGGATATTGGAAAAAATCTGTACTCTCATGTTTGTTGCAGTATTATTTACAATAGCCAAAATGTGGAAACAACTTAAGTGTCCATGCCCATCAATTAATGAATGGATAAATAAAATGTGATATTAACCATGAAAATGAAGAAAATCCTGCCATTTGTTACAGTGTGGATGGACTGTAAGGGCATTATGCTAATTGAAATAAGTTAGAGAAAGACAAATTTTGTATTATATCTCTTATAAATAAATTGTAAAAAAAAAAATCAAATCTGATTATAGGTGATCATGCTGTATTGTATAATTGAAATTTACTAAGAAAATAGAACTTAAATGCTTTCACCAAAACAAACAGATAAGGTGATGTTTGTGTTAATTAACTAGATGATGGGAATCCTTTCACAGTGCATATCAAATCACTGCAATGTACACTTTAAATATCTTATGATTTTATTTGTGAGGAAAAAATGAAGGATTGGGTTTGCTAGAAAGAAAGAGAAAAAACACCTAGGGTAGATTGTACATTATTTAAAAGGATCATTATCCAACAATAAGTAACAAATCAAAAATGGTATTTTATTTAACAGTGATTTTTCATAGGAAAAAACATTACAGTGATTTATGTTGGCTTAAATTCTGTCCTTAGAGAGGGTTTTCCTTTTTTTTTTTTTTTTTCAGTTCTAGGTTTCTTGCATTTATTTAAAAATTTTTAGGTCAGCCCTTCCTATATCATTTTCTCATTTGTTTTTATATAAAAGTAGACTTTTATGAAATACAGCCTACATACAGACAGGTGAAGACCCAGCTGTCTGATCATCACACTTTAACATTGCCTGATAGATGCAAATGTATTGATTAGAATGAGAGGCTCACCATGATTTTTAAAATTCCTAATAAAATTTGATTCAGTAATAAGCAGTCGAACTATATGTTTATTTATATTTAGACTACAGAATTTCGTCAACATTTATTCCTTCTTGACACTAATAAATGGATGAAACAGGTCCTTTTGTAGAAACTTACTCTGTAGAGAAACCCTATGGTAAGGCAAAAAAATCACTCTATCTTTGGCTTCCAAAAAATTAGACTAATTCTGGTTTAAACTACAGAGAACAGATATGGTGCAGAAGGAGTCCATGTTTGCAAGATATTTGGGAGTCTGAGAGTCTGCAAGCCAATTTGGGCTGTCAGGCCTCTTTTGGTTTATGCCTAGAGGGACTCTAATGGCCTCAATAGCCCCAGTTTTAGGATAATGATACAGAATTCAGGAGGGAGAGAGATTTGAACTGGTCTCAAGACCTGCATTACTGGATGTATTTGCTTTATTTTTTCGGCCTTAACTCTAAGAAAGATGCTACTTCATACATTGACTTTGCGTGTGTGATCAGTATGTAACAACTTGTTCTCAACCATGTTCTTTTCCTTCATACTCTTTCTCTGAGGTAATACAACATCACTGTAGTATATCTTGAAACTATTCCCAAATAGTAAAACAAACAAAACTATTATTTAAAAACTCCTTTGCATAAATCAGACTGACTTTTTAAAATTTATGCCATTGGCACTATTAGATCATAAGCTCTTAGCAAGCAAGGGTGATATAAGCTTTGATTAACTTTTGTTCACTGTGATGTGATTAAACCTTAATATATATTGACTGTTTTTACCCATTAATATATTTGTTTACTCAAATGCATTATGTTCCTTCTTATTACCTTTATAAAATAGGAAAGGAGTAGCAGTCAATAGAAAAGCATTTTTTCTTACACTTATTTTTTTGAAGAATTCTGATTATATGAGTATTTTCTCTCTCCTTTTCCATCCTTAGGCACAGAAAAATATTTTCTTTATTAGCAAAGATATTACTCTGTTATTTTCAACAGGTTTATCTTTCCAGTTGCCTTTTGGTTAACTACTCTGTTTACGCTCATTTCAAGAATTATCGTTCTTCTCATTCTCGTATGCACAGTCCTTACCTTATAACTCAATGCCTGAGGGAGTTGAAGAGTATCGATGTCATTGTCTGAAGTTTCTCAACATAATAAATTTATCAGTGTGTACATCCCCTATTTGTGAGGCTCCAACACACTTTGATGGATTCTGACCTAATTTCTTCAGTGACACCTAACCTGCGGAGAAATGTTTTTCCCTTGTTTCCTGAGAACAGCTACCTAATGAAACAATTAATCACCATCCAAAATCAAACGCAAAACTTTCAATTAACAAGAAATGGAAATTATAGGTGTTATACCCTGAGTAGAAACGTGAGTGAGGTAGAGAACTAGTCACACTCACTGCATGGACATTGGGGAATCATTAACTCAAAGAAGAATCAAGCTGGCATTCAGAGTAAAGTCTGGACTTAAATCATCAGGTTAGAACACAGAATAGATTGAGAAATTCTTCATATTTGGCCTTCCCAGGGTGAGAGGCAGAATGAGATGGGAAATTCTACATATATAGCAACCTTTCTTTGTTTTAAGAGAGCCCTTGTGTCAAGATTCATGTGGTCTAAAACAGTGAGTTTTATCATAATCTCTGAGCTTTCTGAGTCTCATAAGTAGTTTCTTTTTCATCATTATAGAAAGGCGTCTGTTAATTGTTTCAACTCCCTAATGACAAGAGAAAACTCTCTGTAGAAGGTTTGAGATGGTCCTTTGTGTCATAGTGTTCTTTTAGAATCAGGTTGGGGAAACTCAAGACTAAGAGGCAGAAACAGAATACAGGGAGAGCAAGGCCTGCTGAGGATGGTGTCTTGTGAAGGTAGTAGATAGTAGATAGGAGGTAGGAATGGGTCACACATAAAAAATTCAGTTTCAGACATAAGAGTGGAACTAAAAATCATATACTATGGACTTGGTTTATTGGGGGCTGAAAGATTTTGGCAAGTGCACTGGACTAGGACTTAAGGACCGAGTTCTGGGTTTGGTCTTGCCACAAATTATTTGTGTGTCTTTAGGCATATCACTTAACTTTTCTGGCTATCAGTTTCGTCATTGGTAAAAATAAATGGAAGCACCAAATAATTTCTAAATTCCATTACAGTTTTAAAATCTATGATTCTATGGTATGTCTCATTCTGAGCCAACATACTGTCACAAGGAATGAGGCTGCTTAGAGAACATTAGAATTAAGTTGAAAATGAACACACTAGATCAATCCTTTTGACACTGATGGTTACTTAGCAATTTAAAAACCATAGTTAGCAAATGAATTCATGAGAAATGGAAAAAGAACACTCACCAAATACACTCTATTAAGTAACACTTTCTATTTTATGTGTTGACAGTAACTATAGATTAGAAAACAAGTAACTTGTATATCTGAAAATTATTTAACAGAAGAATGCACCAATTTCATTTGCTTACTATGTTTAAAAAGCTATACTTGCACATAAAAATCCTTAGAACAAAAACCCTAAAAACTTTTCATTTTACTTTTATTTGCAAAGGAAATTATATTGAAATATTGAAATTCTCCTGAAAGTGAATATGGTGCATGTTCCTCCACCTTGGAAGGTGTGTCGGAATGCAGACTTTAGACACAAATCTCTTGGGTATTTTGACAAAATATGAATAGAGAGAAAACAGAAATTACTCAGAGGAAAAATTGAAAGCCAGCTTGTACCTATACAGCACTGAGGTGGCAGAAACAGCTGCACAGCAACTTAATCCTTGTGACAAGCCCCAAACTCGACAAAACGGCTGGCACTGTCTGATGAAATTGCCAAAGAGCAAGATGCCACAGCTGGGAACATTATCCTTGTGTTTCAGATGAAATTGATACAGCAAATGACACTCCATTGTTAACTCCTTGGTATCTATATAAGCTTTCTACAAAGAGTGAAATCTGTTATGAAGGATAAGTTGCAGATGGTAATGGGGAGGGATGAATGGCAAGGGTAACAATTTTATTAGAAAAAGAAAGTGAAAAAGAGACTGTGAATATTGTTCAAAGAATGAAAAATAGAAAATAAGGATTGATTTTTAAATGACAAACTATAGCAGGATAGAAGAGTTGTGACAGCATCAGGTTGACGAATGCCCTAAATATTATAAGACTATTCTCTAAAGTAAGTAGTAGTATTTTTGACAGACAATGAGGAAAACAACAGGGAGAGTATTTGAAGTAGAAAAGATGATGATGAATTCTTTCCTGATAACATTCTAAATTATCCATAAATGTTAACTGAACATGTACAATGTGTGTGACCCTGTGTTAACAACTACATGGATCTCAATAGTCAATAGTACACAATAACATAGTCTACAGTATGGTCTATACACAGTGTATAATAATTATTGTATTATTTATGTACAATATATAAGACCCTGTGTAATGATAGTTTGAGTATAATCTAGTCTATAATTATAGTATAGTCTGTGCGGTAGACAGAATAGCACCCCCAAAGCCCCCCAAGATATTCAAGCTATAATTTTCGGAGCCTTTGAATATATTACCTTACATTGTAAAAGAGACTGCAGATGCAATTAAAGGTATTGGATTTGAGATAGGGAGTTATCCAGGATTATTTGGGTGGTTTCAATCTAATTACATCAGTACTTTAATGCAGACAATTTTTCTGGCTGAATCAGAGAGATGAGATAGAAGGAAGAGAGTTTGATGCATGAGAAAGATTCAGTTCATCGTGGCTGGCTTTGAAGTTGGAGGAAGGGGGCTGTAAGTCAAAGAATGTGAATGGCCTGCAGAAGCTGGGAATGGCCTTTAGCAAGGATCTCAGTCCTACAACCACAAGAAACTGAATTCTGTCAACCGAATGAACAAGGAAACGAGTTCTTCTCTATAGGTTCCAGAAAGGAATGCAGCCATGAAAACACCTTGATTTTTTCCTGATGAGACCTGTGTAATACATCTGACTATCTGATAGGACTATAAGATGATAGATTTGTGTTGTTTTAGGCTTCCAAGTTTGTGATAATTTGCTACAGGAGCAATAAAAAACAAGCACAATATATAAGTTATTATGTGCATAAGTTAAAAATAAAAGGGTGGAAACAGCAATATAGTTATGTGCCACTTAATGATAGGAGTACGTTCTGAGAAATGCATTATTAGACAATTTCATCATAAGTGTACTTACAGAAACCTAGATGGTATAGTCTACCACATGCCTAGGCTATATGGTATAGCCTGTTGCTCCTAGGCATGTTACTGTACAAAATAACACAAGATTAAATCAAGCACAAGAGAAAATGGTGCAGTCAAGAGATTTGGTAAACACAAGATGTATGAGACTGCTGCTGGTATAACAGGGCATACTGTATTACAGCAAAGTTTTTTTTATATATAAATAAAAAGTACTATACATTTAAAAGTATAGTACAGGTATAGTTTGTTTTGTTATGCTTTGCTTTATTGCATGCCACAGATTTTGCATTTTTTACGAATTGAAGGCAAGACTTTCCATCAGCAAAAAGATTATGACTCACTTTATTGTGATACTCGCTTCATTGCAGTGGTCTGGAGCTGAACCCGCAGTATCTCCAAGGTATGCCTGTCTAGGAAATACATAAACCAGTGTCGTTTATTATCATCATCAAGTATTATGTACTGTACATAATTTTATGTGCTATACTTTTACATTTCTGACAGCACTGTTGGTTTCTTAACTCCAGCATTACCACAAACATACAAGTAATATGTTGTGCTATGATGTTAGGATGACTATGACATCACTAGGAGATGGGAATTTTTTAGCTTCATTATAATCTTATGGGACCACTGTTGTATATTTGGTCTGCTGTTGACCAAAATGTTGTACATGACTATAAATAGTGGTGTTGAAATGATTAAGTCTTTGCTTGTCTACTGAATTAGTAGTTAAAATGAAGGCAACTTATTTGAGATCATATAGGACTCAGTGAGACTGAGAAGATTTTATGGAAAACATTAAATACAGACTTGGAAAGATATATAGGCTTTATTGAGAAGATGTCTATGAAAATTATGTGTGGGAGAATGATAAAAGAATACTTTTATTTGCAGGAAAAGTATGAGATGTTTTGTGGGGAAAGTGGGTGAGAGCAGCCTAAGTTGTTTTATATATGGAAATCATAGGATAGTAAGGAAAAGTGGATTTGTGATGGATTGTAGAAAGTGTTTGGGCTTTCTTTTAATTCAGGAAAGAAACATTTTACTTTTCAAGATTGCATGTAAATGTACCTGAGTCACAGAAAATATAGACTTAGGTATTTTAACTGTACCATGGTGTTTCAGCATTATTATAGATGAGTAATAGCTTATTTTTTGCTAATATTAAATAAATATCAAGGTGTCATTATGACTGCTGCATTTATTATCTTATCCCACTTTTGCACTTGTTATGGCCATTGCCTGGATTTCTGTCTTTCTCATGCTCATGGGAACTTCTTTAGAAGATCACCTAAAGTGAGTATCTAGGCAGAGCTAACCCCTTCCGAATTCGTGCTTCCATTTTATGTTGTATGTGCCTGTATTATAGCTCTTGCTATTGCCATGTTTTAATTATTTGTGCACATATCTATCTCCTGAACTCATCTTTATTTCCCTTTGAGTTCAACAAAAAACATAATAGCTATTATTATTTAAACAATTATTAGAGTAAAGTACTTTATTACATTATTTCATTTATTCCTTACAACTCTTTGAAGCAGTGTTTTTTAAGACTTTCTTTTTTTAGAGTGGTTTTAGGTTCATAGCAAAATTAAGAGGAAAGTACAAAGAGTTCTCATATATTCTCTGCCTCTGCAAATGAATGGCTTCCCTCTTAATCAGCATCCCTGCCAGAGTGGTACATTTGTTACAATTGATGAAGCTACATTGACACATTATAATCACCCAAAGTCCATGGTTTGCCTTTGCATTCAGTGTTGATACACATTCCATGGATTTTGATAAATTTATAATAACATGTATCCATCATTATAGTATCATGCCGCTCTAAAAATCCTCTGTGCTACGCCTATTTATCCCTTCCTCCCTCCCCTAACCCCTGGTAACTATTGATTTTTTTACTGTTTCTATGGTTTTGCCTTTTCCAGAATGTCATATAGTTGCAACCATATAGTATTTAACCTTTTCAGCAATTATACTCCTTAGTATTTACCTCAAAGAGTTAAAAACTATCCACACAAAAATCCACGTACGAATGTTTGTAGTTGCTTTATTTGTAATTGCTAAAATTGGAAGTCGCCAAGATGCCCTTCCCTGGGCGAGTGTTTAAGTAAACTGTGATACATCGGACAATGGTTGTTCAGCATGAAAAAACAAGGAGGAATATTAAATGCATATTAGTAAGTGAAAACATGAAGCAAGATTAAAATTTTTTTCATTCATTTTTAAATCAAAGTAATGAATATTGTAAAAAAAATTTTTTTGATCGAATATGTTATATAAAAATGCAATAGTCCCCCCACCCGTATTCCACCCCACAGTCCTATACTCATGATACCTCTTAAACTATTTCTGCTTTTAGGTCCTTTTAAGGGCTGCCTGCATATAGCTAAATAATGTGCTTTTAACTCTATTTCTTAATTGATCAACTTTAAACCTTGGTTATTGGTTCTATGTTATGAAAGATGTAGATTGTTAACTTTCTAACTTAACATCATTTGCTAATACTTCTATTATCTGTTCTAAAACAAGTAGCCAACATCTTCATACCTGTTTAGAGGAGATGAAAATATGAGTGTCCCACCCTTCCTTCTACCTTCTCTCCACCCTTCCACCTTCCAGCTAGTTAGCTACATTTCACTTCTTCAGTGAGCTCTCCTCTCTCTTTTAGAAATTGAAAAAATATCATTGAGTAGAAATAATTCAGTCGAATGACTGGAAAATCAAGTTGGAAGAATTCTCCCAGAAAGTAAGTAAAAAGGCATAGACAGTAAAAGTGAAATAAAACAAATCACATAGTGGCTAATTCAGGCAGTCTTTTATTTAACCAATTGGAATCTAGAAAGAGGTATTGGAGAAAATAAGCCTACCACATTTAATTCATAGATTTATTCCTGAAAGCCAGTAACCATAAATAGTGATTGCATTATTTAGACTGTAAGTATTATTCACTGGAGAAACAGTTCTTCCTTGAAGTGACTCATGTCTTAACTGTTGCAGAATGATATTGCTAGCATTGAGGTGAAATGAGCCATCATTATATTCTTAAGGTCTTTTATTATTTTTTCTAATTTTTAATTTTTTAAGTTTTGTTGAGTAATCGACAAATATAATTGTATATGTTTGAAGTGTATGGTGTGATAATTTGTTATGCACATATATTATAGAATGATTACCAAGATCAAGATAATTAACACTTTTAGAATCTCACATAGTATCAATATAGTTAACTCTTTAAAACAATATTTTTGTATGTATGTGATGAGAATGTTTAACATCTACTCTGAATTTATTTCAAGTATACGATGCCATGTTGTTAACTATAGTTCCTTTATTTTTAAACAATTGCAGTCATGCTAGCAATTGCAAGGATTTCCCTTTTGTTTCCTGCAGTCACACTCCTAGAGACTTTTAACTTCTTGCTCAGGTCAGCTTGGTTGCTCAGCGACTCTTAGCTTCTTGGTTGTTATCTAGAACTTCCCCCATGGCTCCCAGGGTTGAGTCCATTCTTTCTAGGATTCATATCTTGCATTTGTTTGGTTTACTTCTTCCTTTTGCTAAATGACTTCAAGTAACTTTCTAAGGAAGGATAGTGGGTGGGGAATGGAGCAGGGGATTAGAGTGGAAAGTCAGTATTCTTGAGTTCCTGCGTTGTTGAAATGTCTTTATTTTTCGCTTAATTCCATGTAGACACCTGCATATTTAATTCTAGGCCCCAATTTAATTTTTCTCAGAACTTGAAAACTATTGCCTCATTGTTATCTGGGATCCAGTTTACTAATGAGGTATATTATGCCAAAATGATATCTATTTCTTTGTAGCAGCTATTTTCCTCTCTCCTTGAAAGCATTTAAGATTTTTCTCTTTATCTTAGAGGTTCTAAAATGTTATGGAGACACACCTAGATGTGGACTTTTTATCAGTCATTGCTCTGGAAGTCTTTTCTGTCTAAAGACAGCATTTCTTTAACTCCTTTATTTCTTCCTTTCCTTTATTTACTTCCTGTCTTTCTTTTCATTCCTATTTATGGGTACCTATTGGTTAAAAGTTAAATGATACCAAGAGAAAAACTCAAAAGAAAACAGTAAAAAAGGTTTAAGATTAAAATAAGGATGGGCAAAGATTTATTGGGGAAAATAACAAAAATAAGGCAAATGTAACTTTACTTTCAAGCAAAGTAAAATTAAAATATAATATTTATAAAGAGCATAATGCACAATAAAATTATGGGTCACATATTTAAATGCACAGGAAAAGATATAATTTTATACATTTAAAAGTTCAAACTATTAGATATAAAAGGAGAAATCAAAAACAGTTATTGTGAGAAACAGCATATAGTTTATCGAGCATAAAACTATACTTAGGCTAAGAGTTTTACAGGCATTAATATTTAATCCTCCAGTAGTGCTGAGGCAGATACTATTTTTCTCATTTTATAGGTAAGAAAACTTAGTATTAGTTGTTTTATGTAACAGGCCAAGGGTTAAACAACTAAGAAGTAGTAGAGATGGATTTCAAACACAAATTTATATGATTCTGGAGCCTGGGTTCTAATATTCTGCATTTTGCCTTTTCTCACTCCCTTCCACAGATGAAGCAAACAAAACTCAATAACATAAAGACTATGAATGGTGATGGTTTAATTTAAAAGACATATGTGTCAAACTTTCAACTAAATGTAGTGCTAATACAGCTAGATTATTTCGTCACAGTTACTCTTGTACTGAAAAGTTCTATGAGTATTGATAAATGCACAGTAGCATGTATCTACCACCACAATACCATACAGAAAAGTTTCATAACCCAAAAAGTCCCCTGTGCTTTCCCTGGTTGACCCTCCCTGTTCCCCAAGCCCTTGGCAACCACCGATGTGTTTTCTGTCTCGACAATTTTGTCTTTTTCAAAATTTCATATAAACGATACCATGCAGGGTATATCCTTCTGAAACTTCCTTCTTTCATTTAAATAATATGCATTTAAGCAGTAGCATATAACATTTATCCATGTTCTTTCATAGATTAACAGTTTATTTTTTTTGCTCACTGAATAATTATCCATAGTGTGGATGTGCCATGATTTGTTTATTCATTTGCCCATTGAAGACCATCTTGGTTGCTTCCAATTTTGGGTGTATTTTGATTTGTAAAGGTTAACAGTGAATATTCACATTCTTAGGTACTAGGTGGAATACATGAAGGACTTGTCATAACATACTATCTTTCACTAATGTATTTAACTTTTCGAATTACAGATGAAAAATGACTCTAGTTATTCAATACACATTTTAAAGATGCAATAAATCATGCTATGTAAGAATGAAAATAAAAAAACTGAACATTCAGGTAAAGAAATTATAAACGGAAGTAAGCCAATGGAAAGATGAAGAAAGGGTATGATAAAAACAAATACAAATACACATATTATTAAATTGGAAAATACGAAATAGTAGAAATTATAAATGATTTCATGAGTTTTTTGCTTGGAATAAATCTTATAACATATGCACAACTTCAGCATGTTTGATCAAGAAAAAGGATAAAATTCCTCAAGTACATAATATTTGAATGAAAAAGAAGACATATGCTATGTAAATGGTATACAAAATGCTATACATTTCCAAGATAAATTTTATAGTCAAAGGACTACTAATATCTGACATAGGTCTTCTCCCAACTATAGACTAATCTCATTGATTTTTTGAAAAAATCTTTAAAAATTTGCTAACAAATTGACTTCAGCTGGCTATTAAAAGAAATGGACACAACTTAATATGTTTTGTCCTGGCAATACAAGTCACATGTGGGATATGAAACTGAAAGCAACAAATAAACAAGACAAACAAACAAAAACTCATAGGTACAGACAACAGTTTAGTGGTTACCAGAGAGAAAGGGGGAGTGGAGAATGAAATGAGAGTAAAGGGAATCAAATACATGGTGACAGAAGGAGATTTGACGTTGGGTGATGAATATACAATGCAATATATAGATGATATATTATAGAATTGTACACTGGAAACCTGTATAATTTTATTAATGTTTCCCTAATAAATTTAATTAAAAATTATTAAACAATAAAATAATACATCATTTCAACATGTTAGAGGAGAAAAATTATAATTTTAAAAGGTTACTCTTAAAGGTATTAATTAATAATAATTGCTAACTTCATTAGGTTATAATTTCTAATTTTCATTCAATGTTTAAACTGTGCCAGGCACCATTCCAAATACTCTATATGTATTAACTCATTGAATTCTCACAAACTCATCAAAAATATGTACTGCTATTATCCTTTTACCAGTTTTGCAAGAACCAAAGAAACCAAGGCAGAGAGAAGTTAACTTACCCAAGGTTGCATAACTAAGAAATAGTAAAGCCAGGACATGAACCCAGGAAATATGACTCCAGAATTATGCTCTTAGCTACTGGCATACAGATTCACAGAATCTATTTCTGATTAAAAACAATAATGATGAGAACCACAGAAGAACAACCCCTCCAACGAATTCACCAACCACTCACTACTAGTACCATAACATGAAATTAGGAGTAGAAATATAGAGAAGCTGTTTTAACCAAAAAATGAACATCATAGTAAACAAACACCAAAAACAGCAAGGCAAGTATGCCCTCTACTCATATTATTTTACGCTTTTCCAGAAATTCTAGGCAATTCAATGAAAAGTAAAGTAGTGTATCTTTTTGGAAAATAAAACCTTTAATTATCATCATTTACATATGATTTAATAGTCTAAGAAACCAAGAGAATGCTCGGAAAATCTATTTGAAATAATAAGAAAGATCAATAAATTATCCAGATGGAAAAAAATGCAAAAAGTCAATTTTTTTGTTATTCGACAATTTTACTGGAAGCAAAAAGTCCATTCCCAATAGCTAACAAATTATAAACTGCCTAAAAATAATATATTATGACCAAAATAAAGGCAGCTACAAAACATTGCTGAAATATCTGAAAATAAGATGTGAAATGCATAATGATGGCTGGAAAGACTAAATATCATTAATTTTTCCAGTGGTATACTGGTAAACTGGCTTTCTGTGAGGTCAGAGTGGGGGAGTCTGTGATTTGTAGCATTTGCAGATTTTCATGGTGTAAAAACTGCCAACTCCCATCATGGCTGATTTCAAGATACTAAGAGTTTAAAACCACCTGGCAAAATTCCTGAATTATTTAACAATTGGCTTTCTCGAGCTGTAAGAGCTGCCTACAGAACATAGCTGACTTAATCCCAATTTAATTTGTATGTTTAATGTAATTACATTATAAGCCCCATTGTTAACGGTTTTTTGAAACTAAACAAAGTAATTTTAAAATTCATATGAATTTCATTTTGGAAAATAAAAGGGTACTAGCCCATACAATTTTGTAAAAGCAGTAAGCAGGGCATGTATTACTATATAGGAAAGCAGGTTATAAAACTGTAGTAAAAAGCAATGTGCTGTAGGCACAAAAAACAACAGAACCATGGCTCACAATAGGCAAGGATTAGATTCCATTATATGTAAAAAATCATTGTGTAATAATATCTAGCTTTACTTTTAGTTGTAGAAATGCAAATTCATAAAATGAGGTACCGGTTTTTTATAATTTCACAAATGAGCAAAGTTTTGTGTTAATGCTCTGTTAGAGATGATGTGGTAAAATCAGTACTTGTACAGTCTATGAGATTGTTAACTTTTTTTTGCATACTTCCTGGAAATCAATTTATTAATACATATGAAAAACTTTAAAGAATCTGTACCATAATACAGTCTATCTTCTTTTTAAATATATTTTTAGTTTAGTGAAAAATTGGGTACAACCTAAATATCTCTCCTTACTTGGGATCTTTTTTGCCTTATGAATCTGAAACTCACGGTAACTAGCTTAAGGAATGAGGGGTGGTGATTTGTACAGGCATTCATAGATATTTAATGGAACCCCAAAGTAGGAAATACAAGTGATTCCATGAGAACCCAAACAGAAAACTAAAAAGAGTCTTTTATATCCAGGATAGCAATGTTTTTCATATCTGTCTTTAATGCTCTGTGATCTCTTGTCTTTGCCTGGCTTTGTGGGGCTATAAAGTAATTTTTGTGTTTCTACAGTTAGGGATTTTTTCTGAGCCAATTTTAGTGAAACCTGGAGCTGGCTAAAAGAGTAATTAGTAGAAGGCAATTTATACCTGTGAACTCCAGAGAGATTTACCTAACTCCGGATTTTCAGAGATAAGGTGTGATCTGGAATGTGGAGATATCCCTAGGTTGTAAAGCTGAAGACAGTGGTTTTATTTTTCCTCTGGATAAATTTATTTGTATTCCAAAGGGTTAGAATGGGAACCCAGGATCCTTTTCAAAGAGCAAAGGCTTATTCCTCTCTATCTGGGGGGAAGGGACAATATGTATTTCACACTTGGATTTATTGTTTTGACTTCTTTGCTTATAATACAGACCACCATATTTATGTAGTGTAACACTGAGCTTTCATCTTATTGCCCTAAGTAATAGAGGCACAGGGGAATCACAAGGTTATTTGTTGTAAATTAAGTAATAACTAAAATGTTCTATTCCAGAAAACGGTGTGTGCATTCAGGATAATATTAATAAATATGTATGTTAAAAAGCAGCTTTTTTTGATCTGTTCTCCAGCATCTGTGTGTAGATTTGCCCATCAGCACTTATGGCTCTAAAATGGCTACTACCCTGACCCCTGAAAAATACAGTACCCAAGGCTAAATAATTCGATTTTCTTAGTCTCTCAATTGCAAATTCCCCTGAGAGAACCAAATCGGAATCTGCCTTACTACACAAGACTGCATAAACTTTTGAGTGGAAAAGAAGAGGAAATGATTGGCTCCTTTACTACAACTTCCAATTGTAGGAAAAATGATTAAGGTATGCCTAATACCATAAATTATTATACAGTTACTAAAACTGTTTTGAAGAGTATTTAATGACTTTGGAATATGTTCATGATATGCATTTATGCTCTTGAAGGATGTTAGTATATATTTTTTCTTTTCTTGTAATGTATCCGGTTTTGGAATTAGGGTAATCCTGGCTTTAGAAAACGAGTAGAGACATTCTCTCTACTTATGTTTTTCCAGAACAAGAATGTAAAGAATTGAAACCATTTTATTTTTTTCCCCCTTAAATATTTGGTAGAATTCACCAGTGAAATCTGGAGTTTTACTTGATAGAATAATTTAAACTACATATTTAGTTTTTAAATAGATATAAGGCTATTCATATTATCTATTTCTTCTTGAGTGAGTTTTGGTAGTTTTTGTCTTTCAAGTTATTGGTACTCTATGGAAGTTTTAAAAGAGAAGTAGTTTTAGAATACAATTAGGTATTCTTACAAATTCTTCACTTTTCTTTTAAAGTCTGCTCCCTACCCCAGACCTTGGTATTGGCCCCTGTATTTGTCATGAAGCAGCAAGGATTGGGCCTGACACAAGCCAGCCCTGGCGCCAGGGTCCAGGAGTCCTGAGAAAGGCCTTGTAGTGTTTATGTGAGTTGGACTGTGGCCTTTGTCTTGGTCTCTGGCCACCAGCAGTCAGTGTGCTCCTTGCGTGTCTGCAGATCAGTCTTGTGCTCTTCTTTGTGTTGCTGTAAAGGCATTTCCAATGAGGAAAAGAACAAGTAATAAACATTCTCTTTTTGAAATACAAAAAAAAAAAAAGTCTTAAATTCAAATAAACATTTCAACAGAATTTTCTTGTGTAAACTCCTTGTGCCTAGACGCCCAGGCTTCAGACCTTATCAAAGCAGTATAATTTTCTTATCTCTCAACTGTGGCAATGGAATTTTCAGTTGAGGAATCATTCTTGCAGTTACCTCGTTTAGTTTATAAAGGTATTGATTGTTTATTTCAGATACATTCCACTAGAAGGGCCTCTAATGTGTTCCTAATGAGAAAGAAAGAAAAGTGAATGAGGGATACATATCACTTCTGTGAAAGTAAAAAACAAACAATAAACCAACAACAAAATTATGACTAGTATTTCTCCTAATTGTGATAGTTTTTTCAAATGTGTCCATACTTTATTTTTGAATCAAAAATCTATCCTAACTGGACTTCGGGTGGTAAACATACAATAGAATATACAGATTTCAAATTATAATGTACACCTGAAAATTATATAATTATGTTAACCAGTGTTACCTCAATAAACTTAACTAAAGAAAAATATCCTACCCCCACCAAAAAAAAAAAAAAAAATCTAGCTGCCATCTTGTGTCCTGATGTGTGTGCGCTTAACCTCAACTCGTCTTCCCAAGACCCCCTGAGTGCCAATCCCGGTTCTCTGCATGGCCCCGTTTTTTCTCCAACAAGATGAAAAAACAGATATGAACCAGGAGAAACCGAACTTTAGGCACAAGTGCTCATTGATGGGAAAGGAACTGCTCACAGAAAGAAGGTGGTTCACAGAACAGATACATCAGATAATAAAAAACTTCAGTTCTCCTTAAAGAAGTTAAGGGTAAACAATATCTCTGGTACTGAAAAGGTGAGTATGTTCACAAACCACGGAACAGTGATTCACTTTTAACAAACCTAAAGTTTGGGCATGTCTGGCAGCAAACACTTTCACCATTGCAGGCCATGCTGAGACAAAGCAGCTGACAGAAATGCTACCCAGCATCTTAAACAATCTGTGGGTGGAAAAGCACCACTTGCTACTGGAGAGGGTGGTGATGATGAAGTTCTAGGTCTTGTGAAGAATTTTGCTAAGGCTTCCAAGAATGAAGCAAACTGAATTGAGTCGACTTCTGAGGAAGATAAAACTTGAAGAAGTTATTGGGAGCTGCTATTTTTATATTATGACTGCTTTTAAAATTGTGTTCATGGATCTGATAAAATCTCAAACTCTAATGTTTTTAAGCCCAAGTGCCTTGGATGTTGCAGCTCTTTTCAGTTTTTGCTTATACACAAATCATTCTTTGTAGCTAATTAAGGTGAAGAAGGCTGGGAATAAAATTTGAAACAAAAGTTAATAATAAAGTTCTTTGCCTAGCATACAGTTTTATTTTTTATTTCATTGACAATAATTTGTACACGGAAAGCAAAGTTGTTTGTAGAAAGCTAATCATGGTATGTACTATGGCTGATAATCTTTGGAATTTGATAGTATAATGTAACAAAAAAATCTCTCCTCTTGCCTTTTAGTCTAGGAGTTTGTTTAAATTAATTGTATGAAATGCTTAATTAACTAACAGGTTTTAGGGACCAAGTTTGCCTTAGTAACATTTAGCAACTGAAGTTTCTAACCTATTTAAGCTTTAGATTGACATGGACAGTAACTCACAGTCTAAAAAGGAACATTTTGGTTAGAAAATTCAAACTTTGAAATCAAAGTTTAAAATGATTTCATTTCACCAACTGTGAATTTAACTTTAATCTTAATCAATTGAACTAGAATTTTCAAGAATTTGAGGAATCCTTCAAATTTCTCCCAGATGATTGACTTTTTTTATTTTATAACTCAGGTTTATTGAAGTATAATTTATATACTTTAAAGTTCAACTTTTTTAGTATATAAATTGCATGGGTTTTGCCAAACATAATCGGCTTCTTGAGTTGTCATATTCCTGTCCTTTCATCCTTCTATTGCCTCTCCTATTACTGTTCTCCTAGAACCCTTCCTTACCCCATCCAACACTCTTGGAATATTTAAAATAAATGGATAGATCCTCATGCAAGTTTCATAGTATTACACTTAAAATAAAAGGAAAATGTTTTTTGATAGATATATAAACGTCAACTGCTTCCTTGAAACTTGATTATTAGTCTTGAATATGTGGGATATTCTTCCCTTTGGCATTTGCTAGAAACTGCAACATTTTTTCTTAACATTTGTACTGTAATCACTGAAGCTGTTGTATTTTATGTGATTTAGTGACCTGTGAGCTGCAATGCAGACACAATGCAGGGGCATGTTATCCTTACTTACATACTGTGATTCCTACAGCTCATCTGTCAGTTGAAGATAGGGAAGAAGGATTATTTTTTTTTCCATTTTCTAATGATAATGATATTTTCCTCTTTTCTTTTATAACCTTTACCTTTTGTTTACAGAAACTTTCAGAATTTCTCCCCAATGATTTTTCTGAAGGCCTTTTAAAAATAGTCCTCTAAACTACTCTGTCCCTCAATAAATTCCTCTTTTACCTCCATGTTACATATATGACCCCATAGTGAACAGAGTAGGAAAAGAATACATATTTAATGGGGGAATTACAAGTGTTTCATAGAGTGAATATATGGTGCGTGCATTGCTCCTCCAATTAAGCTAAACTTAAGCTTATCTTAAGATAAACTTGTGGAATTTCTGGATCAAAGCATATTGTTTTTAATACATAACCTCAAAATTGTTCCCCTGAAAGACTTCACTGTTAAATTTCTTTCAGTATGTATGAGAAAAACATTTCTCAACTTTCTTGCATTTCTTTGCTTTCATGTTTAAAACTCCCACACTTAATACAGCTCCAATTTGCAGTAGCTACAGGATAAATGTTTGCTAAACTGAATTGAAATATCTTTACAGGTATACGTACTTTAAGGTAGGGATACTTATATTATTAAATTAAAAGAATAGACAACTTCAAAATGAAATGGATATTTCTTTCCAACTGGTTATTATATTGTACTATAGTGAAAAATTGATTAAAATGAAAATTAGAAGACCATGCTGTGCTGATATAGAGAACATAATTTTGAATGAAATAATATCTATGAAATATTAAAGCAATGATTCTCACATAAGAATAAGAATCTGGCCCCATTCTACTAAACTAATTGCTTATACTCTACCAGTCCTCACTTTTCTATTTATTATCACAGATGTCAATTTTCATTCATTTCTCTGACATATACTTTGGGGGATTTTTCTAAAAATTGGTACTACTGTATCATTCAATGCATTACTATTTGTCATAGAAATGCAGCCAACAAACAAGCTCTCCCCTAAAAGAAAATGTAAAAGAAAACATAAGGACTTCTTGAACGTTCTGCGAGTTCACAGGTTTTATGAGCAGTAACTAGGGACAAATATACAAATATATTTGGTTGCATTTTGACAAGTTACTCATCTTTGGTTTATGTAGAAGGAAGTAGCTTCTCTAGCTTGCTTAACCTTATTTGCTAATTATACCAACTAAATGGCTGGATTCTTATTTATAATGAGATTTCTGTTAAGAAAGACTTGAAAGCAAATCCAAAACCATAGAGATGGCTAAATTATCTCTGATAAATGGGATAATTTTATCCAATGAGGAAAATCATTATAGATTTTAAAATACAGCTATGATTTTAAGTTCAGTTGTATAATTGCATATACCATGTAAAATGAAAAGTTCATTCAAATATCTTGAAAATTGGGACCTGAAATGCTTAGGTTACTGAGGTAAATTCATGTGAATATAGGTGTTTATTGCCAGTTTGCTGGGTACATGCCTCAGTGCTTAAGTTGTGTATGTACATATAGAAAACTAGCATATTATAAAGTATAATGGCATTATCAAAAGAATGGTTTAATATGGAAAAAATGAAAAGGGGCTTTTGGGAAAAAGTTCAATCTTTCAGAGAAAATCTGTGTGAAGTAACTAAGGTGAAACAGATTTTAAGCTTCTAAAGTCTCTTTGCTTCAGTAGCTTTAGCCAAAAAGAATAAAAACCTGAATTAAAAAGCAATGACTTATTTTTAATGCTCAAACAATCTTAGGTATGGTTCTGTGTTCAGCTTGATAACAGAAATCATCTTGGCTTTTGCCTATGCCAGACACCTAGCAGGAATTTCCCTTTGGAGTCCCCTAATCTCACTTTTGTGTGCTCTTTTCTGTACATTGCTTGTTTGAAAGTTATCTTTCTTTTTTGTAACCAGGTAACTTCCCTGTGGTGTTTTTATAAGCGTAGCTATTCTGTGAGTCTATTGCAGTGACAACCCATCAGAAAAAAGACTGATGTTAAGCCAAAACTGAACATAAAAAAAAAAAAAAATCAAGAAACCATAACCCCCCTGAGACATAACCTCTTTATCTGAACTATGACTATTAAATTCATTTTATATTTCATTCAAATCCAAACTCCTGGGGCAGAAATAGTCACACTAGAAGAATGTTTTTCAACATAAATTAGAATACACAAAAAAAATTGGTTCGTGTGATTGTTGCTGTTTTTCGACAACATGAACAATTTTATAAATCATTTCAATTTTGTTACTAAGAAACACTGGCTCCACATAACTAATTTCAGTGTCTTCATTATTTATATTCTTTTATCTAAATTATACAAGCACATGAATGGAAAATAAAATAGCACAGAAGGGCTTGTTATGAAAAAGAACAGTTCCCAAATGTACCCCATTTCCATCCATTCCTACGAGGCCTGCTCCCAGCAGCAAAGACTAATTCGCTTCCTCCATTCCCGATACAGTTTACTTATGTCGCTTTCTTTTTTTTATCAACTGTAGACATTAATGTCAACTATCTGAAATGATATGTCAGATTTAGCTCATTTTCCAGTCCTTCCAGCTTTATTTACCTTGCCTAATATTTCTATTTTTGTTCCTAAGTTGTTTATCTATACAATTACAAATATATATATATGTACCATACTTAACCTAGATCTCTTATTCCATTAACTAGAGTCAGTATTTCTTGACTCCTTAGTTTGTCAGGTGAGAAAATTAGTGCCCTTACCTGTCCTTTTCCTTCTCTCTCCTTCCACTTCCCACCCTTGTCAATCTAGTTTTACTTTTAAAATGACAAGTTTGAAAACATTTGCTGTTTTGTAAACATAGTTAATATTTCTGTATTTTGGTAGTGATTGATTCTCAAAGTCGAAAGCTGGTAATTGACATTTATATAATTATGACTATGAGAATATCCTTCATTGCAAAGCCAAGTGATATGCTAGGATTTCTTTTCTTTCTCTATGGTTCCAATATGATGACTTCTGTTTCACTCAAAGGTGATTGTTCAGATGGGTTCTTTTCCACATTCCATTAATCATTCCACATCGGAGTTTGCTCCATATTTGGACTGTGCCTACTTTTATAGTCCCTCCCACCCTGGACCCCATGCTAGTTTATCTCACTGTTTTCTTATGTGAAAATAATCATAAATCCTTTTCACCAAAACCTAATGCCTTCAGCTTCTTGCTCATTTCGGCTCTTGCTGAAAATCTGTTGCATTTTTCTTCTTAAAACTCACTGATTTCCTGTTAGAATTTAGATGAACTGTTGTTTCATATTTCACATATAATTTTATTTTAGTGATTGTTTTTCCAAGAATTGAGTTTTTCCATAGCATTTTGTTTTTTATATCCTTCGGCTTCCTGGTTATCACTCATACTATGTAATCTATGTTGTTCCCTTTTTTGAGCATCTTCCTTCAGAGTCTGCAGGTTTCATGCTCTTATCTGGACCTGTTGATGCCAGCAGGTTCTTTTCTTCACTGCTCTTCTAGTTTGCCTCCTCTGTTTCCTGAACTCTCTATTTTCCTTTCACTTTTTTTTACTTCATTTTGCTGGAGGATATTCTCAAGTAACTTTCTAAAAAGGAATTCTGGAGTCATGTGCGTCTGAAAATATCTTTAGTCTAAGTTTGCACTGAATTGATGATTATGCAACTAAAAGATCAAAGGTCAGCAGCAGCCTCCCTCAAAAAGTGAGTGGCAAGTGCTCACCCACCACTTGCCCTCTGTCATTTCTTTCCTCTGAATCTAGGCCCTCTTCAAGGACCTGTAGGTTAAGCTGGCTCCCCCTTGACCTTATCCTCTTCCGTGAATATTTTAAATATTCTATCCTATGGTTTTCTCTCCTCAGCTTCTTCTGTCAGTCCTCTCTATTTACGTTCTATATTTTGAAATCTCACATATGCTGATGACTTCACTCTTATCCTATTTGCTCTTGGAGATTTTAGCCTTAAAAAAATCATTTGCTATCATTGTTGGAAGAGAGTAAATAAACACATATACTCGGTCATCTGTCTTGAAAAAGAAATCTGTATCAGGATTTTTAAACATTTAAATTTTAAGATTTTAATATTTAATGACCTATGTATTGGTTTATATTTTTGCCACTAACACTCATAACAACTCTCTGAGGTATTTTTGTCAGAAGTCATATATGGAAACTGGGAAATGAATAGGTTATGTAATTTGTCAAACTTTTCCCAGTGGTAATGGTGGATGATGTTTACAAATCTAGAGACCATGCTCATTCACTATACCTAGCTGGCTCTTATGCTTTTTTTAATTTTTTATTATTTTTTAAAATTTTTACTTATTTTTATTTTTTTTAAAGGCCAGTTTATTTTTTTATACTATATATACATATATTTTTTTAACATTTTATTTTTTTATTTTCCCCCTCCCCTCTCCCCTCTCCCTTCTGGTAACCACAAGTCTATTGTCTATGTCCATGAGTCTCTGTTTGTCCTGTTCATTTGCTGCTTTTAGGTTTCTATCCCACATATGTGATATCATGTGATTTTCAACCTTTTCTGTCAGGCTTATTTCACTTGGTATGATTATTTCAAGATCCATCCATGTTGTTTCAAATGACAGTATTTCATCTCTTCTTATGGCTGAGTAATATTCCATTGTATATATGTACCACAGCTTCTTTAGCTAATCATCTATTGTGGGACACTTCGGTTGCTTCCATGTCCTGGCCACTGTGAATAATGCTGCTGTGAACATCGGTATGCAAATATCTTTTTGGATATGAGTTTTCAAGTCTTTGGGGTAAATACCCAGTAGAGGGATTGCTGGGTCATATAGTAGCTCAATTCTTAGTTTTTTGAGGAACCTCCATACTGCTTTCAATACTGGCCATACCAATTTGCAGTCCCACCAGCAGCATATGAGGGTTCTTATTTCTCCACACCCTCTCCAACATTAGCTATTTTTATATTGATAAACAAATTTGCCTCTGGGAACCCTTGAGAAATATTATGTTGTATCATCACAGATTTCTGAAAGTGGAAAAGAGAAAGAAAAATGGAAATTCTTAACCACCTTCACACAAATCTCCATTCCTTAGGTAGATTAAAGTATAGTTATAATCTAGGTGGATACATTATTGCATTGTGATGGTTTAAGATTATCTGAGATTTGGAGATGACTGCCAGGTCCCTTCAACATATGAATATTGGTGGAACTATTCCAAATAATCAATATGTATCAAGTTCCTAATATGGGTAGAACATTTTACAAGGTGCACTAAGTACAAGGATGAGCAAGATATAATCTTTATAATTTATTTAAAGGAAGGTAAATACAAAAAGAGTTTTTTTGTTTTTTTGTTTTTTGTTTTTTTGTAGTGGAAAGCAAGATATAAACACCATAATAGAAGTATAATATGATATGGAAATTAAGGAAGCAAGATAGCAAGGCTTAGCAAGGGATAGGAGAGGAGAATGGAAGAAGAACACTTTAGAAAGGCTTCATGAGAAAGATATTATATGAAATGCATTTTCTTAGATGGATAGGATTTTAACAGAAGAGAGTGCATTTTAGTCTGAAGGAACAGTAAAAACAGTAGTAAACTATGAACATAGGGAGGGGAGGAACACTCAGTTTTCTTGATCATTTGAGAAATTCACGACATAAAAATTGGAGCTCCGTACGAAAAAGACCTGTACAAATCATTCAATAAGAAATTATTGAGGCCTCACTATGTACAAGAAATGAGGGATGCAACAGTGAATCAAAATGACTTGCCACTACTCTTACTGAGCTCACCATCAGATGAAGCTGAGCAACTAAAGAAGTAAACACACAAAATGAGTGCACATAGTACTAGGTGCCATGAAGGAATAATGTTGATCTCATGGAGGTGTTTTGTGGATTACACGTGCTAATATATGTAAAGCATCTGGAGCTCTACCAGTATTTTCATGATTTTTAAAGATATTAAGAAGTAAGTAAACAGTGTTACAAGGAATAACAGGGACCACCAAGTTTATAGACGGGAGTTGAGAAGAGTCTTTCTGCTAATGCAGTATTTCTGGAATTGAAATCGGAGAAGAAACCACAAGACCAGTAAATAATGGGGGGAAAAGAGTGATTCAGTAGAAAGAATGAAGGAGCAAGTGCCACAAGGCAGAACATTTTTGGGGAGTTTATAGGAAGTGAATATTGACCTGTTTGGCGAGAGCAATTAAATAGGGGAGAGACTTTTGGGATACAGTCGGCAGACGTATACTATGCATATCTATGTAGGCCATGATGATATTTTATAAAGATTCGTTGAACAGATGAAGAAATGAAAGAATAAAGATCTGTCGAACTGTGCCATGGTTGCCAAATCTGGAGAAGCACATGGGAACCGTGTTGTGAAAGACCCTAAATGCTGGTCTAGAATGACTGTCATTAGTTCAATAGACAATAAAAATATGCTGTTCATTTTCCATACAAGAAAGTACATGGCTAGGACTATCTATATAAGTTGTGGAGCACAGTGAAAAATAAAAATGTGGGACTCCTTGTTCATAAATTAAGAATTTCAAGAACATTAAACAAAGCATAACCTTCCTTAGTCTAGTGCCCTGTGCAATTGTATAGGTCACATGCCCATGTGGACATAGCTAATAATCTTTTAGAAGATTAGTCTTTCAGGACACAATGTAGATACAAGGAGACTAATGAACAATTAAAATACTCTGTACAAAGTAATGGGGAAAAGCTGAGTGGTGGAAGTGAAAATAACAAGAAGGGAACCAATGAAAAAACCATGGCAGAAATAGACTTTATAAATGATGATATTGGTTGGCTACAGGGGATATAGTTAGGAAAGGAAAATTCTAAGGCAATTGAGTTATTGAGCCAGAGTGACCACGGGCAATGAGAACTACTATTTGTTAAGCTGTTTACTGCACGCCAGGATCTTGTAGAAACTTTACCAAAATTTAATGCTTGAAACAATATATTTGTGTTAATTGTAATGATTGTGATTTTATTGATAAAAGGACTGTGATTTAAGGAGTCTAAGTTCCATTAGACTCATAAATCTAACAAGTAGTATTTGTATCTGGATTTCAAATTTAAGCCTGAGTCTACAGCCTGTGTTCTTTCCACTATATTACATGGCCTCCTTCCACCAAGAAGATAAACTCGTGCTGTTCCTAGTTTGAGATATGGCAATTTAAGTGGTTATGCTTTGTATCTGATTTCTTTATTACCAATTTATTCGACATATACTTACTGAGTCCCAGCTATGCCCAGGCTCTGTGCTCAGTGCAGGCGATAAAAAGATGAAAGAGATTATTTTTGCAATTTCTATGTAATAAAGAACTTAATGGTGGGGCCCTTCAAAAATATAATTCATTCTAAAACTTCCTCTTTTTAGTATGATTTCACTTCTGAACAATAGTGCTGACAGATATATACAACCAATTAGAATTGCTAATACTAATATATTTTATTACTTTATACATATGTATATACAAATGATGGCAGCATAGTATAGTGGTTACTATTGTATAGCCAAACTCTTTATCACGTATTAGCTATATAACCATGGGCAAATTGACAAACTTCCATACTTCAGTTTACTGAAAATTAGGGATAGTAAAGGCACTTACCTTGAAGGACTGTTAAGAGGACTAGTGAGTGAAAACACAAACTACCTTGCACACAGCCCATACTCAATAAACGTTAACTCTTTCCATTACTTCTGCCCACAACCTTATTTTAGATAGGTTTTAGATTTCAAGTTGGTAAATTTTATGGCTGATTTAAAGAAAAGAGTAGCTAAGAAGGCACAAAGATAACACAAGTTTGGAATTTTTATCCATATTGGAACTAATAGAATGCAAGAAATTTTCAGTGGAGCTGTGGTAAGAAAAAAATAGTTATTTTTAGACCAGTAAATCCTAAACAACCAGTGTCTAGTTTTTTAGTAATTATTTCACTAGGCAGTAGTATGCTTTACCAGTGAGTCAAATAATATTATAAGTGTCATGTGTATTTTATGTGCTCATGCTCACACAAACTTTTATAAGTAGAGGCATAGATAAGACACTAACTTAGCAGTGTAGTAAGTTGTTATAATAATTATCCATGTGTTCTCAAAGAGATTTTTGTAGAATATAAAATTTGTGAAATATTAGTAATTAAACTATAGACCTTGCTTATAAACTTTATTGGAATCATATAATATGTACTTCATAGTTCTACATTTCTTCTGCATTATACTTTATCTTATCTGTCTAGTCAAAATCAAACTATTTTAGTAAGAGCAAATTAGTGGTAACATTATATGGCTCCTAAAAGTAGAGCAGTAGTTTTCCTATTTAGGCAACTTCAGTTGAAAAATAGGTCGTTTGCATTATAAATTTGTTTCATTAATTTTACCACAAAGAATAGAAAGAATTGATTACATCTTTAACACCATTGCCAGGGAATCATTTTAAAAAGAATACTCGGGATCCAAAGACTATATCTTGACTAATTTTTTTTTTACAGTGATTCCCCCAATTAGTCTAGTACCCACTTGACACTATATATAATTATAATAATATTACTGACTGCATTCCCTGTACTATACTATTAATTTGTACTTCTTAATCCCTTCACCTTTATCACGCAACCCCACAAACTCACTCCCTTCTGGCAACCCTCAGTTTGTTCTCTGTATCTATGAGTGTGTTTCTGTTTTATTTGTTAGTTTATTTTGTTCTTTAGATACCACATATAAGTGAGATCATATGGTATTTGCCTTTTTCTGTCTGGCTTATTTCGCTTAGCATAATACTGTCCAGATCCATCCATGTTGTCACAAATAAGAAGATTGTATTATTTTTTTATGGCCAAGTAATATTCCGTTGTTTATATGCACCACCTCTTCTTTATCCAATTGTTTATTGATGGGCACTTAGATTGCTTCCATATCTTGGCTATTTTAAATAATGTTGCAATGAACAAATTGAACAAATAGGAGAAGAATGTACAGAGGGTTATCAGGTAGATAAAATTTCTAGAAACTGAGCCAGAAAAGAAATAGCTGAGGAAACTGGTTGTTTAATCTGGAATAGAGAGGATTTAGGTGTCCTTATAACTTTTCAAATAATTATAGACCCTTCATATAGTACAGCTGTATTTTTTTGTATCAACAGAGCAAGCCAACCTAAGACTAATGAAAATCCTATATTGGGAGAAAGATTTTAGTATTGAGTTCTGGGTCATTGGAGGTGTTCAAGTAGAGATTGAATGACTACTTTTAGGGAATAGTGTAGAAAAGAGTCCAACATTTGATAACAGTTGGGTTAAATGGCCTGTAAAGTTCCTCTGAAATCTTACATTTTATGTTTCTAAGAATGTACCTACTAAATTTTATGCTTTAGATGTAAGGTTCAGGACACCATATTATTTCTAAACAATTTCTCATGTCCCATTTTGTAAAAATAATAATAATAATAAGCTAGTTTCTGAATGGGAAAGGACTAGAACCTGAGGCTTTACATTTTTCTGTCAAAAGAGGCCTTCAATATCTTTTGCCCATTGGGATCTAAGAAAATAATGCACTGAATTCTAACACTTTCTTTTTAATATATATATTTTTTGTGATAGTTTTCTTTCTCACTTTGTAAGGAAAAGTCAGCTCTGAGGTTTATAATCTTTTATAATTCTCTTTACCTTAGAGAGCAAGGCACCATTTAATTCAGCCTAACCTGTGGTGCTTGTTTAAAATTTAGATTCCTGGCCCCAAACCCAGTGTGATGAATCAGAGACGCTTTGGGATGGTATCCTCTAAATCCTAATGTTTAACAAATACCTTCAGATGGTCCCTATGCATATTAAAGTTCAAGTGCATGCAGCAAACATTCATGTTTGGGGTTTCAGTATGTAACTATGGTTTATTTTCATACTATCAAATATACAAAAACACCATCCTTTTTGTGCAATACCTGGGGCAAAAACCTTGACAAGTATAAATAGTTACATTTGAAAAATACTTTTCTTGTAATTTCTTCATTTTGTTGGTCTCATTGATTAACTTAATAAGAAAAATAACAGTATATTTGTTTTTACATATGAGCATATACTTTTAACCTAATAAACTGTCATAGGGTTTCAAAAAGAAGGGAAAAATTTTTATCTTTTATTTGTACTTGTAAAAATAGTTGATGGTGGGTTAGCTTATTATTTATAACAGCATGCTACTGAATTCAAAGATATAAATTGTATACCTATGTGGTCAATAATAGTGTTGTTTCATTCCCTTGTTTCAAAAATTCATGACCTTGTTTGAAGGAGTAACTGTGTTTTTTCCAGGATTTGTTTTTTATTGCCATGGACAGAAATGACACTCACACTAGCTTAAGAAAAAACAAACCTCCTCTAACTGAAAAGGATAGGAATGATCTAGCCATGTCTGGATCTAAAACTAAAATGATGTCAGCAGAAGTTTATCTTGAGCCATCTATGTGGCAGCAAAGATGGCCATTGTTAACTCTAGCCTTAGCTCGTTCTCACATCTAGTGGTTCAAGAGAAGAGAAAATTCATCTCTGCAAATTCTCCCTGCGGAAGTTGCAGGGATGACCCTTCTTGGCCCAAACTGAGTTACATGCCTATTCCTGACTTAATTACAGGGGCCAGTGAGGTGAAGTAATTTGAGTTCTCTGATTGTCCATTCCTAGGCCACACATCCATCGTTGGAACCAAGGTTTGTATTATCCTATGAGTATCCGAGGATATGAGGGAGTCTGGGCATGGTTCTCCCAAAGGAGAAGATCTTGAGCAAAAAAAAGTAGCTGATGTCCTCAGTGGAACTATTTGTTAAGTCTTTTTATCAACAGACATTTATCAATCATAAAATATTGGAGATACAGAGGGAAACCCCACACTGACTTCCACTTCTTAGGCTCAGTCCAGTGGGTTGGATTGTTCTCTAACGATTGCTATGTATAATGGTAAGGGCTATAGAGAGGTAGGAATGAAGCTCTTAGGGAGCCAAGAGGAGTGTGTAACTAAGTATGACTCAGTTATTTAAAAAAGAAAATGCTAGAGGTGACAGCTAGATCTGGAGAATGAATGAGAACCATAAGGTAGACACAATGGGAAGGGCAGCACAGGAAGAGGGAGCTGCAGGTACAAAGGCACATACTTTGAAAAGGAAAGTAAGTAAGAGTTTCATCTTCTTATATATTAGCTAGCTTTTATATTATAATCAAAATAGACTTTCCAAGAAAGCAGGTTGAAATAAAATCCTGACTCAGGGTAAAATTTGAATTGTTTGTCCTTTTTGGTTGGGAGCCAGCACAGCTTATCTTAGATAACTCAATTTCTATTAAACTGAACTGTGGTTTCCACTTGTAAGAAAATCCTGTAGGGGAAATTAAGATTTTTTTTAGATCAAGTTGTTAAGATAAAATGTTAGAAAGCTTTTAAAGGCCATTGACTGAAGTTTAACACTTTTACTTACCGAAGGAAAAAATACAGCAGCAATTTAGGAAAGGCATGCTTAAAATTCAGTGAAATGTAGAAGCAGTAGAAGTTAAAGTTGAAACAGTTTTTTATAGGTTTCAGTTGTTTTTAAAGATGACAAGGATAACTATTTATTCTGTATGTCATTGGTGACGATTCAAGTGTGGAATACTCTCAATACAAAACTGGTTCAAAATGTGAAAATAAAAGTGATTTTAAATATTTTGATGTGGAATGGAAGAAAGAGGAGCCAGGAAAGAGACTATGTGATAAGGTGGCACAGTAACAGAATAATGTTTGGATCTAGGTTTTCATAATGACTCTATAAGCATTAGCTTTAATAATATAGGTTGCTTTAGAGATATCAAACAGTCATATAATGATGACTCAGACTATGACAATAAGAGCATTGTTTTAAACCCTGTTATGTATCTTGTTGCATTTAATCCTCAAAATGACCCTTTAATGTAGGCTCAATATCATCTCCATTTTGGAGATGAGGGAGCAAGGCACAGAGAGGTCAAGTAGCATGGCCAAAGTTAGCGAACTGGTGTCAGACCCAGAATCTCTACTCACACGGAGTGATACTGGAGTCCAACTTTGATTAATAATAGCTAACTAATATTTACTTAGCACCTACTATGAGTCCAGGATTATGCTTGCCTCATCTATTCTTCACAGATGTCCTATGAATCAGTATTATTTTAACCCCATTTTACAGATGAATGACTTGAGATGCTAAGAAAATTGTCCAAGTAAAGTTAATATATGCCCAAACCTGGATTTAAAGATACGTATTTTGATTTTATAGACTGTATTCCAGTCACTACTCTATATGATTTCCTTCCTGTGTTAGATACCATGTCATGAAAAAGGGGAATTCAGTTTTTCATTATATTTAATGAATCCATATCACGTGTTCATTTAATGACAAGTTACTACTTTGCCGAGACCTTAATAGTAAAGAACTACTACAGAACTTAAATATGCTAGTCACAAAAATAGTTGATTTTAAAGTAACCTATATCTATACCCAAAAGAACTATGTACAGTAGTTTAGGATTTAAATTTATTTTTGAAAAATTGCATTGAAATATGTTACATATGTTGATTCTTAATATCTCTCTGATTTTTTCTTATTTTCAAAATACCTCTTTGAATTCTGATATTTTGTCTTTTTAATTTTTCATACTTTCATAATAGCTTTAGCATTTTTATTTCTGATATAAAATTGTTACATTTCTGGTTTAGTATAAGAGGTTAAAATTTTTAACATGGGCTTGTGTTTTATGTGGTAGGTTGAGCATAAGCTAATTTCCACTACAGTGTTCCCAAACTCACTGTAAGAGGAATAAAAATGTAGAAATAAGAAGTGGAGGGAGGGACAGTGGTGTGTGAAAATTTTTTATCCAGTCTAATAGAGATAGAGAGTAGATGAATCTGTAGAGATTGGTTCAAAAAAGTGGAGAAAACCACATCTTAGAAAATGCCTAAAGAAAGCCTTACCTTACAAACGTGGAGAGGTCATATGCGACTTAGAATCTTCACATTAGAATAGTCAAAAGCAAGGGGGTGTAGGGTAATGGAAGGCATGTTGCTAAATAATGTTCACTTCCCATACATCTTCCTTTTCTTCAGGCACAAAACTCAAACCAAAAACTGCCTCCAAATAAAAAGTGAAAATTAATTAAAAATGAACACAGAAAGTAGAACAGTGGTTAACAGGGTTTGGGAGATGGGGAAATGGGAGGTTACTATTTAATGAGTAGTTATAGTATATGGGGTGATGAAAAATTTTTGTAGGTGGTTAGTGGTAATGGTTATTGCACAACAATATGAATGTACTTTATGAGACTGAACTATATATTTAAAAATGGTTAAAATGGTAAATTTTGTGATATATTTTAAAAAAAAAGGTTTTTATCTATAGGAATGAAAAGGACTGTTTGGTACAACTAGGACAGTCAATGTGGGAATTGGCATCCTAGAGTGAAGCCTTCAATATTTCAGCCAATTGTAGTGGTTGACTTGCTCCTGGCTTAACATGAGATGAAACCTGCAATTTGTAAACTCTTGCCCATCAATACAAAGACCTCAGATAGATTTTCTGTTGTTTTAACCTCAAATTAAAATAGGCAATCAGGGATGATCAGACAAATGAAGAATGTCCAAGAGAAAAATCAAGATTAATAATTAGCAACAATGGCCAGAGAGAGAACAGTTAATCCAGGAAACAGAAGAGAACTTTAAAATTGTCTCTATATCTAGTAACTTTAGAGATACTTTACACTTATCAACTAATAACTGTATGCTGTAAAAAAGGAATTCATAAAAATGCAACCAACGGCAAAATCAGTAGAAGAGTAAAGAAAAAGATAAGTAAATCTCCAAGAAATAGAACAAAAAGAACAAAAATCAAGGAAAACATGAGAATAAAGATTAAAGACATAGGATCAGTTCAAGGTTTGCTACCTAAATAATAGAATTTCCTGACAGAGAAAATAGAGGGCAGTAAATCATCAAAAAAGTAATGAAAGATGCAACCTTAAGCTAAAGTATGAGTCTTCATATTGGAAAAGTCTACCATGTGCTCAGTAAAGTGAAGCAAAAGACATTTGCCTAAACATGTTATTGTGAATATTCAGAATGCTAATAAAGTTAAAAAACAGTTCACCTTACAACTCAATAGTAAAAAGACAAACAACCCAATTAAAAAATGGACAAAAGATTTGAACAGACAATTTTCCCAACAGGATTAACAGATGACCAATAAACACACGGAAAGATGCTACCAGAGAAATTCAAATCAAAACCACAGTGGGATACCACTTAACACCTACTAGGATGTCTATGATCCAAAAGATAGGTAAGAGCAAGTGTTGGCAAGATTATGGATAAATTGAAACTTAATATATTGCTGGTGGGAATATGGAATGATTTATTGCTTTGGAAACGGTCTAATAGTTTCTCAAAAGGTTAAAAATAGAGTTACCCTATATATGACCCAACAATTCCATTCCTAGATTAGATATATAGGCAAGAGAATGAAAACGAATATCCACACAAAATGTTGTGCATAAATGTTGATAGCGGTATTATTAATAATATCCCCAAAAGTGGAAACAACCTAATTGATGAATGGATAAACAAATTGTAGTATATCCATACAATGGAATATTACCTGGCCATGAAAAGGAATGAAGTACTGATACACACTACAACATGGATGAACCTTGGAAATACTATGCAAAGTGAAAGAAGTTAGTCACAAAATACCATATATTTAAGATTCCCTTTATATGATGTGTTCAGAATAGAGAAATTTATACAGACATGAAGTAAGTTAGTGATTGCCAAGGATGTGGGAGTTGGGAGAAAATGGGAAGTGACTGTCTAATGGATGCAGGTTTCTTTTTGGGAGATGAAATATTCTAAGATTTTTGTGGAGATGGTTGCAAGCTCTGTGTCTATCCTAAAAGCCATTGAATTGTGTATTTTAAATGGGTGAATTGTATAGTATTTGTGAATTATATCTGAACAAAGGTATTTCTTTTAAAGTCACACTATTATCAGGCTTATTAGCAGCCTTGGATTCTAAGTCTGAATAATTTAAAAATAAACAAAGACCACCCAGATGAAATAAGTAAAGGCTATTAATTCAGAGCTTTCTATAACAAGGGAGTCAGCCACCACCACTTGGTTTTGGCAAAAAACACACACACACACACACACACACACACACACACATATACACACACACACACACATATCTTGGTTGGTTTGGTAAGAAATTCAGAAACTCAAAGGCAGGTAGAAGAGTGAGAAAAGCTTTATAGTGGAAAAAAGGGAAGGCTTCAGGTTTGCTCTAATTGGAGGCTGCTGACATGGGGAAGCTATAGGTAGTACATTAACTAGAAGCTGGACATCTTATGTGATTGGTTAGGAGTGAATATTTGGTTTTCCCTATTTGATACTAAATCTAAAGTGGGAACAAAAATGAGAGAAGCTTTCAGTTTAATCAAGTTCAACTTTTTTAGGGTTTATTCTTTAATATCCCTGGATTGTTTGCTGGAAATACTGATCTGGTTTCCTACATGTTTGACTTGTGGATAGTAGGCTGGCTTCCTAGGCTGGTTATTGAAGATGATGGGTTGGTTTCCTAGGCTGTTTGCTGCAGATTGTTGGTCAGAGTTCTGTTTTTGATATATGGTCTAGATACTGTCCATTTGTATATTCAGTCTCTAAATAGAAATGCTTCAAGATTATGAAGGAATGAAAAATATTTTTAAAAATACCAAAAGAATAAATAAAATCTGAGCACTGAATAAAGACATCATACATTCAAGGATTCATAATTTTTATCTCCTAAGCACCTTTCCTTGGGAAGATATTCCAAAAAATAAGCAAGAAAAGAAAGACATGAGATTTAGAAAGAGGTGATGCAGTCCAGAAAATCAGGGACCTGAAATTCCAGGAGCATGGAACGGCAATCTAGAGAGCAGCCATCCAGGCTGGCTGGATGTAAGAATAGAAGATGCCATCAGGGAATTCTATGTGGGGAGTTTATAAAAGAGTTGATGTAAAGGATTGTTTCCAGAGAAACTAAGAATATGATAAGGGTGCAAGGATAAAAAAAAAAGGGCAATTTAAAAAGCCATTAGACATTCCAGGAAGACGGTATTATAATACAGAGTTTGCAGTTTTATGATTTTGAATTATTGTTCACAGCAGAGCCTATAATTACAAAAGCATAATAATATAAGCACCATTTTTTTCAATGGACAAAATGTGAAATAATTGGTTGTAGTTACAAAACAGGACATAAATATTATCATCCTTGAAGTATAAGGGACAGAAATGGAGAGGTAGAAAGTGGGGAAAAATGAAGGAAAGGCAGGTACAGATATCACTATAAGACAAGAAGCCAAGATATACTGTATATGGTTATGGAACAGTAAATAAATGTATCAGTTTATTACTGAGGGAAATAATGGTATTCATATGCATTCATACACCAGTATAAGTATACAAATTTAACCTGATTTTTTCCTTAACAATATGTTGTAGATATTTCTCTATGGTAATAAGTAAATAACTTACATGTGATATGAAATTTATTATACCATACCTTTATTGCTTGAGTTTTGGGATGTTTCTAATTATTCACTATTGTAAACAGTGCTAAAAAAAAAAAAGTCTTACTTTGTATATTGTTTTGCAATTTACCTATTATTGTAACAATGTCCTTAAAATGCAGTTCTATACCTAGAGTTATCTATATTTGAAAATTTGAATCTGCTCAAAACAGTCTCCAATAAGAAATGTTTATTGACTTATACTCTCAAAAACAATGTATGTTTCATGTTTTCAGACATCTTTACCAATACCCACTACTATCACATTTTTGATATTTGTCATCTGATTTCATTGTCATTTAAATTAGCATTGTTTGATTACTAGTAAAGTTGTACATATATTTGTTTACGCTTTTTGTATTTCAACCTTTTCTTACTCTTTGCACACATTGGAATGTTTGTCTTATTAATTCATAATTGTGATTTATATATAAGAAATATTGATGATTGATCAAAGCATTTGTACAATTTTTTTATTATTTTTAGATTTAACTTTATTCAGGCTGTTAAAAAAATTTAATTAAATTTATTGGAGTAACATTGATTATTTACATTATATAAATTTCACGTGTACAACTTTATAAAATGACATCTGTATGCTCACCACCTGAAGTCTTGTCTCCTTCTGCCACCATGTATTTGATCCCTTTTATCCTCTTCATCCTCTCCTTATCTCCTTCTCCCGTGGTAACCACCATTCTGTTGTCTGTATCTATGAGTTTGTTTTTTGTTTGCTTGTATGTTTGTTTTGTTAATTCATTGCTTTTTGAAATCATACATTTCTAGTCCTTTTCCCTCTGACTTATTTCACTTAACATAATACTCTCAAGATCCATCTATGTTGTAGCAAATGGTAATATTTCATCTTTTCGTGGCCGGGTAGTATTCTACTATATATATGTACCATATCTTTATCCTATCATCCATCAAAGGTTGTTTCCTTGTCTTGGCTATTGTGAATAACATTACAATGAACATAGGGGTACATATATCTTTAGAATAAGTTTTATTCTAATTTTTTGGGTAGGTAACCAAAAGAGGAGTTGCTGGGTCATATGGTAGTTCTATTTGTAATTTTTTGAGGGATCTACATACTGTTTTCCATAGTGACTACACCAATTTACATTCCCACCAACAGTGAGCATGGGTTATCTTATTGATAATGGCTATTTTAACAGATGTGAAGTGGCATCCCATTGTGGTTTTGATCTGCATTTCTTTTATAACTAGTGATATTGAGCATCTTCTCTGTTGGCCATCTGTGTGTCTTTCTTAGCATCTTCTCTGTTGGCCATCTGTGTGTCTGCCCATGTTTTAACCAACAGTGAGCATGGGTTATCTTATTGATAATGGCTATTTTAACAGATGTGAAGTGGCATCCCATTGTGGTTTTGATCTGCATTTCTTTTATAACTAGTGATATTGAGCATCTTCTCTGTTGGCCATCTGTGTGTTTTTCTTAGAAAGATGTGTATTCAGGTCCTCTGCCCATTCTTTAACCTTTTCCCATTTAGAAAAAAAAAAAGTGTAGCTCACTACTAAAAACAGAATGCTATAAATAGAGTGATGTCATTTGTTTCCAAAGACAATTGATATACTAAAGCAATGTGAAAATATTGGGAGCATGGTTAGGGTCGTAATCTGTGAGTTTTCTCATGGTAAACGCTACAACCCCAAGCACTGCCTGAGAGTATTCTTGAGGCAAATGGGAAATGGGTTAATCAGATTGTTTTGTTGCTGTTGAGTTGTATGAGTTCTTTTTATATTTTGGATATTAGCCCCTTATCAGAGGTATCATTTGCAAATAGCTTCTCCCATTTTGTTTGTTGCCTTTCTGTTTTGTTGATAGTTTCTTTTGCTGTGCAGAAGCTGTTTGATATAGTCCAATTCATTTATTTTTACTTCTACTTCCCTTGCCTTTGGGGTCAAGTTCACAAAGACCCCTCTGATACCAAAGTCCATAAGTTTAGTACTTATATTTTCTTCTATGTATTTTATTGTTTCAGGTCTTATATTCAAATCTTTAATCCATTTTTAGCTAATTTTTTTGTGTGTGTTATATTCAAATCTTTAATCCATTTTTAGCTAATTTTTTTTGTGTGTGTTATATGGCAGTTTAGTTTCATTCTTTTGCATGTGGCTTTACAGTTTTTTCAACACCATTTATTGAAGAGAGTTTTCTTTCTCCATTGTATGTTTTTGGTTCTTTTGTCGAAAATTAGTTGCCCATATATGTGTGGGTTTATTTCCAGGAGCTCAATTCTATTCCATTGGTCTGTGTGTCTGTTTTTTTGGCTAATACCATACCATTCTGTGTGGATGTTGAACCATTCTTGCATCTCTGGAATGAACCCCATTTGCTCGTGATAGATAATCCTTTTAATGTATTATCGTAGTTGATATCCTGATATTTTGTTTAGTGCTTTTGCATCTGTGTTTATCAGTGATATTGGCCTATAATTTTCTTTTTTTGTGTGTTGCCCTTGTCTGTTTTTGGTATCAGGGCGATGTTGGCCTCGTAAAATGAGTTAGGAACTATTCCTTCCTCTTCAATTTTTTGGAAGAGTTTGAGAAGTGTAAATGTTAAATTTTTTTTTTGTTAGAATTCACAGTGAAGTTATCTGGATTTGGGCTTTTTGAGAGTGTGTGAGGGAAGGAGGTTTTGATTACTGTTTCAATTTCCTTACTAGTGATGGGTCTATTTAGGTTTTCCAGTTCTTCATGGTTCAGTCCAGGGAGATTATATATTTCTAAGAATTGGTCCATTTCTTCTAGGTCATCAAATTTGGTGACGTATTGCTTTTTGTAGTATTCTTGTATAATCCTTTGTATTTTTGTAGTGTCTGTCATAACTTATCTTTCATTTCAGATTTTATTTATTTGAGTCTTCCTTGGTGAGTCTAGCCAGAGTTTTTCAATTTTTTAAATTTTTTTTAAAAAGAAATAGCTCTTCATTTCATTATTTTTTATATATTTTTTTTGTTCTCTATTTTATTTATTTCTGCTTAAATTTTTATTTCCTTCCTTCTATTGACTTTAGGCTTTGTTTGTTTTTCTTTTTGTAGTCCTTTAAGATGTAATGTTAGATTGTTTATTTGTGATTTTTCTTCTTGTTTCTTGAGGTAGGTCTGTAAATGCTATAACTATCTTCTTAGTACCACTTTTGCTGCATCATGAAAATTTTGGTATGTTGTAGCTCCTTTTCATTTGACTGTGTATCTTTTGATTTCTTCTTTTATTTCTCCTTTGACTTCAGTAGCATGTTGTTTAATCACCACATATTTGTGTTATTTTTCCAACTTTGTTCTTATAGTTTCATTTTATACTATTATGATCAGAAAATATACTCAGTATGAATGACTTCAATCTTCTTAAATTTACTGAGACAGTTTTATGCCTGATTATATGGTCTGTCATATAAGGTTCTATGTGCACTTGAGAAGAAAGTGTATTCTATCATTTGAATGTTTTAAAAATATCGATTAAGTCCATTTAGTCTAATGGGTCCTTAAGGCCGATATTTTGTTATCGACTTTCTGTTTGGATGATCTATCCATTGCTGTCAATGTGGTATTTAGGTCTTCTACTATAATTGTATTTTTGTCAGTTTCTCCTTTAGGTTTGTTAGAAATTGCTTTATATATTTTGGTACTCCCAAGTTGGGTGCATATATATATATTGATAAGTGTTATGTCTTCTTGATGAATTGTCCTCTTTATCATTATGAAATGTTCATCTCTGTCTCTCATTACCTTTTTTCTCTTGAAATCCATTTTGTCTGATATAAGCAGTGCTACAGCTGCTTTTCTCTGGATGTCATTTGCTTGAAGTATTATTTTCCACCCCTTCACTTTGAGCCTGTGTTTGTCTTTGGAGCTGACTCTTCTGCAGGCAACATACAGTTGGGTCTTATTTTTTAATCCATCCCACTACTTTGTGCCTTTTGATTCATGAGTTCAGTCCCTTTACATTTAGGGTAATTATTGATATATGAGGACTTATTACAGCCATTTCATCTTTTGTTTTTTGATTGCTTTGTATCTCTATTGTTTCTTTTCCCTTGTGGTTCTGGCATTGTAGTTTGGTGGTTTCTAAATTTTTTTCCCCCTATTGACCCTTTTTTTAATGTTTTGTGTCTCAGCTCTGGATTTTTATTTTTTGGTTACTATTAGGTTTGTGTAAAATATCTAATACATTCAATAGTCCTTTTTCTTCTGAATGCCTCTTATCTGCATTCAGCTGTCCCTGTTCAGTTCTTTTCCTTCTCCCTTTTTATGATTTTGATGTCACAAATTATCCCTTTTAATGTTATGCATTGCTCACCAAATTGCTGTATTTACAGTTATTTTTAGTGCCCTTTTCCCTTTTAACCTTTATGCTATAATTAAGTGTTTAATAACCTATTCTGAAGATTTGCAGTTCCCTGCTTCTATCTGTCTGTTAATTATTGTCTTCAAATATTTTTTTTTTTTTTTTTGGTGGAAGAGCCATTCCTTGTGATGCAGGCATTGCTTATAATTCTGTCACGGCCAGTATCTATGGTCATGTGTTTTGCGCATGCACCACATTGTCCTTCAGAATGGGCGATTTGGGGTTAATTGTCTTCTGTCTAAAATGTATAGCTGTCATTTGGCAATAAAACTTTAGTTTCTTCCTGTATTTTTTCAATTTCCTACTTTATTTTTATTCCCTGTTTCCTATATCCCATGATTTTTCTTGTGTTAATCCTCATGTTGTTAAAGCTTACTAGCTCTGCCACTTTCCAGATAGAGCAAGGTCATTAGAATGCTTTAACTCCACTTACAGTCTCTTGTCTTTTATTATCTATGACTTACGTTTTATTTCTTTACATATAGCAAACTCAAGGAAACATTATAATTATTTTGTATGTTCACATATATAATTAAATATTATATAAATGCATCTAATATTTATTTTAGATTTATTTGTGTTACTTTTGATTTTATCACACAACTCTGTGCTTTTGTCTGGGATAACATTCCCTCTGCCTAAAGAATTTCTTTTAGAATATTTTAGAGCAAATCCGTTGCCAATGAACTCTCTTAGTCTCTGTTTTTTGGGAAGTGTTTTCATTTTGTGTTTTATTTCAAGAATATTTTTGTGATGTACAGAATTGTAGGTTTCAGCACTTTAAAAGATGTAATCCCATTGTCTTTTATTATTTTTACTGAGAAGTAAGCTGTGAGTAATACTGTTGCTTTGTTAAAGGCAGAAAGTATTCTAGAGAGGGCCGAACATATCTTCAAGCCTGCTCCCTTCAGGCAAACAGTGCTTCAGTAAATTCGTACAACATTGTTGATGTGTTTCACTTTGAATTCAGAAACAAAAGTTAAATGTATACCGTACAATGCCCAACAACTGTACCAAATTGTCTTTAACTATGAATTACTAGTGAATCAGTAATTTTATTAAGATATATCATTTTCCTGATAAATTTTTAGGAATTCTGCTCATCATGAATTAAATTCTCTGCATGTAATTTCTATTACTTGTTGTTTATAGTACTGTTAAGATTATTTCTGTCTCATTGCACACTTTTATTTTCTTCTGAATATTTGTCTTTCCAGTGCAGCTTTTGTGTTTTCTTTAATTTTCTTGAGAATGTAAAAGAATTGTCTAAAATATTCTTTTGTTTGTAGAGGGAATTTTAAATGTATTGTGAACAAAAAAGGGGCTCTGTAGAAAGTAACCTCACAGGATGATTTGATCATAAATTCCAAACTGTGCATGTCCTGGTAAATAGTCACACACTAGGCATATAACTTATTTTATTTTATTTTATTTATGTCATTTCATTTTATATTTATTTTAATAATTTTTTATTTTTCAATTACAGTTGGCATACAATATTATATTAGTTTCAGGTGTACAACACAGTGATTAGACATTTATATAACCTAATTTATAAAGTGATCACACCAATAAATCTACTACATATCTGACACCATAAGTAGTTATTACTATATTATTGACTATATTCCTTATGCTGTCCTTTAAATTCTCATGCTTATTTTGTAACTACCAATTTGTACTTTGTAATCCCTTCCCCTTTTTCTTCTATCTCCCTCAAACCTCCTCCCATCTGGCAGCCATCAAAATGTTCTCTGTATCTGTTTGTTTTTGTTTTGTTTGTTTTTGTTCTTCAGATTCCACATGTAAGTGAAATCATATGGCATTTGTCTTTCTCTGTCAGACTTTGTTCACTTAGCATAATACCCTCTAGGTTCCTCCATGTTATAGCAGTTGGCAAGATTTCATTTTTTTATGGCTGAGTAATATTCCGTTGTCTTTATGTTCCACGTCTTCTTTACCCATTTATCCATTGATGGACACCCAAGTTGCCTCCATATCTTGGCTGTCATAAATAATGTTGCAATGAACTTATGGATAACATGTCCCTTTGAAGTAGTTTAGGTTTCTTCAGATAAATACCCAGAAGTGGGATTATTGAGTCCTTCTTTGTCTCTTGCTCTAGCCTTTGTTTTAAAGTCTATTTTGTCTGGTATAAGTAGTGCTATCACAGCTTTTGTTTGTTTGTTTTCATTTTCATGAAATATCTTTTTTTATCCCTTTAATTGCAGTCTGTGTGGGCCTTTCTATCTGAAGTGAGTCTCTTGTAGGCAACATGTGTAAGAGTCTTGTTTTCTTATCCATTCAGGCACCCTATGCCTTTTAATTAGAGCATTAAATCCATTTACATTTAAAATAATTATTGATAGATTTGTAATTATTATTATTCATATTTTTGCTCTTTTTATCCTTCTTCTTAAAGAAGTCCCTCTAACATTTCCTATAATACTAGTTTGATGGTGATGAACTCCTTTAGCTTTTTCTTGCTTGGGAAGCTCTTTATCTGTCCTTTGATTCTAAATGAGAGCTTTGCTGGGTAGAGTAATCTTAGTTGTAGGTCCTTGCTTTTCATCACTTTGAATATTTCATGCCAATCTCTTCTGGCCTGCAAAGTTTCTGATGAAAATCAGTCTTCCAGGAGCTCCCTTGTAGATAACTGCTTTACTCTTGCCGATTGTGAGTCTCTGTCTTTAACCTTTGGCATTTTAGTTATGCCATGTCTTGATGTTGGCCTCTTTGGGTTCATCTTGTTTGGGACTCTCTGTGCTTCCTGAGCTTGTTTTCCTTCGCCAGGTTAAGGAAGTTTTTGTTATTATTTCTTCACATAGGTTTTCAATTCCTTGCTCTATCTCTTCTCCTTCTGGTACCACTATGATGCAAATGTTTGTATGCTTGATGTTGTCCCAGAGTCCCCTTAAACATATTTTTGGATTCTTTTTTTCTTGTTGTTGTTCTGATTGAGTTTTTTCTGCTACCTTATTTTCCAGATCTCTGATTTGATACTCTGCTTCATTGAGTCCACTATAGGAGCTCCCTTGTAGATAACTGCTTTACTCTTGCCAATTGTGAGTCTCTGTCTTTAACCTTTGGCATTTAATCTCCATTTTTGTTTTCTATCTCTTTGTTAAAGTTCTCACTGAGTTCATCTACTCTTCCCCTAAGTTCATTGAGCATCCTTATAACCAGTGTTTCGAACTCTGCATCTGGTAGATTGCTTGTCTCCATTTTGTTTAGTTCTTTTTCTAGAGCTTTGTTCTTTTCTTTTATTTGAGACATGTTTCTTTGTCTCCCTATTTTGGCTGCCTTCTTGTGTCTATGTATGAGGCAGAACTGCTATGTATCCTGGTCTTAGTAGAGTAGCCATATGTAGTAGGTGTCCTGTGAGGCCCAGTGGCACAGTATCCCTGGTCATCTGAGCCAGGTGCTGTAGCTATGTTCCTTATTGTGGGTGGGTGTGCCCTTCTGTAGTAGCTAAGCGTTGGTTGCTCTTTGCATGTCAGTGGAGGGACTGATCCATGGGTTGATTGGTTGTGAGTAGTGGCTGGTGACTATAGTGAAGGAGCTATTGTGCAGGGGCTGATTCTCTGGAGCATGATTCGCTTTAGTAGGGCTCTGGTACCTTCCCAGTCCACTTTTTGGGTGTGTCATCCTTAGAAGTGGCCCTGGGTAGTGCTCTGGCTAAGTTCGCATTTGGCCACAGGGCATGCCAGCCACAGGGCCCCGGCCTCTGCCCTGCCCAAAGCCACCTGTCATGAGCCACCAAGCAATCCCCAGATGGCTGCCACCTGCACAGGGCTTGGTGGTGCCTGAAGAGGCCAAGCCATGTACTGAGGCCAGTTTTCACTAGTGCTGGGCCTGGGCCACTTAGCAAGAAGTATGGGGCATGCTGAGGCCAGATGCTGCTAGTTTAGGTTTTGTGAACCTTTGAGAGATTTCAGGAAAGTTTGCACCATCAGCCAAGATAGGCCATTTATATGGAAACATCACTGGAAGCAGCTTGGGTGGGCCTGCAGGTTGTCCTGTAGTTTAGTAATAATTTTGATGTGGTCGTGAGGGAAGCCAAGCACAGTGTTTACCTACTCTGCCATATTTTAGTAAGTGGTTTATTTTTGCCTTAAGCAAGCCCTGTCTATGGTCCTTGCATATCTACTTAACCCACCTTTGAAGTAAGCATAACCACCCACAAGAAAGCGCACAGTCTTGTTAACTATTTTGTAATCCAATCCCTGCCTTGCTTTCTCCCACCCTCATGTAATCTTCCTTACATCCCCTTCTTAATTTCAAATGTGTAAAAGAAACCTCGAAACTGTCATTCTTCAGAGCATTTGAGATCTTGCTTCCTGGCAATCCATTTTGGTTCAAATAAATTCATAAAAGTTCTCTACAGGTTTGGATATTTCTTACATTGACAGTATGTTCTTCATTTTTTATTTGTTTGATTTTTTTGTTGCTGTTCGTTTTTTGTTTTATTATTTTCCTTTGATTTTTAAAGATTTAAATAGTCTGTGTGGAGTTGTTTGCATTTAACTGAGTGAAGGGGATTTGCCCTAAGATGAAACATAAGGATTTCCTTTGCATCATTCACCTATCACCTCAGCACTGTTCAGAGCATTCCATGGAACTAAAGAATGGAGATTTATACTTTCACTTAGGCAGGATCACTGCATACGGTTGAATAGCTCATGAACTGCACAAGAATACCCGGCTGTGGGTATGAGTGGGAATGGAAATGATGCTCTGCTCAACAGGTCCTGTGCCCCAGTGTGGAGTGGTGTCTTCCTAGAGGAAGAGACTCCCTTTCCTCACAGAGACATCAGCTGTGTGTCTACAGAGCAGCCTACCTGCTGGAAAATATTAGTAATCAGAAGGGACCTTCTTCGTGCTCCCACAAACATAAACCCCTGCCTATCAACATCTCTGTGTGTGTAACTGTCTTCTCTCTCTGAGCCACCCACGCTAGGCTCTTAAAGCTGGCTTTTCTAATACCATCCAGCAATTTCTCCATCTCTTGCATCATAAATTATTTCCTCACCATCAGAACAATCCCATCAGCATTCAAACATGTTGTAATTTCTTCCATCTAAATAAAAGTCTCCCTTGTCCCTACCTGCTGCTCCATGTACTGCTCTGTATCTCTGCTCTCCAGTCAGAGCATAACTCCTCAGCAGGGCAGAACGTTCTTCTCTCCAACATTAACTTGGAGAGCTCCCTCATGTTCTTCAGACCTCTGTTCAAATTTACTTTCTCAATGAGGCCCTCCCTAACTGCCTTCTTTTAAATTGCTGTCTCCTCCTTGGCACTACCTCTCTTTCTTAAATTGATTTTCTCTATAACACTTAACTATCCGATATATTGTAAATGTTGTTTAGTTTCAACTATCTAAGACATGGAGCTAGATAAAACTATATATAAGCATTTTCTAGAGCATGCCCCCAAACCTTTATTTCAGCAAGATTAAAAGGGGTATTTTGTCACAGAGCTAGGTTTACTACTAAGGTAATGAAGCTTAAGTGTCAGGACCCCTCCCTGTACAAACCACTGAGAATATTGGGAGCTGCCAAGAGTTGTAGAGTGTTCTAGTTACATGAGGAAAAAAGGTTGCCACCGGTAACATTTCTAAGGAAGCATTTCTGGTATATTGCCACAGAAAGCTCAGAAGAAAAGAGATACGAATCTCTGGGAACTTTAAAGTGACTTTAAATAAATATATACTACGTCCTTAACTCTATTTTATTTTGTATTTTTTTCCATAAAGAAGGCTCCCAAACTGTAAAAGTTTCAGGCTCCACAAAACCTAGATTCAGCACTGTGTGGTTTACTAAACACAGAATGAAACAGAATGAAACAGGTTTCTTTGATGTGGAATTTTGGAAGCACTTACCACACAAATTTGTAATGTAAATCTCTTAGAGAAAGTTGAGATATGCAGTTTTTTCCAAATGTGCACATTTGTTTTTTTATAAAGCATCTTAAGCAATCAATATCCTGTGGAAAATACTTAGGGAAGCTTTGCTCTGGCCCCTTGCCCCCTCGTTTTGCTTCCTATCCCATTTCCATCCAAAAGGATGCGCGCTTCTTCAACAGGTTTCAGCAAACCACTGGAAATGACTGGAGCGTCACTTCATAATGAATTTTATATTTAAAGGAAATATGAAGTAGATTCTTTCTAAGTTTGAGCCTCCTATGTTTATCATGACTCTGGATGAAATGAGAAAACTTAAAACTTTGAATACAATGTAATCTCCCCATTTTAACCCTTATCTGTCTCTCATCGATGAAGGTGATTATAGTTACTTTCCTGAAATGAAGAGTACATGTGTCATTATATTTTTAGATTTAATCTACATTTTCAAATTCTACTGCCCACTGGGAGTTGACAGTAACCTAAAATAGTAACCTGAATGACATCTCAGAGATATTTCAATGCAATTGCCAAATGGAAGCTATTATAATCCTCCAAGAATAATTTTTAAATAGTTTCAAAATATTTTAAATTGCTAAATATAAAAAAGAACTGGCTTTTCATAATAGAATTAAACTGGGTGAGACTCACCTAGTAGACAATAAATTAAGCCGTTCAAAAATCTGTGTTAGAAGAAAAAGTGTCTTATATGGTGAAAGTTAAATTGTACCTTATCCACACCAGGTGGCATTTTAAATAATATTTTCCGTGCGAAACTCAATGATGAGTGTGTGTGTGTGTGTGTGTGTGTGTGTTGGCGAGAATCACATCTGTCTTTATATTTGGCTTTCTTCTGATGTACCATCCATTTTTTTCTAAATTTTCATTTTAGTTCTATCACATTTACAGCATCTGCATTCACAAGATTACTCACTTCCCTAGCTCAGATTTCATGGCATTTAACAACTATAATTATACTTTTCAAGTGCTGTACCAATCTTCAGTATTACATTCACTGGCAGGGACATTAGCTTTCAAAAATGCTGAAAAGCTCGTGGAAGTTTCATTTGTAAAAATGGGACATACTTAATTTTGATGACAGTTATCTTGTTCATAACCATACTAAAAAGATCAATCTCATTAAAAGTGTATTTCAACTGGCAAATCTAAATATAACTTACTAAATTCTATTATTAAATTGTAGAAATAGTCTTAGATATGAATTACCTAGAGTTTAAAGAGGAGAGATGTTAAAAATAAAATTCCCTTACTTTTTGGGTAAATATTGTTCAAGATTCAAGGATAGGGTGAAGATTCGTCTGGGTTTTCCCCTTACAGTCCCAGTTTATGCCTATTGTTTTAGCTTAATTATTGCTATCATCCTCCAGTCTCAAAGATTTTTGGTATGAGTGGTAAATTATATAGTCGCCCTGTTTATAGATTATCTACTAAATCTGGGATGATTTGATCTAAGTCATTCAGTTCTTTCTACCACTTCCAATTCCTGCTATGCTACAAAGCTTGGATGGATTTGTAATAATAAGTGAGAAAAATATGGTTGTTTAGTAAGAACAATTGAAATTTAAATCATGTGACTCTTCCAGTTTTTGTTGTTGCAAATTTGATCTAATGATAATATCTCAGCACTAACAGAACTAGTGTGTGATAAAGACCATTAAGTAGTTTATAGTTTTCCTCCTTGGAAAATAACTTCCTTGATTAATGGATAGGATTCTTAGGATAATGTGTCATGATTTACTTTTCCATTTTATTTATTATGTATTTTTAACATATAGAAATGTAAAACATAATATTTAAATGGTTCATATTCTCACTAACTGGATTACTCATACCCATTAATATTTAAATATATCCAACCCCTCACCCTTTTACCGCATCACACACACATAAAAATTTTACTTTTATGTATGGTATATTTATCTATTATTGTATAACGAATTACTGTATAACATGTTAGCAGATTAAAACACAAACTTTTATGATTTCTCGGTTTCTGTGGGGCAGGAATTCAGTTGTGGCTTAGTTGGGTGGTTGTGGCTCAGGATCTCTCATGAGGATGCAGTCAAGCTGTAGGCCAGAGCTGTAGTCATCTGAAGGCCTGACTATGGCTGTAGGATTTATTTCCAAGACGTTTGCTCACATGGCTATTAGCTAGAGGCCTCGGTTCTTTGCTGATTGCTGGCAGTAGGCCTTTGTTTCTTGCCATGAGGCCCCTTCCTAGGGCTGCTTGACTTCAAGCTATGCAAGTGGAATTCCAGAGAGCAAGTGATCCAAGAGATCCAAGAAGAAAGCTGAAAAATGCCTTTTGTTATCTAGTCTCAGACATTACACACCATCACTTCTGTCCTGGTCTATTCATTAGAAGTGATTCACAAATCCAGTCCACATTCAAGGGGAGGGAAATTAATCTAGGCCTCTTGAAGTGAGGAGTATCAAAGAATTTGTGGACATGTTTTAAAACCACCACACATGGTAAAAATGTAGGAAGCTAGTGTAAAGTGGAAGCACTGGAAAGTATAAATCATTGCTGAAAAAAGGATCTAAACAAATGGAGAGATATTCACCAATTGGATACTCAATACTGTTAGGATGTTAATTCGCTCTAAATTTATTTATGTATTCTGTGCTATTACTACAAAACCCAAGCAGTCTTTCTTGTAAAAATTGACAAGATGAGTCCTAAATTAATATGGAAGTGCAAAGGGCATGGAACAGTAAGACAATCCTGAAGAAAACTAGAAAACATACATTAAGACATTTCAAGATTTACTATGTAGTTATGATATTAATTAACAACACAAGAGCGTTTTGGGCATGAGGATGGACAAGTAATTCAATGAAACAGAACAAAAAGTTTAGAAAGAGACACTATAATGTCAGTTGACTCTTGGCAGAAGTGCCAAGCAATTTAAAGGGCAAAGTCCTAAACTGGAAACAATCAAATGGCTATCAAAAGGAGAATGGATTAACAAATCATGATATATTCATACTCTGGAATCCTCATCGGCAATAAAAGCAACAAAATGTTGATATATGCGAAAGCATGAATAGATCATAATACATTTTGCTGAGCAAAAGAAGCCAGAAGTAAGTAAATACATATACATATTCCCATTTAAATGAAGTTAAGAACAGGCAAAACTAATGTATGAGAAAAATCAAAATAGTGGTTACCATTGAGAGACAGTATAAATAGGGAACGAACATCAGGAAACTTTCTGGGAATGTTTTATAACATGATCTACTTGGTGTTTATATGAGCATATGCAGAAATAAAAATGCTTTGAATCTACGGTCATGCCACCCTGAGCGTGCCCGATCTCGTCTGATCTTGGAAGCGAAGCAGAGTCAGGCCTGGTTACTACTTGGATAGGAGACCACTTAGGAAAACTAGGTGCTGTAGACGAAAAAAAAAATGCATTGAACTTTACACATAACAGTTACACTTATTTTTTTTTTTTCATATGGGATTCATTCTACAACTAAAAAGAGGCAGAATTAAAAATTTGCAGTTTCTACTAAGGTACCAAAGTATTATAGAATCTGCATACTAAAAGATGTGCCAGATCAAAGAGCAGAATTTACAAAAAAAAGTTCAAATTAGTTTTACAACTTTTAGACTCCTGAGCAAAATCAAGACAAAATGTATTGTACACAGAAAAAACTGTACTGTTTTCATTTGACGGGTTATAAGATGTGAGAATGTTTACCATAAATCAAATGTACAGCACGCAAGAGGAGGCAGCTGGCTTGCCATGTTTTAAATCCCACCTGAGATGGCAAGAAGACCCCAAAGGTGAAAAGGAGCAGGAAGGAAGGATAAACATTCCTAGTCTTCTCTACAGTGTGAAGCTCACCATCTATAGGCCTTATATCTGAGAAAGAATTATTTGTTTTGAATAAAGATTAATGTGTTGCTTAATATCTTGAATTTGGCACCTTGTGAATTTCTGAATTGAGACTGTGGCTTATGTTTTAAAATGATTCTAAGACTATTATCTAACAGCAGAAAAGTCACAGAACCAGCTGAGTTTTCATTGCATAGGGAGGGGAAGTTCCCTCTACTGAATATAGTTTGCCGGGAAGAGGAAACTAAAAATAAAGTTGTGTTTTTGTTACATCATACATGTTGTGCCTATTAAACTTCCAGTTATATTCATATTCCATGGAATTAAGATGCATATTTTGAAGAATATGGATATACATTTTTCCAGTTTTTAAGACGGGGATAAAATTACTGATTCTGGAAGCCATACTGCATTGTATCTGCAGTTTTAATTATGTGGCTTCCCTTTTAATCATTGATATGGAAAAAGCTAAGAAAGGAATGCTTATCAACTTTATAGTGGATAAATGCTCAGAGGAATACCTCACATAATGTGGATTTTAAATCTAGTTAAACAAAATCAAAGACAATGTCAGAGATGATGATAGAAATTTCTTAAGTTGTCTTGATTTCCACTCCAGCTCCTACAGGCATTTCTACCAAATGTTTAATGAATCATGAATCCAATTCCCACCATCCTCTGTGGTTTGCAGAACCAAACTATGGCACCAAAAATGAACCTTGGTTGCATGACTAGCCTATGAATCATAGCTTGTTAATCCAGATCACAGGAGGTTATAATAATAATCAGGCTACACCTGGATTATACTGTGCTTTGTATTCCAATGCTTCAGAAGAGTATTATTACCCACTTGAAAAATATCCCATTGAGCATGATTACAATTATGACATATCTGAAAAGGTTGAGTTAAACTTTGGTATTTAGCACAGTGAAGTCTAAAAAGAAAGCTAGTGCTATTATTTTGAAGTTAACAGGAAATAGACTCTATCTTTTTCACTTTAGAAGCACAAAAAAGGATGTGTCAGCTTTCTAACAATTAAAGCAATCTAGCAACAGATTGGTCTTTCCTGTGGGTTGTTGAGAACTGTCACTGAGAATACTTAGTGAGTTAATTGCCACTTTTCAGAAAGTTCGTAAATGGAATTGACTTATTGATCGAAATTCATCTGAATTTCTTCATAATGCTGATAATATTACTCCATGAGTTTATAAATTTTCTTCATCAGTTCCCCAAAGCAAAGGTAAACGAAGTTTAGAAAATGGAAAAAATAGGAAGACAATTTTTAAAAATATATTCTTACCACTCAAAAATAATCAATTCCAGTAATTTATCTATTTATATATTTTTAAGCATGTTTCTATATCTCAATGTTTATGTTTTCTCCCTAGATTTTAACTATCATCGATATTTTTCATGCTATTGCTAATTTCAACATATTTTTATTCATGTAAATGTTCTAAAATGTATCAGTTTTTCTACCTGAGAATTTAGGTTGTTTCCAATTATGTACTAATTATAAATAATACTGTGCTAAGCAATTTTGCTTATAAAGGTTGTGTGTGTGTGCACGTGCACATGTGTAGGCATTTTTTCTCCTATTTATTATTTTGCCTTACAATAGATTTCCATAAATAACTATTGAGTTAAAGGGATTTAGATTTGTGAGACTTAAAATACGCTGACAAATTGCTTCATAGATTTTTCTAATTTTCACTGCTACCAGCAATGTGAGAGAATGAATTTATCATGAAATTTGCTTCAGCTTTCACTGTGCATATTTGCATGCTTTTTTAAACCAATGTTTGAGCATTTCTTCATATATCAGTTATCTAGCTAGTTTTTAAATTATGTATGTATTCAAGACTTTTGATCATTTATTTGAGGTCCTAGGGCTTCAAAAACATATATGATTATGTGCTATAATACAGTGAATACAGTCTGTGGATCTTTAGCAGCTCCACATCCACTACGGAACTATCAAAGATATTATGACCCTTTTTTTTTTTTATTAAAGCCTTTTGTTTTGTTTTGTTTTGTTTTTAGTTAAGGGTAGTAGCTTTCATCCAACTCTCAAAGCAGCTTGTGAAAATGAAGGTTAAGAACCGTTAATATAAAAATTGTATTTGTATTTTCTGTAAATGTTTTCTGAAAATAATTTTTCTGTTTTTGTTTGCTTTTTAATTTCAAATATGCTTATTTTGTTGGATTTTTTTTAAATGTAGTCATATGTTTTCATTTCACATGACTTCTTCTATTGCTTCTAAAATAAGAATGCCTTTGTTTCACCAATTTATATTCTTCCAATTTAAAAATTCACTCTTACATGTAAGTTACCTGAAGACATATGGAAATTGTATCAGTAAGTTTGTTACAAGTTTTCTATTTAATATTGGTGGAATAATTCATTAAATGGTTTATCTTCTAAAAGTGCTTCACTTATATTTAGGATGTACTGGAAGGATCTTCCACATTTTATTTTCTACTAAAATATCAGTAACTTTATCACCTTATAATCCTGTTGTATCAGTTGATCCTTACCTTATCAATACTACTGTTCCTTTTATTCAACTTTATGCCGGATAACAAGTAGTGCAATTTGATAGCCTCAATTTAAGTAATGATATTTATAAAATTATTATTATGAACCCAAATAAAATATGATTTCTTTCCTTGAAATTTCTTTTCTATAATTTCCGTCGAAGGGGCATACTATTAAAGGAGATACAATGCACTCAATTAAGTAACAAGTAATTACCGTTTTTGGAGAATTTTCAATATTATAATTTAGTATGTAATGAATATCCCTGAGAAGGAGGTTTATTGGGTCTATAAGAAAGCACTGTTCTCAGAATGTGTGCTGTGGGTAGCTGCGTATCATGCAAATATAGTCACATGTTTAGCATCATTGATAATTACAAGGCCTTAATTGGGAAAATGAACTGCACGGTAGCTCAGAATGGCAAAAACAAGCATTTTGAAACAAATGGTAGACACAATAAGTGGCATCAGTTTTGAACTTCAACTATCAGCCACATTTTCATACCTGTTCAAATATTTTATTCAAAGCGCTGATGTGTAACTTTTTGTTCCATCCTAGAGCAGAGTCATCATCTCCTCTGTTAGGGTCTGAACTCCTGGAGGCAGGGAAAATGGCTCTTACGTCTTACTTGTGCCGTACCTATGCCACTATTATGTACATTCAAATGATCGCTTCCTCAGGATGGTGACAGCTAAGAGGGATGGAACAAAATTGTAAGGAAAATTGAAGATTTTCTTAATATAACTGAATACTAAGACTCTGAGATGAGCAATGAAACAAGAATCTCCAGTTGAGAATGGATAGCTGATCAATACCCCTGTCTCCAACCATGGAGATTCTTTTCTCTTGCTAAATCTTCTACCATTGGCCAGCTATGTTTTACTAGGAGGATATTCTCTCATTTTTGTCAACTCTGGAAGACAAGGGTTTAATTTATGGACGAAATCCTTTGGTTTTCCTTTCAGGAGTCTGTTTTTTTTTTTATTTTATTTTTTCCCATTATAGCACTGGATTCACCCTTGTTTAGTTTTTTCAATCCTGGCCTCTAGAGTCACTGCCCCCAAATTACAATTTAGTATCTTAACCTCACTTTACAGAGGAAGGAACCCTGAAACTCAGAGAGATTAATTGACTTGGTTGAGGGTAAAAAATGATTCATCTTGAATGTGAAATAGAAACCAATTCTTTTGATCATATTTCATGGATTTCTTACCATGTGACTATGCCATCTGTTTTCGGCTGATCAGTTTTCTCGTGCCATCTATCAGTTTTCAGTGACAATACCATTTCTTTTTACCTGTAATACTGTCTTGTACTTCAATACATCTTTGAATGTTTCCTATGTTCGGTGTGTTTTTTTGTTTGTTTGTTTGTATGTTTGTTTTTTGATTACTTGACTTCATTTTGTTTTTACACTGCATTCACAATTTTATGTAAGTATTCTACTCTTAATAGTCTTTCTATTTTTAAAAATTTATTTTGCTCTATAATTGTCATCTTTTGCCTTTATTTATCTTTATTATAAAATTTGATTCTTCTTTCAAAATATCTTTTATGTTTAGCCGTCTTACCCTTTTCATACTCATTAGTGAAGTGCCTAAATCACTACAAACCTCATCACTTTCAGTCCATCCTGCACACCACCAGACTAATCTTTTGAAATGCACATTTTATCATTTTACTCTTCTACTCAAAGTCTATATTTCATAATGAAAACTGCTAAAAGGTGAACAGAGTTGTAAACATATTTTCAAATTCAATTCTGGCAACATTTATGGAAGAAACAGTGATGATAAAACAAAACAAAACAGCTAACGAGCCTTCTACACAAAAGTTAAAACCTATGCCATGGGATATGGTCCAGGTGGAGTGACAGGAGAAGTGACAGGACCAAGATGGAAAATGGAAACAACTCCACATGGCTCCAAGGATCCTTCCCCAAGACATACATCAGGCATGAGAATACTGGTTACAAAATGCCCAGCAGACCCCATCAGTCTTCCTCTATGTCCCATAATGTCTCTGGGATGACATACAATGAACTGTTGCATCTCCACCAACACTCCTAATACATGTATATATTCAGAAAGTAAAATCCTGAAAAAACGCTTAGGGGTGAAGGAAATAAGAGAACTTGGTGTGGAACACGGCATCTCAGCTCGTAAAATTCTCATAAGCGGAGCACTGCAGGATGGGTAGGGACAGTTGGTAGTGCACTGTGGATTTTGCAGTGTATCTTAGCATAATATAGAGCAGGACACTGGAATTAGGAGGGAACCCATCACTTTATAGCATTATTGCACTTGAAGAAAGCTGGTAGGTAACTGGGATTTGCACTAATAGCTGAAAGAGCATCCTGTTATTTAGCTTTAGATTTGAGAAGGGGTTCGAATAAGCACTCTATGTGAACACAAGTTATCCTGGAATTACAGCTTTGGAAAATACAAAGTGAAGAGAGCTCTTTTTCCTCTATGAGAAGGAATAAACAGAACAAGGAGACTCTGGGAAAAGTATTATAAGACTGCAGAATGGGAACATCGTCTTGAAAACAGAGGAAGAGTGAATTTCAGCAAAGGATTTATTTCAGAATCCAAAGCAACCTTGATGAAACTACCATTTTCTATAGGATACAAGAAGAATGTTTTCTATGAAACAGAAAAACATTTTGGGAAGAAGACAGTAGGACTTGATGAAAATGTAGAGTGACGAGATAAATGATTTCAAGAAACCTAAAATGCAATAGCAGTGATTAATAAAAGGCAGGAAAGACACTGAAAAATTAAGTTAAATTAATTATTGACTTGAAGGATGAACTTGGCAGGATCTCCCAAAGGAAGAGAATAAGACAAACACAAAATAATTACATCTCAATAAAACTAAAAACAAAAAACCAAAAAAAAAAAAAGCACAACAACAACAACAAAAAAAACCCACAAAGAAAACCTGTTAAAAATACATATTAAGCCATTTACTTATTTTTTAATTTTTTATTTTTTTCTCTCACAAGAATATGTCTTTGAGGTTAGAAATCTCTTTTTTATTTTACACACTTAACATTTAGAGCAATGAATAGCCTAATGTTAACACTTATAAGTATTTATTGACTGAAGAGAAAACCTCAGATATATAAGGACCCATACAATGAATTATCTTTGATCCATATTGCACATTTTGTGTTAAGCACATTGAAACTGACAAAAGGATGACTCAAAATAATGAAGGATACTGTACAAAAGACTTTGCAGCTTGTCCCTTACTTGGTTTGGTTTCTGTGACAGAGAAGATTTGTGTGCAGTAGGTATCCCATGAGCTCTGCTGCTTCCTTTCCCTTCCTCTCTTGTAATTAATCTTCATCAATGGACTGTGAGTGACAGTGACATGTGTTACTTCTGGGAGGAGAAATTTAAGAGCCATTGTACTCCCTCCATCTTCATCTCCCATGTTGTGATCATGAGGCCACATGTTTTAGATGTCAGAGCTAAAGATCTGCACCATGCTTTATACTAATGAGAAATAAACTTTAATTGTGTTATACAACTAAGATTCTGATGGCTTAGAAAGCTGTAGCAGTTAGCCTTAATAGAAGCAAATTCTATAATGCAGTTGGTTTATAAGATTTTTAGCTTCCACAAGTTAAAAGTGAAGATTGTGCTTTGCATACTTTTTTAAGCTATTATACATTTGCTGCTTTTTCTTTTTTGGTACCGAAAAAGGTACATCTTGAGATTTATCTTTCAATGCAGAGGTCAAATAAAATTTTGTATCTTCATTGTTGACCATTTAAAACAATAATACTGTTCTATTACTGAACTTGTTAACTATGGCTAAGCAGCATTCCACCTGGGAGATTTCTAGGAGAAATAGTAGCCTTTTTATTCTGCTCTCTTCTTTCTCGAAAATTTGAACTGCATAGAACACCATAATACCCATTTCCATTGCCAAATAACTTTAGTAATGATTTTATGCATCTTAGAAAATAATAACACTGAATCAACTGAAACATTTTGTAATTGCAAGATTAATAAACTATCTGATAGATATTTTTGTTATCAAGTTCAGTACATACCCACATTTATCAGCCTTTTTATGTGCTCTAATATTCTAGTGTGGGGGCCAGCAATGTTTTTCTATAAAGGACAAAAATGTAAATATTTTCAGCTTTTTGGGCCACATAGTCACTCTTACAACTACTCAATTCTGCCATTGTAGCATGAAAGCAACTATAGACAATACCTTAATGAATGAGTGTGTCTGTGTTCCAGTAAAACTTTATTTATAGAAACGATGACTATAGTTTGTCAACCCTTGTTGGAGAGGAATACAGGATACTCCTCTTTGTTACAATGTTTTATTCTTGGTAGTAATTTTCATCCAAGTGTCCAGAATATCCCAGGAGAAGGATGGTGAGTATGTAAGTCAGGGTTCTGTAAGAGAAATAGGAACAGTAGGATTTTATGTAAACATACGCACATACACAGGTGATTCTTGCTGTTCACTGTACTTATGTGTCTCTACAAACAACGAATCAGTGAATAATGAACCATTGCTCCATTACTCCTAGGGGATATTCAGGATAGTTCCTACAAGCCTCTAGTCACAATATTTTTGTCAAACAATCTATCCTTATTTTATGCATGTTTCTGTTAAAGACTTCTTATTTAATATATACTGTTGATTCATTAACATGGAACAGTCGATGGCACTATAACGCATAACTGAATTAAGCTTACCTAACACACATATTTTCTCTTAAGGCACATCACAGCCTTCTTATGATTAGGAACACTTCAACACTACACTTGAGCCATTTTAAACAGTGAAATCACCAACCACATGCCCCAAAATGCAAAATTATATATTTATCTACAGATTTATCTATAGGCACTAAGTAAACTGTGAAAAGAATGCTTTTTATAGTTTGAGAGTTAAAACGAGAAGGCAAACATTGCCTTGTTTGATCTCATCTGGGAACATTTGCATCTGGTGACTTAAATTTTTTACCATTCTTTGTATATCCAAGAATGACCATGAAATTGCCTTGAGTGTAGGTTTCAAGGTTACAAATAAATTTTGATAGGTAAGCAAATTCACCAATATGAAATTTGTGAACAATGAGGACCTTCTACATACATACATGCACAGAAACACAAACACACACACACACACACACACACACACACACACAATTTATTTCAAGGAATCAGTGTACCTGATTGTGGGATCTGGCAAGTCTCAAATTTGTGCAGGCGGCTGGGAACTAGGACAGAGCTGCTATTTCAATCAAGGCAGAATTTCTTCTTCCTCAGGTTTAAAGATAAAAGTGTAATTAAGCTCTATTCTTTCCTCTGAGCTTCTCCCTAGATCCCCTCTATAAGGTCAATGACTCTTAAAATTTTGAGGTATCCTTTTATAAGTTTTCTAGCTTTCCCTTTTCACTAAACACTACCTGTCAGCTGGGAGCCTCTGTCAGCTCCTTAAGGCTCTTGCCTACATTTCTCATCACATTGCCCTTTCATTTTCAAACCAGCAATAGTGTACTGAGTCCTTTTCATGCTTTAAATCTCTCAGACTTCCTCTTCTGCTGCATTTCTTCTGCCTTTAGAAAGTTCCCTGCTTGTAATGGCTCATAGGATTACCTTGAGGCCATATAGATCATCTAGGACAATCTATTTTAAGGTCTTTAGCCTTAATTAAATTTGTGAAGTCTCTTTTGCCATGTAACAAAACATGCTCACAGGTTCCAGATTAGTATACAGACATGCTTGGGGGCCATTATTTAGCCTACCACACATATCAAAGAAGGCAGTCATATTTCCCAATACATCCCATCCCTAAATCTTCATGCTTATCAGATCTAGGTTTGTAGTATTCTGGAAGAAGATACATCATATTTAGAGTGGTCTCTTTGTCTTTTATAGCCTATTTTAAATAGATTATTTCATTTTCTTGCATAAAATACTATAGTAGCTTACTGTTGTACTCAGAATAAAATTTAAACTCTTCCCCATGGCTCATGAAGTAGACCTTAATTACCCCTCTCTAATCTCAAGCCACTATACTCTTTCCATTACCATGTGTGTCTAATAACATTGTTCATCCTTTGGTTCTTCAAATAATCTAAACTTGATCCTGCTTCAGGTCCTTTGGACTTGCAAGAATCTGCATCAGATATTCTTGCTACTGTCTTGCTGTTCCTGATACTCTCTTGTCATGTAGGCTCAAATCAAATATCATCTTATCAAAGATGCCTTCTCTGACCATCCTATAAGTTGTTGTGTTTATAACTCTCCTTGGTAATTATTGATTTGTGTGTTTTCATGATGCCTATCCTTATATCCCTTCATATGTGGATGATAGAAAATGATTTAAAGAGTATAATCCAGAGTCATAACTGTTCTCACCAGTAAATGGAAATACAAAAGTGAATCTTGTGGCACCAAATGGCTTTAGAAAGGACTAGGTTTTTGAATAATTTTCTTTGTGATGTTGGAGAGTTGTCCTCACTGAGCTACAAGAGTAAGAATATCACTCAGTGCCATCAATCATGTTGAAAATATTTAGAAAATATTGGTTCACTGAGTTATCACTGAGTTTTTTTAAGTGTAGACACATTTCATTATTCAGTATTTAAAAACCATACCAATTAATATCACTACTAATCTCATCAAAAAGTCTTTAAGTGTTTGAGAAGTTGATACAAGTTTTACAAAATTCTAATTTTCACTTGAAAAC
>NW_006494614.1:29349668-29366736 GCF_000325575.1 Pteropus alecto | reverse complement strand
GTAGAACACTATTTTCTACATGAAAGAATGACAGACAAACTGTGATTATTCACACTTGGGTATTTGGCAGACATTATCTCAAATTTGGACAGGGTGAACCTGTCAATTCAGAGAACACCTCTGGTGGTATTTGTTGCTAAAGATAAAATGAGTTTTCAAGTGAAAATTAGAATTTTGTAAAACTTGTATCAACTTCTCAAACACGTAAAGACTTTTTGATGAGATTAGTAGTGATATTAATCGGTATGGTTTTTAAATACTGAATAATGAAATGTGTCTACACTTAAAAAAACTCAGTGATAACTCAGTGAACCAATATTTTCTAAATGAAAATTGCATGATGTTACTGCACATGGACAAAAGATCTATGCAAAGGACCATATTGGACCAGTGGACTTAATATAACAACATAAAAATTCATCAGTATGTTTTCTGATACCACATTGTAACTACTGTAGGAAACCGTTCTTGGTTTAATTTGTATATGGTCTCAAAGAAAAATATCCAAACTTATCTCAAAGGACTTATAAATTTTCCTTTCAACTATATAACTGTATAAGAATGGATTTTCATCATATACTTCAACCAAAGTAACATATTCTAACAAATTGACTGTAGACACAGATATGAAGGTAACAACTGTCTTCTATTTAGTTAGATATTAAAGATATTTTTAAAAATGAAACACATTTCCACTTTTCTCACTAAATTATATATTGGAAAATATAGTTAAATTTCATAAAATGTGTTACGTTTGTATGTGATGAGTTTATTATTTAAAATGAATTATTCAATATTTTAAATTTTCTGAGTTTCAACTCTAATATTGTAAACATCAGTAAATATAATCATATAAACAAAAGTTCTTTGAGATCCTCATTAATTTTTAGGATTGTAAAGGGTAGGAATTGTTGGTTTGAATCAAATAATGTTTTGCTCAGTAGGAATGACTATTTAGATTTTTAAAAATCGTGGTAAAATACTTATAAAATAAAATTTACTATGTTAATCATTCTTAAGTGTGCAGTTTAGTGATAATAACTGCATTCACATTGTTGTACAACCATCACACCATTTATTTACAGAACTCTTTTCATCTTGCTAAGTGAAACTCTGTACCCGTATTCAATAGTAACTCTGTATTTCTTTCTCTCCCGTCTCTGGCAATCATCACTTTTATTAATCAGGATTCTCCAGAGAAATAGGACCAATAGAAAAAGATTTATTATAAGGAATTGATTCATATAATTATGGAAGCTAACAGGTCTAAGATCTACAGTCAGCAAGCTGCAGACTCAGGGGAGCCAATGGTATAGTTCTAGTATGATTCTGAAGGACTGGGAAGCAGGAGAGCCAGTGGTATAAGTTCCAGTCGAGTCTGAGTCCAAAGCAGGAGAAAACTGATGTTCCAGCTTGACAAGTCAGGCAGGAAATGAATTTTCTCTTTACTCAACTTTTTTATTCTATTCAAGCCTTCAATGGATTGGATGAAGTCCACTCACATTAAAGAGGGGAATCTGCTTCACTCAGTCTAGGGATTCAAATGTTAATCTCATTCAGCAACACTCTTACAGACACCTCCAGAGTAATGTTTAACCAAATACTGGGCACCTTGCAGCCCAGTCAAGTTGACACATAAAATTAACCATCACAACATTCTACTTTTTGTTTCTATGAATTCAACTATTCTAGATTCCTCATATAAGTGGAATCATACAGTATTTATCCATTTGTAACTGGCTTATTTTTCTTAGCATAATGTCCTCAGTGTTCATTCATGTTGTAGCATGTGTCAGAATTTTATTCCTTTTTATGGCTGAATAATGTTTCTCTGTATGTATACCACATTTTATTTATCCATTCATCCATCGATGGATACTTGGGTTGCTTCTGCATTTTGGTTATTGTGAATAGTGCTATTACGAACATAGATATACAAATATCTGTTTGAAATCCTGTTTTCATTTCTTTTGTGTATATACTCAGAAGTGAAATTTCAGGATCATATGGTAATTCAATTTATAATTTTTTGAGGAACCATCATACTGTTTTCAATAATGGCTATACCATTTTACATCCCCAGTAACATTGCATAAGGATTCCATTTTCTCCACATCCTTGCCAGTGCTTGCTATTGTCTGGGATTTTTTTTCTTCATAGTAACCATCCTAATAGATATGACATAGTATCTCATTGTTTTGATTTGTATTTCCTTAATAAATAGTGATTTTGTGTACCTTTTCATGTATTTATTGGCCTTTTATCTATCTTCTTTGGAGGAATGTCTGTTCAAGCCCTTTGCTCATTTTTAAATTGGTTTGTTTGCTCTTTGGTTGTGGAGCTATAGGATTTCTTTATGTATTATGGATGTTAATTCCTTATCAGATATAAGATTTGCAAATATTTTCTCTCATTCTGAGTGATGAATTTTTATTGTTGATTTTGTCCTTTGATCCGTCAATACTCAGAAGTTTTAAATTTTCATATAGTCCAATATGTCTTTTTTTGCTTTTGGTTGCTATGCTTTTGTTATTTAAGAGATCATATTTAAGAGATCATTGACAATTCCAACATCTTGATGATTACCCTTTTATTTTCTTTAAGAGTCTTCTTGTTTTAGCTCGTATGTTTAGGTCTTTAATACATTTTGGATTAATTATTGCCTGTGGTGAAAGGTAAGGTTCCAGTTTTATTCTTTTGTATGTGGATATCCAATTTTCCCAACACCATTTGTTGAAAAGACTGTTCTTTCCTCATTGACTGGTCTTGGCATTCTTGTCAAAAATCATTTGACCATATATACAAGGGTTTATATCTGGGATCTCAGTTCTGTTCCATTGATCTATATGTCAGTTTTTTATGCCAGTACCACATTGTTTTGATTAGCTACTTGATAAGTTTCATAATCAGGAAATGTGAGACCACCAACTTTGCTCCTCTTTTTCAGATTATATTTTGGCTATTCAGGGTTCCTTGAGATTCCATGAGTTTTGTGATAGACTTTGCTATTTATGCAAAAAAAAAAAATGTCATTGGGATTTTGACAGGAATTGCATTGAATCAGTAGGTAGCTTTGGGTAATATTGACATCTTAATAATATTAAATCTTCCAATCCATGAACATGAGATGTCTTTCCATTTGTTTATGTGTTCTTTAATTTCTTTAGGCAACATTTTGTGGTTTTCAGTGTATAAGTATTTTGTCTCCTTGGTTTATTCCTTAGTGTGTGTATGTATATCTATACATACACTTTAGTAGGTGTGACTATTGTTTGTAAGCAACATTCATTGAACATGGGCACTTTTCTGGGGATTAAAATAGAACGTCACTTGGATTGTATCCTCAATTTCTGTTAAAGATGGATATAATGCATTGTAATATGTGCCGTAAAGGTGATTTTCACTGGTTGGGTATCATTGGAAAATATGACTCGTTTTTAGCCCAACTTGAGATATCAGGCATGTTGGTAGTTACATCTCAATGGAACCTTGAAGGAAAAGTAGGCTTAAGAAGGAATAAAGGAAGGAGGACTAGGAAGAAAGTTAAAAGTAGAGGAAATAGCCCCTGAAGAGGAAATTGGAGGTATGAACCAGAGTGATGTGTACAAAGAATTGGAAACAGCTTAATATTTTATGATTATATAGTGCGCTGCAAGAAGCATAGAGAGGAGCCTGGAAAAGCAAACAGGATCAAATCTCTCTAGTTTTGGCTCAAACTGCTACTCCTCTTCAGCTGTTACCAAGTCTAAGAAGCCCCCCTGGCACCTTTTCCTCTCTCCAAGTTGGGTTAGGTCCCCATTGCTGTGCTCCATTAATAGTTTGGACAAAGAGCTCTTACTTAATGCACTTAAAAGTTGCAGTATAATTTACTTATATGCTTAACATAGTACCTAAAACATAACATTAGTTATTAAACTTCTCTGAATTAGATACAGTTTTGAACAGATGAATTATATAGTAACACTAATGCTTAAGGAAGATAATTTTTGTTGCTCTTTATCTGACAGTAGGATCTGATTTAGATTGGTGATAGGGAGAAGAAACAATGTGACTAGGTCTTGGATCAGCACAGCTCTGGAAATAGATGAAAACAGCTTAGAATGTGCTTCATTTCACACACTGTGAAAATAAGTGCTCTTAGTGAAGCATGGCAGTAGGTTGGGACACTGAATGATGGCAAATGTAAGCTGAGCTCTGAGGAAGGGCCAATGTCCACAGATTTTGAATTGAGTATGAGAAACACTCGTTTATCTCTTACGTGAAAGGCAATCAGAAGCGATGCAGGAATATAAAATAAAAATAGCTGCGTAAAATTTTAAGAGAGGTTTGAGAAGAATTTGAAGAGCCTAAAAACAAAAGTAAAAACTCCTGCTTAACTCAAGGCAGCACATGTTTCTTAGACATGAAGCCAAATTAACCATCTGTCTTTTCGACCTGCCATTGGAAGTACCCATGCTCTGCTGCTGAGGTCGAGTGCTCCTTTCTTGTTTGTCCACCTGCACCTGCTGCATGGTGTGAAGATTTTTATTTTTGTCTTTGTTGTAAAAAGGCAAGATCATTTTAGAAAATGAGTTTTTTCAAGAATTTCCAAGTACAGTATTAATCTTTAGTAGTGCAAAATAAAGTCAGCACTAGTTCACATTTTTTTGAAGAAAGAAAAATGTGCAAAATTATTCCAGGTGACAGCAACCACCTTCAACTTTTCATATGCCAGCAATGCAAATTTTTTATGGAGTGACCTTGAATCAGTGAAACAGTGAAAAGAATCAGATGTAATATATTAGGTCTGCTGTAAGACTGCTAGAAAAAGGAAAAGTAAAAATAATTTTTATAATGTAAAATTCTTATAATCCACCATTTTAAAAATCAGATAGTACATGAAAGCATGTTGTTATCTCTTCTAGGAAGCTTCCCACAGCGAGATAAAAAATGTCCCTGTTTCAGCTAGGAATTCGAAAGTAATCTTAATTACTGTGTGCAACATAGTAGAAGTAAAGTAATATGTAAATAAATATACGTGGGCATATTTATTTTTGTGCTTTATAATCATCAATTACTTTTCTGCACAGTCTTTTGAAAACCATTCCATTTATTACTTAGAGACCTAAGTTTAAGAGAGAAGCAATATGTTAGGACTAAATTAGTGACCTGGCAGGATTTAAATTTTCAAATTTTAACTTGAGGCATTCCTTCGCTTTATTTTTTAAATAGAACATAACCTTTGGGTTAAAGTAATTAAAATTTATTTAATTTTTCTGTAGTAGAACATATCAAGACTTAAATCCTCAGCTCATGGCCAGAAAAGAAGCAATTGAAAAACAGCCAAACTTGATAATAATACTAAAAACTGGATACTTCACTATTGGGGGTCTTCTGAATTTTGACATGCCATTGCTACACAGAGTGAGGAGATAGTATGACAGCAAACAGGAGCTACCTTTCCTATAACACACACACACACACACACACACACACACACACATCATTTGGGCCCTTTCATATACGACAAAAGGACCTAATGATCTTATATTTCTCAAGTGCACTTGTAGCACTGTACAATCATTGATGCTTGCCATCATAGCTTGAGTCATCTAGAAAAGATTAAATAATGTTCAGTAATAAATGCATTTTTAAGAAAATGCAATATAAAAATATTTTAACATTGTCCTAAAGGGGCCAGACTTTTGGCTCTTTAAAACGCTTTCCTATGCAGACTTGTTTCTTGATGATTCTGAATAATTATGATTTTACAGTAGTTTGAGTTAAGGCAGACTTTGCTATGACACAGTGCATTCTTTTGTTACAGGTGTACTAACAAATAAAAATCTTATACTTTCTCATAAATTATATTTTTATTGGGCATAATAGCTAAGTAGGACCTCCTAGTTTGTAGACAAAAGTCAGTTCATAAATTGATTTTTATGTCAATATGTAATTCATAAGAATTACGAGAACTAGACTTGCCATATGCCACACAGTCAGTAGCAGAAATAAAACTTTGACCTTAGCTCCCTATTACCAGTTCAACATTATATTGTTATGTCTCATTATTTTCACCATGTTTAATAAAGACTAATAATTATTCTATCTACATTTATTTATATAGTACTGTTGTAAAAAGCATGTCTTGAAAAGCTAAGTTGAATGAAATAAGGAACTTATGCAAGGCAAATTACCGTTCCTTCTAGGAGTTTGAAATGAAGTAAGAAAGTAAGACTGAAATAAAGGAAGAAAGAAAGGCGAAAAGAACTAGTTTATCAAGTACCTCGTGTATCAGGCCTTGTGCTCAATTAATTAAAAAGTTTGATTCTCAAGAATTCCTGTGTTACAGGTGAAGGACATTAAATTCATTCTATGTTTAAACAACTGATAAACCAGCAAAACCAGAATTCTGAGGCCTTTCTGGCTTTAAAATTCCTGTGATTTTCACTACACATCCAGGGACACACACAGCCAGACTTAACCACCTAAGGAAGATGAAGAATGCAAAATTAGGATCTTGAGAATAGCCAGGGGAGGAGGTGAATTGGGTTGGGGAGATGAGAAAAAGTGTACTTTAGAAAGAAGTTTTTATAGATTTCACAAAAAGAGAATCTTGGTAAGAGGAGGGAGAGGTAAAAGTTTATCCAGGTTTCAGTCACCAGTTACCATAAATGTTTACAGTTCTTATATGGAACATTAATTTCTTCAGTTTTAAGAAGATGGCCAGAATGTATATTCACGAGTGATACATCCAAGGATTCTTCAAAATTTTGTAAATACAAAAATTTCCCTGAAAAAAATAGTAAATTTGGAATTTTTCTAAAATGGTGGAAATTGAATAACTTATACAAATGTAACTACATATGGACATATTTCTCTGCATATTAATGTTCAATCAGTAATGTTAATAGTAGTAACTGATATTTACTGACAACTTTTTTTTGCCAGCGTTGACCTGAGCGATTTGCATGTACCATCTGATTTAATCCTCAGAATAATAATTTGAAATATTGTTGTCATCCCCACTTTATACACAAGTAAACTGCAGTGTGGAATATTTAAGTAACCTAACTAAGGTAGCACAATGTATGTTGCATTTCTTCATTTGCTCTTCAGATTCTTCTGTAGCCTTATGCATTCCATTCTTCGTGAGTCCTGAAACCAGACTGGCTTCATGAGCACGTGAATGATGTAGTCCCACAGGGTCCCATGCTCAGATGGGCCCTAATCTGGTTTAATGGTTTGCTGTCACTTCTTTGAAATTCTTAGCAATTTTTCAAAAAGGGGCCCCGCATTTTCATTTTTTCACTGGACCCTGTAAATTATGTAGCCAGTCTTGGCTGAACAGCTAACCCATTTGACTCATTTATTGGCATCAATGGACGTCTCCCTGGTTTCAGGTTGATTTAGCCAAAGGGAGGCACCTGCAAGAGATAAAAGAGTGGGAAGAAAGTGAGGCTGGAGTATTAATTAATTACTCCACAAAACCACAGCACATATGGTTTCTAAATAGTTCCTTTATTAAGCTCTCCTCAAATGATCTAGTTTGAATATGCATCTGTTTCTTGCAGGGACCATGACTGATATATACAGTTACTTAAAAAAAGAAAAATATCTATGCATAGTAATTAGATAAAATGAATAGCTTGGGGTTGGAAAAATCATGGTTTGATGGAAAGACAAACTGGACTCTATCTACTTCCATTCTATCCCAAGCATCCTCTTATCAGAAATACAGTAGAAATCACCTCAAGACAGCAGGAGCCAGCTGATGGAAAACTAGGAGCACTGGAGGGACCAGAGGCAGCAGGCTCCAGGACCTCGCTGTCAACTTTCTCTCCCCAAAGCCTGAATAAGGTTACATGCCTACCATCTCTTTACTTGCATGCCTATTTCATCGCATCTTTAGTTTTACTGGGTTTGGTAATTTGCCCCAAACCTATCTTTGATCCTTAAAGGAAAAAGGGTCCAGAACTGGTTTGTAGTGATGACTGATCCTGGGAGGGGTGAGGAAACAAGAGAGTGGTAAAATATATGTAACTATATTCTATATATAAATTTAAATTTCTAAAGCTATTAATTTAGTTTCTGATAAATACCTACGTAATTACTTTCTTAGGCAAACTCTAGAGGTTTAGAATAAAGATCTTAATTCCATGAATCCTCTGACATTAAAAATAAATATGGAGAAAGTTGTTGTCGAGGAAAGTAAGTGAAGTATTAGCATTTACTCTACATTTCACTTTCAATGAGCATGTTTAACGGCTTTTTTTTAATATTAAGATGTTAAAATCATGGTTATTTTTTTCCTTTACAAGGGTTTTCTCTGATCTTCAATTTTATTATGTTTCAATTTCTTATTATAGAATATTCCTTTATAGGCAGAAAAGCTAAACTCCTAGAAATACTTCCATTGGATATTAATAGCATCTCTGAAATAGTGATTCAAATTTTGGAAATGGGATTTTGTATTTTTGCTCTCAAAGTGGTACTAATACATTATTAGCTCATTAGTGTTGACTTAAAGTGTATATGAGAGTTGGAGTTTTCAATCAGGACTTGATATATCATTGTACAAGAGTAACTGAAGATTTTTACTCCAAAGGAAAATTAGAAATAATCACATATAGAGTCCCTCATCACTAAACTTTTATCTCATTTCATCAAAACAAAACAAAACACTGTCTTGATTTACATCTCTATCAAAAGGAGGCAATATGCTTACTATAAATATAATAACAAAGAAATTTATTTCTCTTTTCTATCTATGCTCACTCCCTTCATGAATTCACTGAGGCTTGTGGTTATACTTATAGGCTAATAACTTGCAAATTTCTATCTCCAGACCAGATCTCCTGACTTGTGTATACAGCTCAATTAACATCTCCTCTTGGATGTTAAATTTCATCCCCCAAACTGGGCTCCTGATTTATGCTCCAGAATTGGTCTGCATGCATCCATTTCATTTAATGGTACTCATCTTTCCTATCGATCAGACCAAACCCTGGAGTCATCCTCTATATGTTTTCTTCCACGTTCCATATTCGATCCATCAAGAAATTCTATTGACATTACTTCAAAATCTATGTACTTTTTAACGCCTCCACTACTACCCTCTGATTTAAACTACCATTACCTATCTTCTGGACTACTGCAATAGCCTCTTACCTATTTTTATATCTGTTCTCCCTGTGTTGCCTTTGCTTTTCCTCCATCGATTCTCAACACAACAGCAAAAGTAATCATTAGAAATGTAAGTCACATTATGTCACTTTTCTGCCTGAAGCCCTGAAATGACTTTCTACTTCATTAAGAATAAAAGCCAAAGTATACGAGGCTTTATGCTATCTGACTCTCCCTGCTTCTTCTCTGACCTTGTTTCCTACTACCCTCCCTTTACTGTCTCTGACCCAAGCACAATGCTACTTCCCCTCTGCTCCCAATCCTTTTTTATCTCGCTCTATTTTTCCTTGTTCAACAGCACCTACCATCTTTTAACACATGATGTAATTTACTTACTTATTATGTTTATTATTTTCTTATTTCACTGGTAGAATGTAAGCCTAAGGGCAGAGATCTTCCTCTGTTTTGTTTACTGATCTATCCCACTGTGCCTAAAATAGTGTCTGGCTCTTAGAAGCCAATCAGTATTTCTTAAATGACTGAAAGGTTTGTTTATGTTTCCTCCCACCCCCTTGGTAAACTGCTTGTTTGAAGGGCTATGTAGGGAGGTACTTTTCTGCCTAATCTATTTGCATAAAAAGATTTCAGATTGGTACCAAGTCTTTTCTCAGTACAGAAAGATCTTGAGAATTATTTTAAACCATCTAGAGTTAATATCTCCTAGTAGAAAACTAAAAGTGATTATTTCCCATTCTTACTATGAAGAATGTTCATGTAGAGGAACTAAAAGGAGTTTTAGAGTTAGTTAGACTGGAGTTCCACATACACCTCTGGTACTTATGAGTGGAATGGCCTTGCACAGACTTTGGCCTCTCTGAGCCTTAGTGTTGTCCTCTGTGATATGATTATGATAGTGTTAGCTGCTTCCTAGAGTTAGTTTAAAGTCAGTGAGTTACTATGTGTAAAATACCTAGCCCAAGCATGCCATGGAGTCAAACAGGATTCCCATCCAGTGCATTTAATTCAGAATGTGACTGAATGGGGTTCTTTTCTACAAGGACAAAGATAAACTTGATCTTTACTCTGCTGCTATTTGAGACATTTTCAAACACTTCTCTTCTCATGAGTAGCTAAAAAAAAAAAAAAAAAAAAAGATAAAAACTGTTTCAAAATGGGGAGATTCATCACTCCAAAAGTGAAATTACTGTTTCAGTGAGTGAATAGAGCTGAGGGAGTGTGGAGATTTGCAGGTATTGGATATATCATTGGATCAGAGATGTAGTGGTAAACTGAGAATATCAGGGTCATTGCTAAGTTCTCGATGAACCAAATCTGAGGATAGGCTTGTCCTTAAAGGAAATTTTATTCATGGAATGAATTCTCAAGGTACAAGATGAATTAAAATGACAACAACAATGATGATCCTTTTCAGAAACTCAAAAGGGTTTTTGAATCTTGTGTAACTAATGTCTATTGATAATTTGGAAATTTAGTATTATTCTCTTACGGATTAAGTCAAGTAAGTTTACATGTACTATGTATTTGGTTTATACAATATTTTTCAATTGTTAAGATCATTTCTGTTCAGCTTCCCTTCATAATACATCGGAATAATCGTCTTTTTCCATTTTAGAGATAAAAAAAATTTACAAGAATCCATCTGTTCATCTTCCCTACATAATACTTAGAAATAATCATCTTTTCCCATTTTAGAGATAAAAAAAAATTACAAGAAAGGTTAAATGACTAATCCGGGGTCAATCACTCAATCAGTAATAAGACTGGAATTAAAACACAGCTATTTTGATTTTCTTACCAGATCTGTATCTAGTGTGATAATCTCACCAAATGCTGTTAAAATTTTATTTATTTTAGGAAAATGCTTACATAGGGTAGATTAAGTGCAAGAGACATAATATTATCTTTCCGCTATGGTAAAATGAATATGAATGTTCCTAACCTGTTCCTAAACAACTAGGGCAGCAGAAGCAAGCGCTTCTCCTCTCTACAGACTTCATTAGGGGAAATTTTCCCTTATTTCAGAATCTTAGAAGAAATATTCATGCCGTTAACTGCGGGGGAAATGCAAATGACAATATAACTCATCTGGGAAAACCTACAGGTCTGTAAAACTCTACAATTCTCTAACTTACTCACTTGAGTGATTTCATCTGAAGGTCAGCAAAGAGTTCAAAGATACAGTTGACAGGATAAGGTGCTAAGATTGTCCTTTAGTTCTGTAACTGTGCAATTGTTATTTTATTGAGTCTTGGTGCTGGGTGCCAACATCAAGGTAGAACGCATGGAATTTTCTTCACGAAGATTTAATTGCAGCAAAAGCACTGTAATCAATATGTACTCACCACTATTTTCTACAATATGAATAATTGATTGCTAAAACAGTGGATCAAATAACTGTCCAATTTATCGCTGACGGAGGCTCCCCTTAAACTTACCATATAAATTATTGCCCTATATCCTTTCATTAAATCTAGTTTTGTATTTCAGCATTATGGAAAGTTCTATGCTTGAATTCCCTATAAAGTCATATTAGGCTGCCTCTTAACTGCAGGGGCTTTGAGTTTGGTGTTTGAGTACTTTAATTGTCACTGTAATTGATTTTACCTTTGACTTGACATGGTGATTTCTTTGTAATTTGTTGATGATTAATGACCATCCTCTGCTTATCGCTGCTCAGCTGGCCAGAAACGAAGCAATTGGTTTGTCTTGCCTCTTAACTTTTCTTAAAAGACTTTAAGAATCAAAGATGGCTTTGTGAAAAGGTTTTATATGCTCTGCGGTTTAACTGCTTGTAGGAAGAGGCTGGAAGTAAAAATTAAGTAAATGTGAGTTCATTTTATCTTTGTCCTTAAGATACATTAATATTTAACATGTTCTGCTTTATTGTATTTCGTTCAATATATCAGTTTTAGAAAAGTAGTCGTTTTTAAAGAGTACAAGAAATTAGGTTATTTGAATTATTACAAAAATTTTCCAAATAAAAGTTTCCAAAGAAATGATACCATTATTACTAATGATATTATTATGATCTAAGAAATGTAAAGTCTTCATCAGAACACCTTGGGGCGGGGGTCGGGGGGAGTGCGGAATGGCACTAGGTGATTTACAGGGATCTCACTGAATAAGAGTTCTTTTGAAGTGATCTATAACTAAAAATTTAAAACATGAAATACAGAGTGAAAATAGATTTGGTGATTACTGATTTGTTAATTTATTTAGCAAATGGGTTGATACTGTGCAAAAGCATTTTGCCAGGTACTGACGAGACAAATATGTAGATACAACTTTTTATCCATCTCTCCCCAATACTCACACAATCATACAGATGTTTTAATCTAAGAAGGAAAATTTAGAAATAACAAAAAAGTACGGAAAATGTATACCACATACAAAATGGTTATCATAAAAATTTGTGCACAGCATCTTTAAGTGCAACTTCCTTTTAAAAAAAGAAAACACACATGAACTAAGATATGTAAATATTTTAAATATCAAAAAATAAATAATAAATAAATAGATAAATAAATAAATAAATAAAATATTTTAAATCTCTGGGAAAAGTTTTAAATACTCCATTGACCAGACTACATAAATAGAATACTTAGGTGTGAAAATATCATTGGTTATAGGGAGAGCACATAATCACTGAGAAATATATCTAATCTAGTTTAAAAATTTAGGCTAATATAGTTCTATTTTGGATATAACTACAAACTGTTGAAATGTAAAGTTACATATTCTAATGTAATTGATTTTTTTAAGAGCAACCATTCTTTCACATGAGTATTTACATTTGATTTATGTTGAATATTATTACAAGCTTGTATATTAAAAAAAATAATCAGTAAGAAAATAAATTATAGTTTCAGGCATATAGATAAATTTCTTGAATTCATAAAATAAGCTAGCAATTTCTGAGTGTTTTTCTAATATGAAAAAGAAAATGTGTTCTAAGTAATTGGGATTCTGGCCCTGATTTTCAAATATTTTCAGATCTTCAACACTTGTTGAAATTCTTAATGGATCATTTTTCAAATAATTTCTATAATTAACAGATTTTTAAAAAATGTTGACTATTTCAAAAGACAATATTTTATATGATTGTTACATTTTCAGGACAAGACAATAAAATCTTTCTATCTCAATATTCCATTCCTGATGATCTTTATAAATAATATAAGTCCTTAATCACTGTGAATAATGATATTTCAAAAGGAAAATGTGTTTGGAAATCTCCCTTGAGATAATAGGAACACACCTTTCCCCACTCTGCACCTGTCAAGATTCAGCTACTATGGGTAACATGATTTGAGTCTAAGAAGGTAGGTGCAGGGAAATGAAAGGTGGGAATTAGGTTCTATGAAGCCTCTGGTCTTATAAATCCTCCAGGATTTTTCTTTGCCATTACTTGTTTCTACAGTGGAGAATTTAATTCATTTTTCTTCTTTACCATATTACAGAACACAGTCTTTGCTTTTACTCTACCACTGCATCTGCAAGTCAAGCACATGGTTCTTCCTTAGTTTTCAGGGAACTCTGGAGGTTGGTAACAGTAGTTCAGTGAAAAGTAGAGTCTTTGGACTTAAAAGAAATCATCTCTCATTAGCTGAATGCTTTGTGCAGTTTACTTAAAGCATCTGACTTTTGTTTCCTCATTAAAATAGTGACTATAATATGTACCTTGTGCAGCTTTGAGAAGAAATAGTGCAAAGCAAAACCTGGAGCTATGTTTTACTCACTTAAAACTTGTATTAAAAAAACCAAAATGATGTAGGTAATTATTCTTTTTGTAGATGAAGAATTCAAGTATTTTTCACATACACTTTAAAGGACTTTAAATGTATCAAGGGCTTTTAAATAAGAAGTATGACTGGGTGTTGGATCATCAAGGGCCTCTGTTTTACTTACTTAAAGATTTAGGCTACTCCCATCTAGTATCCCCTTCATCTTTCTTTTAAGCCTAGGGCATCTTCATCTGATTCTTCTGCATCTATCAGGCAGGCAATGAAAGACAAAGAGCATAGAGAATTGTTGAAAGATTTTAGGAGGCAGGCCTGGGAGTGATGTGACTATTTCCACCTACTTTCCATTGGCCAAAATTCAGTCACAAAACCAACCTACTCCAGGGAGGTGGAAAAAGGTATACTATGCTCACTTTTAAAGTTGTTTCTGTTCTGAAAGAAATCAAATTCTGCAATGTGTTTAAATAATAATATACCATGAAAAAGTATAATTTATTTCAACAATTTAAATATTATTCAACATTAGATAAACTATTGAATCCTTTTATTAGTAAATAAATCATGAGAAACCATGACATTTTATCAATAGAGAAATAACTTGAAATAAAAGACAATAATTTAAACTATAAGTAGAGCAGGAGTAAAAGTAAACACACTAAGTTTGTCCAGGCTTTTTACATAAAGCTAAAATAAAAGATTATATTAAACGCTGAAATATAAAAGTTTAGAGTACTATAGGTTAGGTTAATAGAGTATTAGTATTTGAGTTAGAAATGAGACAGAAGTCATATCTCTTGGTAGTAGTAGACACACTCACACATACATATATTTACATATAAAATCTTTGGAAAAGAAAAGGTAAGAGCTAGAGAAAAGATAGTGGAACTTCCAAGTGAACAAAGAGAAAAAGTATACCTCAATCCAAACAACAAACATAAGGAAAATGAAAAGAAATAAAGAACGAAATAGAACAATAATAATCACATAGTAAAATGGAAAAATAAAAACAATATGCCATTCATTATAATAAACAAAAATGACCAGAAGTTACTTATTATAATACTAGGTTCTTTGGTTGAAAAAAATAATAATTTAAAAAAGCTAAATGCAGTAGGACCATGCTTAAATTCTGCTGATAACATAGGTATTACAAGCAAATAGAAATTTATAAAAGCAGGGAAAAGTTATAACAAGGAAGATGTAACAGTTATAAACCTACATGTACCAAATAATATAACAACTGATGCCTCTCAAACACACACACACACACACACACACACATGCACCCTCTATTGGAAATGCGGTGAAAAGGGAAAATAGGGAGATAGGAAAAGTAAACAAAAACTAAATAAGGATATGAGCATTTAAAGGCACATTAATGATTATACATAGAACTTTGCAAACTAAATCTATAATCACCAATGACCATAGTTGATTTAAGAAGAAACAGAAAATTCATAGAAAGAACCTTTGTAAAATCTGAATTTATAGTTAATAGTTTTTTCTCCTTCACCTATCCTCCTCGCCCCCAAAGAAAAGACGCTACAGGAAAGTCGTAACATTCTTTCAAGGTATTGGTACTAACAATCTTTTGCAATTGTTTCAAAGACAGAGAAAGAACTAAAACTACATAGCGCATTTTGTGAGACTAGTGTAACCATGATACTCCAACAGAATGAGACAATAAAGGAAAATAAGTACATAGACTTGTGGGGTCCACTTCAGTATGTGCCTTTTGAGCACTTGAAATGTGGTTAGTGCTGTTGGGGAATTGAATTTTTAATTTTCTTTAATTTTAAAACTGACACTGGTTTTAATTATCGGAAAACCTTAAGTATGCTTGTAATGACTTGGTTATGTCAATCTACCTTTCAACTGTAAATTTTATGAAATCTAAGTTTTATGAAATATTTATAGAAGATAAGTATTTTTGATGAAATATTAACAACTGAATTGAGATGTGCTCTAGTGTAAAATATGTTCAGATCTAGAGACAGGACAAATAAAGAATAAAATATCTCATTGATTACATTGATGTATTATTACATTTATATAATATTTTAGTTTATTAGATTAACTATATTGTTAAAATTAATTTGACTTGTTTATCTTTTAATCTGGTTATGAAAATGTTAAATTATATGTGGCTCACATTATATTTCTATTACACGGCACTATTATAAACAAATCACTTATGAAAAAATATGTGCAACTAATAAAATTTTAACAAACTGAATTTGGCACTGTGCGATTATGATAGCATATTACTATTTATCACAGGAGCACAAGGATGATTTAACAATGGAAAATTTATCAATGTGAACACCACATAAATAAATTAAGGTTTATTTTAAGGTTTATTTTTTCTATTCATCTGTTTGACTGTCCCCTTCCACATATAACTCTTCCTTTCTTTCAGGTAATACGTTAACAACCAGTTGTGTAGTGCTCAATAATTTTCTCTATACATATATATTCATAGAAAATGTACATATAATGGACACCGATGTATTCTTGTCATTTCCTTGCTTTGAAGATACAATATTTGTTTCTCTGTTTCACACTTTTTTTATTCATCATATCCTCATCGGTAATATGATGAACTCTAGGCAACTATGTAACTATCATTCTCACCATTGCATAATATTCCATGGTAGCAACATATAAAATTTGTATAAAAACTTATCCAGCCTTTATTCTACTGTAAATCTAACTTATTTTCAGTTTGTGCCACTAGAACAATGTTTAACATCTTTGAATATATAAAGTTTATATGAGATCTGTCACATCTACAGACTGAAGTGATATCATTGCATCAAAATTTAAGATTCTAATAGATGCTACCAATTAGATTTCAAAAGGACTGTCACAATTTACCTTCTCACCATTAATTATGGTATATTCCTTGTACCATCAATAAGAGCAATAGGTAGTATAACCATATATGGAATTCACCTGGGCAAAAAGGAGGGAGTGACTGATTCTGCACAGTGTGGAAGAGATATCATAGAAGATAAATTAAGGTGAGTCTGGAAAGATAGTTTTATATATTTATGTATCTCAACATATAAAATGAGAAAACATTCAGTACACTAGAAATAGTTGCTTCTATATAAAAGTTCTATACTTCTGTACAGTCCAGAAGGCAAGTAAGAATGATTTTTTTTAAGAAAAATAAATTGCCTTCCTTGTTATTAATT
>NW_006494614.1:29312871-29349636 GCF_000325575.1 Pteropus alecto | reverse complement strand
AAATATAGGACATAGATATTTTTCCCTAAAGAATTGTCTTTACTGAGATTTTTATTTTAAAGTGAATTCATGTTCATTATGAAAACATAAAATTTATAAAATTTTATAAAGTAGAAACTAGAATGTATTACTATACCTTCATGCTCTCATTTGATTTACTATCAACATGCCCTATCCCTTTCCCTCATAATTCTAATTTTTCACAAATTTCCTGATTCTTCTAGAAAAATAATGGCAGAATTAATTCATTAAATTCATAAAATTTTTAATGGCATTCTAAATAAAATTCAATTCAATTTATAGATTATAGAGAATTGAGAGCTTCATAATACTGTCTTTCTTTCCAGTAACATGGTATATCTTTCCATTTATTAAATTATTCTTGAGCTTTTATAACTCATTTGAGCCTCTTTGAGAGGATGAAATGGGAAGTGGTAGAAGGTTCAGTTTAAACAGAATCAGATTCTCTTTCAAGCTGTGGAAGTTTCTTTATAGTTTATGCCACATAGAGATAAGCTCATAAAATGATATCTAGTTTCTCTGTATGATAAGACCAGAGGGAGCACTTATCATCTGAAAACATCTTTAAGCCAAGAAACACATTTGTTATAGTCAGTTGCTGACATTTTTAGATTGACTTCCTTAAGCTGTGAAATATTTTTCTAACTATCAAAGTTTCTTGGATAAGTTTGAGAAAATGTTGAAAAATGCATAAATTATTTGATTGCTTGTACTTTTAATAAAAGATGTATGAGTGTTAGTTAGACTCTTAATTACTTTAAAATATCAATGCAACATTTATTTTGTTTACTTATTTTTTTGTTTATCCAAAAGTGCCTCGATGTCTTTTTATAAAAATTTTATTAAAGAAATAATATTAAAAATTAAATGCTTATTAATATTCTTCCTTATGAAATTTGTTACAAAGGTTTTTCTCTAATTTGGACAGTTTATTTGGCACTGATTTCATGTCCAATTTGAGAGTTTTGCTTTGGTTTTTTGTTTTATTTTATTTAGAAATTTGCGGAATTTCAAGGTATTCTGAGACTTATGTGGTTCAAATTTAGACCTGAGGGTCACTTACTGCACCCCACCCCCAAAAGCTTTATTTATCCTATTTTAAAAGTTCTCTATGAGTTGAGGTTGCATTACACCTTTTAGGGCTATCCAAATGTTGAATTGTCTTTTCATTCAAGGTATACATTAATTTCTAAATGAGTTTTCTTTTGCTGTCCACACGTTTGTGATTCTGTCAAAATCAGTTGGTTAAAAGGCCCAGCTAAAGTCAAACACTTTATTCTCACATGGGCCAATTTGTTTTTCTCTACTCAAGCCCTGAAACTCTATTTCTCCTATTGATGAGTATTAGGAATACCTCACAAAATGTATGATTTGCATAAAGTCATTAATAACTGCTATGTAAAATTAACTTTGGTTTAAGGGAGGGTTTTTGACTTGCCACTTAATTTTATCTTTTTAGGCTCAATTTTCTTTAACTCCTTCCATTTTAATCATATGCTTGATTTTTAAACAAATTTTAATTGCTTTTTTCCTCCTTTTCATCTTTTATTCTTTTTGATTTGAACTTTGGCTAAAACTGGATGTGCTACCTTATGCATAATTCTTCTTGGATGTTGGGGAAGATTTGCTTGCCTGTCCTTATTCTAGTATCCTTTTCCTATCCAATATACAACATTCCATTAAGAAATAATGATGTCTGTCTATATAGTGAAAGATTAACTTTACCTAAACAGAGATCTGACTTTTGTCCTTGGCTACTGGGAAGTGGTCTCAAGGCCCCTGGAATGTCCTGTCTGATAGGAGTGTCTTTGTTTCCCTGAGGTCTTTTGCCACAGGACAGTCTAATAGTGTGATTTATGATGGGGCCTTTGGAATATGCCGAACTTGTTCAGACTTCTTGAGAGCTAATAAAGATATTAGCCTGAGTCCCCAGGAGGGGCTGGTGACTAAAGGTCAGCCATGAAGGCAGTATGTAATCAATAATAACTCTGTACTCTAAAGGCTCAGTTGAGCTTCCCAGTTGGCAATATTCTGCATAATCACACACTGTGGCCACGTGCTTTCATGAATTCTGTGAGTTGTTCTAGTGAATTATCAAACCTGAGGGTAATCATGAGAATTCCCAAATTTATAACTAGCTGGTCTGAAATGAGGGATGCCCTGGGGACTCTCAAGCTTGTGGCTGGTGTCTAAAGTGAGGGTGGTCTTTGTGGAGGCTGTTCTTTCAACTGTGTAGTTTGTCTAAGTCGTCATAATCTAAAATTAATTAATGCAATATATAATACAGGGTAGTACTTCATTTGTTATTGCCTAGATATAGCCATGTTAAAAAGATCTACTTTGTTTAAGAAACCTCACTGAGTGAAAACTATGTGTCAAGCACTGGGAAACGGAAGTATTTCAGCAATTTCTTTTTCTGTAAGCAATATTATTTTTGAACGTATGTATTGTTTCATCTTAAAAACATATGCCTAACTAGAATATGATAATATTTTAAGAAAAACGAAGTCTAAAAGGAAACTACTATACTTGTGAGCAGTTCTAATGACTTGAACTTGGGATACCAGTTAAAAATTAAACCTTTCAAGACTAGTTATAGTCTAAAATTCTCTTCTGTTGTCATTATATGCTTTTTTAGTTTGTTAGAAGACTCATTCTTGTTTTAAAGCAATATCTTGAGGAAAATGGAATAGATCAATGAAACCACAAAATTCGGCAATTTAAAGTCTATTTTGAATCGAGATAAACTCCTCTATTTGAAGTTTTTCTAGGTTTCATTGTGTTCAAATGTTACTAGGGATTAAAAACTCCTATAAAAAAAGAATTGAAAGACCACAAAGATTGCCGATGAATAACCCTCTGTTGAGTCTGGAGGAAGTGGTTATTGTGAGACCCAATAACTGGTCTCCTAGAATGCCTTTATTAATGACCTCAGAGAGACTGTCAAAGCATCTAATGAAATTTCAGAGATGCTAAGCGAAGGTCTTTCAAACACCACAAAATTGGCCAAATTATTTAGCTAGCATTAGAAACCTGGGATGTCAGTATTTCTAAGGATTCAAGTAGTAACAGTCAAGAAGCGGTAACAACAATCATGAGAGCAGTTTTTGATTTCCCATAAGAGGGTCTACTCCTGTCCTGCTGATTCATTATGTAGCTTATATAATACTTGTGGAGTATTTGACTATATTCTGACAATTTTCACAATTGCCTACAAATCATCTATGTCACTTGAAATCAAATGCCATGGTTAATGCTGTATTCATATTTAAAAGTAATGAAATAGAAATTGACAGTTTTGGTTTGGAGGAAAATGTCATTGAGCAGATTAATTATCCAGCCTGAGCCATTTGATTCTTCCACCCATAAACTCTTTCATGTGGTTATTTTTACAAGATCAAACATGCATGTTTTGCTACATAGCTTTCATAGAATCAATATCTGCTCTTACAGCTAACAGATTCTCAGTGTTATAATTTTTTCATACTCCTCTTTGAAATCCTTAAGGCTTACCATCATTTTCCAAGAACAATGTTAAGAATAATTCAAAGCCATTTAGTAAATTGCTGCTTTTATACCTCTATTCAGTGGCAAGAGTGGGGGTTAGAGCTGAAAGAGTTAATGTAGCTTTGATTGGTGTCTGTTTACAACCACAGAGTGGCAAGCCCAGGGAGAATACTGCTAAGTGCATGTTTGTGGAGTCAGCTAGTAGCAGCAGGATTTCAGAAAATGACTTAATGCTTTGGTCCTGTGCTTCAGTTCCAGGGTTGGGACTATTAGAGTGAAGACAATATTCACAGTGTCTTACACCTTCTGAGTGTTCAACATTATGTTATCCTTCCAACTGTGAAATGAATTCCGGGCTGTCCTTAAATCCCAGTAAGTAACTAAAACTCCTCTAATGTAAAGTAGGTAGCAGAGCAGTAATTACTGCATGCACTTAAAAATGTACCAAGCTCATTTACCCTGTGTTTTTAAAGTGATACATGGGGTGGCTAAACTGACACTAATTAGACTCATGGGTTTTGCCATAGGACAGCATGGACAAGGACACTATCATTGCAATCACAGCTTGCTCCGAGTCAGGCTTTATAGTAGCTTAAAGACTAGGTGTAGTGGGTGTAATACTAAAACCCCAAGTTTTAGAGAGACTGCAGGAATTTATGGCCAGACAATCTTGAATGTTTCATAGCAGTTCTGTGGGTACACACACTGAACCATCAAAAAATGTTGGCTGAGAAGTGGATCATGGCATATTCCCCTGAACAGGGCTCAGGAACTTATTCCAAACACAGCAAAACAATAATGATGATGATGCCTAATCTAACATGTACGGAGAATTCAAAATATATTAGACATTGTTTATCAGGTATAAACACGTTGAGTAAGTACAACTCATTTAGTCCTTGAAATAGGTTCTATTGTTACTTCTGTTTTACAGATGAGAAGGAAATATAGACTAAGTAGTAAGTTATCCATGGTCACATAGTGGGTATACCAGAATTCAAACTCATGCCATATAACAGTCTCTCCACCTTCAATCACCACTCCATGATGATTTAGGAATTTTGGCATATTCGACCCCTATTTCTATAGTTTAAATTATGTTTAAAAAACTCTCCAGACTTTGCTTTGACAAGCAAACTTAAGACAGAAAAATAATTTTGTGCTGGGATCCTAAGAAGAATAACAATTTGTGATATGCATGATTTTAAGACATCTTGGATGTGCTGTCAGGTTAAAAATATGTTTTATAGGATCATAGCTATTAGACATGGAGGGGTCTATGTAGATATCTGATGCAGAAATCCTTGCAAGGATGACTTTAAGAAGGTGCTTGAAACTGAAGTAATATGCAGGATTTTTTATAGGTACATTTTCTCTGAGTCGAATATCATTTTCATCAGATTCCCGAAGGGTTCTATGGCCCTCAATATTAAGAATCCAATCTAAATGTCTTTAGATAAGTTTTCTTTCCTTCCTTCTCTTCAGTACCACAATTTTCTCCTTGTGCTCATTCATTTTCATCTCATCCACCCTCTTCCTACTTCTACCCCAAGTCCATCACCACATAGGACCACGCCCTCCAGCTTCTCACCCCTTTGGAGAGCTGATAGAAAGGCAATTCAGTCAGCCATCTCTGAAATGAGCTTACTATTTTCTTAGTGTACAGAAGGACCCAAAATTCAACTATAGTAATGGCCTGAAGAAGCTTGGTTTTTTCAGGCCCACTTTCCCCCAATTATTCTTCACTCCACTGATTCTCCTTGGTATATCATGTTTGCTCTGTCTTCCAGAGCCTGAAATTCAGAAAGTTTCAGAGGTTACATAGCAAAGTCTGGTTATAAAGTCTCATGGCTATTAATCCATATGCAACTTAGCCTTTCTCTCATATATGCTGTCCTTTCGGTAGTGTTTCCCTCACTTCTTTCAAGACAGACACCAAAAAACAAAAATGTACTGAGTAGGGAAAACCCAAACTAGAGAACACATTCTCCTAGTTTCCTAGATTCTTTACTTAAAACTCTAACTGAATAGACTCATCAAGTATCTATAAGTCAGAAATCTCCATTCGTTATTGATTAATTCATTGATTTATTTTTTATTTCATGCAGTGACCTCCTAGGGGCTAATGACATAGTAGTAAATAAGCAGACCATGCATTTGCCTTACACAGCTTTAGTTCAAACCAAACTTTAAATCTTGGGTAGTTAATGAATTCCATGTTCTTAAAGTGAGCACAATATTTTAGTTCTCTGAACAGGGCCACTCATATCTTTGTACTGTCTTGCTAAGAAGCCTATAGCAAATTTCTTAATATTTCAGTTTCTTATTAACTGATGAGCATGTATAATAGAGATAATAGTAATGCTGTGTGATTTTAACGACTAGAAAGTATCCTAAAATACGCAGTGCTGAGCGAGTTCCAGGTAGTAAGGGGACCATTTGAAATCTCATTTCCATCTGGTTGCTTATGCAAATGTTTAACTTGTGTGTTGTCCTCTGTATGTATATTTCCTTTGTGGTTGTAGGCATCCCTGATGCCATTATCTGCTATTTCACTTGAAAATTGAGTCTGTCTCTTTGAAATATGTTGCATAGTTTAAAAAGTGTAAGCAAACTCTGACATTAAAATCAACTTAAGTAGAAAGAAAGAAATGAATATAGATGGGGTACTTTGCTGCTTTTCCCCTGGCTTCTTCCTCCGACTGCCCTTTGGCTGAGATGTGCATCTTCAACAGAGCTGTAATTCAGTATGTGTTCAAACACTACAGATTCAGCAGTGAGCGCTTAAATGGTACTGTAAGTGATATCTTAACAACCTCTGTTAGGCTTAAAAATGAATCCTTGTAGAGACCAATATATTGTACAATTTTTTAAAAAGATAAATGGCAAAAAATAGCCTGACTTTAATAGAGCGTTCTTCCCATAATAGCTAGAATTTGTGATTCACCAGCATACCCGCATAATAGTTTTTGCAATGGTAGTATTACAGTTTAAGGAAATCTCCCTAGGCCTCAGTTAATTTGGATATATGTTTAATTAACATAAAAATAGAAATCTAAGATAAAAATTACATCTTTAGCATTTCTTGAAGAGTTTTAGAATCTGTGGCAGACATGTTTCTGAACATTACTTCTCTCGTGATTTTTCCAAAATGTTGAATACAGCAGTAAAAATAGGGCCTAGGACAAATGTTTGTCATGGTTGGCAAAGGAGGGTAAGGGTAAGGGTCCCAGGACAGGTGACTGGCTTTCCTTAGTCAAGTTAGGAAATTGACAGAATACAGAATACAGTGGTTCTTGTCTAGTACAATAATCTTAATTGCATTGGAGAAACTTGAAGCCATGAAAATGTTGCAAAAACTTGGCAACTGTGGGCTTTGAGAATAAGATGGACCATTTCCTGGGGTTCTCAAAGACAGGCTGTGAGATCTAATAGAGGATTGGAATCAGCTTTGGCTAAGTGTACCTGCGTGGGGAGATACTAATAGAAGACTACTTTTGTTTGCCTTCATCTTCATCTACCTTTTCAAGTTTACTTATTTATTTGGTCTCCAAGAAACTACTCTCCTAAGGGAAACCGAGGCAACAAGCTATATTCTGAAACCACGTTAGCGTTCTCTTGAAACCTTGAGAAACGGGCCTATGGAATTTTCTTCTAAGCAAATCAGACCTACATGCTTGAATAAAGGAACGAACCAGTTCTGGGACAGATTTCTGTGCATTCCTGAGATGTGTAGAGCAAATGCAGAACAGAGTAGTTGTGTACAGGAGGATCTCAGACCTGATAAGCTCACCTAATCTCCCTTCTTCCTGTTTGGAAATGGACGCAAAATAAGTAAGTGAATCAGCAGGTGGATAAATAGATGAAGTTAGAATACTCCGAACTCCCTGAATAATATGAAAATCAGGAAGACTAAATTAAGATTATAGAAGATCCAGAGCACACAAAGAAAAAAAAAAAATAGAATCTCAAATATTAAGAAAACAATTGATTTCTGTAAGTGGTTTAATTCAATGACTTCAAATTGGAGTCCTGCCAATAGGGTGCTAATTGGAAAGAGTTTCACCTCTGGGAATTTCTACAATAGGAAAATATATTTTCCCTTCATGTTTTAGGCTTCCTGCTGGACTCATAGGAAACAATTTTTTGTTAAACCAATAAGTCAACAGCCTTTATTGAACATTCTTTGTACACAGAACAACATATCCTTCACTACAGTTTGTCTGGGAAACTGAACATGAAGGTTTCGGAAGAGAGACAGATGCAGGTTCGAGTTTCTAACGTGAGGGACTTCATTAAGAAGCAGCCTCACCGATTCTGTGGTTCAGCTCGAAGGTTCCAAAGACTGTCAGAACGAGGCTTCTTTACTTTTCCTTATTTGGGCTTTCTTTTCTTGAAGCTAAGTAATAAATCATATCCGATTGAAGCAGCTGCATTTTAGCTTTGGTTTCTTCTCTCCAACAAAGGCTCAATCTCCACAGGAAATTTTCTTTACTATGGAGTAACTGCATCAAATTCAGATCATGCTTATAATCAGATTTTGGTATTCAGAGCAGAACTGTTTGTGCAAACAATCTTTATCACAGGAAATAAATGTGACCTTTTCCAAAAAGCTTTAGTTGGTCAACACATTTCCCCAATCTCTCCCTGGCCTGTAGGTGCTCCTTCTACGTTTCCCCTCACATCTTTGCTTCCCACCTACCCCTGTACTGTGCATTATAACACATTCTCTGGAGATAGGGTATTTATCATTTCTAATGGGTACCTGGCATCACCAAGAGCGTGGGGAGGAGAGCAGTCACAATAAGAATGATAATGTAGGATTTTCTAGCATGAAGGGGAAAATAAAAAGACCCAGCACCATGCAATTTACTTGCGTCATGTACAACTCTGGCCGTTTGATGTTTAAAAGCCACAGTAGACCTGCTTTAATCTCTACACATGTTGGTTTAGCTGCAGTTCTTAGCAGAACATGAGTTCAAAGGGGAGAAATGCAATACCCAACAACAACAACAAAATCCAATACATGCTTAGAGGGTTTTAGCAGCCCAGAAGCACTAAACAGTTTGTTTCACATAGAGCTACATACTGGGATCAGCCCGAGAGAGAGAGAGAGAGAAAGAGAGAGAGAGAGAGAGAGAGAGAGAGAGAGAGAGAGAGAGATAGATCCAAGATAAAAACTATAGTGTCAGTAGAAATAAACAGCTTCTATGCAGCAAATTTATGGTTTGAAACATGGAACAAAACGTTACTGTCACCTTCACTGATTAACATGGCAAACTCATTGTGATGTAGCAAGCACAGAACTCATGCGTGTCTTTAGGTCTCAGCCATTCTGAATTCCAAATGTAAACGTGGTCATCCTGGAGGTGTGCATGCTCTGTGTTTGCTTATATAGTGGTGTAAGGTGCTTCTTTTTTCCTATTACCCTGGATTTTGAAATTGAGCTTTATCTCTAAAATATTCTCCCAGTTCTGCACTACAGTATTCTCAGCTTCCCTATAGTTCTCCCTCTATTCCAAATTGCCAAATCAGCAGCTTAGAAGTTTGGCTAAATTACAGCAACTGTTGCATTAATGGCTTTTGGGTTAATTTGTTTGGAAACTATTTATGAGTGGATGAGTTATTGTTCTTCATAATACCTTTTCAAAGATTCAGATGACATTGTCAGACAGCTGCATTAGCTAGCCTTCAGGAATTAAGATATAATTTCTCTTCAGGTACCAAATTTCAGAATGGTTTTGCTTTAGAATACTTTTAGATGATGAAGTTTACCACTCAATAAAAATTATGCCTCTGGGGAATACTTACTCTCCTATAATATAAGTTTATATTGCCATTATGGAAGTAACACGAATGGGTAGACCCAGAGATTTTTTTTTTTTTTAAATAAGTGGAGAGCAGTTTTTAATAATTTTTTTTATGTTATCAAGTAACCACCTTGTAGTTTTGAGAATTATTTACTGTTCATATGTGGCTGCTTACTTGCCCCTGGGCAAGTAAATTATGCTCCAACACAGCCTATGTGACTGAGGAGATCTCCAGAGTTCACCAATAAAAGCATGAGGCATGCATTACCCAGACCCATAGATGCATGGAAGAAGAAACGTTCTTTGTTTGCAAAACTGCTATTCACACAATTATAAATTAGATTATTTTATTTGGACAACTTAAATTTTTAAAAAATCCTTTTTTTTCTTTTATTCTTGCTAGTTCACTTTTCAGCTTAAATCAAATTTATTTTGATGACCATTTTCAGAATTTTTTTAGATCTAATATATGAAGAAAGGTAGTATTGGTTTATTCAGAAACCTAGATTTCAGAATAGAGAATTGGACTTGAGGACAAATAGTGTCACTTGCCAGCTGTTGGACCTTGGGCAAATGTCTTCATCTCTTTCTAATCCTAAATTTACTCGTGGACCAAAGGGTAACAAGAGCTTGTTTCTCGCAGCATCACTGTGAAAATTAAAAGCACGATATAAGTAGAAGGTGTTTTTGTTATATCCTCTGGGGTTTCTTATTTCAATATGATGATCTAAAATAAAAGTTGCTACGGCTATGTAAATAATGTTTTATACTAGTTGATTTTATTCCAGTTTATATTTAAAGCCATGGGGTGTGAATTACAGATTATGGCTTTAAAAGTTGTCGCTATTGAATAAATGAAAGAGAAAGGACACTGTAAGAAAATCTAAATAACATTTATTTATTCATTTATCAACTCATTCATTCATTGACATTTATTATGTTCCTACAATATAGAAGTACTTAATGTGAAAAGTTAATTATGATAATGTTCTTACCTTTGTTGTGATAAGGGTTATAGGTATGTAAGAAATACTATAGTAAAGTAGGGTCTTAAAAGAGAAAAATGATTATTCTGTCTGGGTAGAGGAGTCAGGTGGTGAGGATGGGGGTGCAGAACTGGCTTGCATAAAGGTTCTTGTTCTCTAGCAGCCTATGGCCTGATGGAGAAGCAGGTATACACTTAATTTTAACAAGGAAGTTGCTTCAGTAAAGATTTGTACAGAAAGATAAAGATATGTACAGATATATATTTTGAGAGCACAGAAGAGTGAATGTTTGGAGAAGGTGGAAAAGGCTTCACTGTGCCTGAAAAATAGCTCCAGGAATGCTTTATAGAAGTACCAGTCTTTCCCGGGCTTGTGCCATTATCATAGGCAGTGTTGCCTGCTGGTTAACAGCACACTTTTTGAAAACCCTACTAACCTGGATTTTTATCCTAGTTTATAGGACTTACTGGTAGTATTACTTAAGATACTTAGCCTCCAAACATTTTCATCTGTAAAGGAGGGACAAACATCCTACCTCTTTGAAAAGCAGGCATTCAGATTAGTCAGAGTGTAGATAAAACAATCAATCTAATGCTCAGCATATAGAAAACACTCACTATATAGTGTATTATGTAGTTGCTCTTGTTGGAGCAGTAGTGGCAGTGATAGGAGTAGTAGCAGAGAAGGAGTGGTAGCAATGCAAAAATGAGGTGAGTGTCATCAGTCTCTTTTTACATGTGAGGAAATCAAGTCTTAGAGAGTTCAGTTAAGGAGCTTGCTCAGTGATAGTAGTGACAGAGCCATTCTTAGAACCCAGTGTTATCTTACTCCAAAGTTCAAGATCTTAAACACTGAAAGAACTTAATATTTAGCTGATTTCTGAAGGAGTAATTTGGCATCTGTCAAAAGACATGAAGATGAATACTTTTTGAAGGCCCAGGATGCCATACCATGCCAATTGGAGGAAGAATATTCACAGTTTAAAAATATTTGTCCACATTACTGCAAATCAGATCTGAGAGAGAGGCTTCGTGTTAATTAGGTAAGTTCTTTCAATTTCTTCTTGCTCTGGGATTTGAAGAATATATGAATCAGCACTGGCTGCTGTAACAAAATACCATAAACTGGTTTAAATGACAGAAATTTATTTCTCAGTGTTCTGAAGGCTGAGAAGTCCAGTACCAAGGTGCTAGCTAGATGAGTTTCATTCTGAAGCTTTCCTTTTTTGGCTGGTAGGGTGCTGCTGTCTTGCTATGTACTCATATAACCTCTTCCTTGTGCACACAAATAGTGAGGTCTCTGGTATCTCTTTTTATAAGTACGCTAATCTTATCATATCAGGCCCATACCCTATGACCTCATTTAAGTTTAATTTCTTCGTTAGAGGCCCTATCTCTGTACATAGCCACACTGAAAGTTAGGGCTTCAACATACAAATTTTGAGGGGACACAAACATTCAGTCCAAAAGAAAGAAATAGATGACATATTTCTAGTTATATGCCCAGAACTAGTCTAAATCAGATGTAAAAAGTGGTTTCTATATATGCATGTATATATATGTTTTTCATCAGCATGTGTGTTTCTTGATGAAGCTATTTTTCAAGTTCATGGTGTCATCGTTTTATCCCTTCTCTCCTCAATTCAGAGGCCATAATTTTGGGCACAGTACATCTCCACCCACCTGTTATGGAGCAAATATTTCATATTGATCTAGATGCCATTCCCTACCCCAGCCTTAACAAAACTCTGTTAGCAATAGTTCCTCTCCTCTCTCAGGCTTCGGAACTCCAACACCTTGGATCCTCATCATACAGAGCAACACAAGTTTTCAGGGCAGTAGAGGTATTGTAGGATGAGCCTCTTTGTGTCAACAGGCCTATGTTCAAATCCTAGGCAGGGAGCTCTCTTTCTCAGAATCTGTTTCCTTATCTAGAAAAGGAGATATTATCTACCTGTTGGGTTAATATGGTAATCAACAATAAGTGGTAATTAACATCGCAAATTGTGATACTTAAAAATCGTAATCTCTTCTTTCATGCCAGAAGGGCCGAGGGCCCTGGAGTTTGATACAAAAACTGTCTATTTTGGAGGTCGTTTTAAAAAGCTAGCTTGCTGAATTTTTGACCTCCTCTTTTCCCAGAGAAGACAACAGCCTGTCAAGTATGCCTTCACCTAGAGACCTTGTCATCTATGGAAAATCCTGGTCTGTGACCCAGGTGGCCAGCTTTGACTTACCTTCACTTATGAGGATTCTGCCAGCTCTTTGCCAGGGCTCAGCTTCTGCTTTCCACGTCTTTCCCTTACTTATGACCAACATAACAATTAATGACACAGACTACCTGTTACTGAGCATGTCCTTTAGCCACATTCCTCAAGCTATGCCCTGCTCTTTTTCTCTAATTTATCTTTACTGACTGTTGCCCATGGTCAGACTAGAGTTGGGCTATTATCCCCAGAACTTTGTGCTCAGTTTTTCCATCTTGCCCATGTTTACCTCATGTTCTACTCGCTTCCTTAGCACTGTACAATCTCCATTTTCTTCCCTCCATGCTGCAAGGCCAACCCCATGCTGTGAAGTGTACAGACCTCTCCTGGGTGCCAGTGTGAGCTGTTGCTGTCATTGTTGTAGATGCATATGTTGGGAGGAAAAAAAGTATCCATTTCACTATGAAAATCTACAGAAAAACATGATAATGCATATGTAAAAAAGTAGAAGAGGGGTCTCATGACCATTTTCTTTAAAATTATTTTACTTTAAAGTATATCTGCAGGAAGGTAAACCAAAAACAAATGCATTTTAATGGTTGATTATATCTCAATAACTCAAGTTGTTATGCAGCAAACACCAATACTATTAGGAATAGTTCAATATCACCTTGGGCTGAGCTGGTTGATGAAACAGTACTCCAAGATACTAAAAGAGACATTGATTGCTTTGGGTGAGGAGGGAATTGTTCCTATTTATCTGTATCATATAGAGTTCATGTGTGTGATTGGCATATATAAACACACGCAATTGCTCATGTATAAATGTGTTTGCTGAGTCCTATACAAGAAAATATTGTCCTAGCTGGGAAATAAAAAGATAACTAAGACACAGCAAATTCCTCTCAACGATGTTACATAGAATTTAGTCTGAGAGATTTTATTCTACACAGTATAGAAAGTGATATGCCATGAAAAAAAAAATGCTACAGGATTTTGCCCAGCAATAGAATTTGGATCATTTCCTTTTGAGCATATCTTTTTTAAAATTTAGGGGCTTAAAAACAACAAACACGCATCTATAATTTGGGTAGGGTTCAACAGGAATGGCTACTTTTTGTTTCAAGTGATGCTGTCTGGGGTTGCTTGCTTAGGATTGAAGGATCCAAGATGTCTTCATACACATGGCTGGCACCTTGGCTGGGATGGTCGAGGTTGGCTGGCCTTTCTCTCTAGCCCTTCATAGTCTCTCATCCTCCAGAGCTTCTTCTCACCTCATGTCCTCTTTCTCTAGCAAAGTGATCAGACTTTTTTATGGTTTCTGGATTCCAAGGAGGTGAATGTGTGAGTTGCTAGGCCTTGTAAAGCCTAGACCCACACCTGGCAAAGTTTCACTTCTGCCACATTGTACTGATAAAAGCAAGTCACAAGAGTAGGCCTTATTCAAAGGGAGGGGAACTAGCAGGTGTGTACAGGTATGGGAAGAATTGCTGGTGGCCATCTTTGGAAATAATTTACCACACTGGACTTGATTGCATTTGTATAATTGGAGCATATGGAAATGTGAAAAAAGAATAAACTTGTTAGAAAAAGTAGGCTGAGTAAAGGCTTAGAAGTTGGAAAGAGTATGAAAGACAATTGTTGAATTTGTGTGGAGCCCAAACTCTGAAGGTCGATTGAGATTAGAGTCTGGAGACTAAACTGGTTTATAGATGAGAAATCACTCAGTGTTCTTCATGGACCTTCACACACAACCCCCTCATGTTCGTTTATTTTAGATCTGCTCAAAGTTCCAACTAAAGTAATGCAATACATCTTTTTGTTCCTAACCAAATTTTTGTTAGTAGAAAAATAATGCATATACTTTGTCAAAAAAAAAAAAAAAAAAAGACCTGTAGATCATCTTTACAGACACAGATCTGAGTAGCCCAAAATGAATTGAAAAACAGTTCCCAAAGTATATAAATCATCTTAGATCCTGACAGTTAAGCATCCATAGGGCACCAGGCAGGAGGAATGGAACTTCCTGGCTATGAAGAGTAACAGCAGCATGATTCTCAAGCTTGTGCTTTCATATATGAAACATAAATAACATAGTATTGGTTGAGTTAGGTGACAAGTTCTGTAGTAGTCTTGGAGAAGGGGGTGGAAAGGTGAAGCAGAAGAGGTAGAGAGCTTCTAGTGATAAGTGAGAGAATGTACATTTATCCTAAATGAAGTGAGAAAACAAGGAAATTCAAAGGAAATACAGCTACGAGATGAGGATGACATCAATTTGATAAACTGTAAGATTTAAGTTTTTGTGGTATTTTAAAAAATATCACTTGTCACAAATGTATTTATGTATTTATTTATTTATTCATACATAAAAAATCATACAGATGTGTTGCACAAAATTAGCATACATATAACAATCACTTACATAGTGCTTACAGTGTGTCTGGTGCAAAGAGCTTTACAGCCATTAACTCATTTAACAAGAACAGCTCTGAATTGTGTGTTGTTATTATACCCATTTTAAAGATGAGGGAACTGAAGCATAGAAGACTGCCAGGTTCACACAGTATGCAATGAGCGGAGCTAGGCTACACACCCAGACTAGCTCTGCCGTACTGCATTATCTGCTAAGTAAGGATGTTATGCAATAAGTATATTTAAAATAAAAATCTTAGATAAAATGGTAGACATAGGATAAAGGGAGAAATAATTATACCAGGAAATTAGTGCAGCTAATTTAGTGCAAATAAACTGGATCTCTGAGTTTCTTAGTACTCAGGATGAAAACAGAAGCATGATTTACACACATGAAGATTGAGTATAGCTGCTGACTGGAGATCAATCATAGTAGGAACTAGTTTGTAATGTAACATGATGTGTGTTATGGGCTGAATTGTGTCTTCTCAAAATTCATATGTTGAAGTCCTAACCCCTCAGTGTATCAGAATGTGACTGTGTTTGGACGTAGGGCCATTAAAGAGGTGATTAAGTTAAAATGAGGCCCTTAGGATGGGTCCTATTCCACCAGACTGGTGTTATAAGAAGAAGAAATTTGGACATCCAGAGAGAAATCAGTTGCACATACAGAGGAAAGACCATGTGAGGGCACAACAAGAAAAGTGGCCATCTGCAAGCCAAGTAGAGAGGCCTCAGGAGAAAGCAAACCTACAACTATCTTGATCTTGCACTTCCAGCCTCGAGAACTATGAGAAAATAAATCTCTGCTGTGTGAGCCACCTGCCTGTGATATTTTGTCATGGCAGCCTGAGTAAATTGATACAATGGGGATTGTAATTTTGAAACAAAACAGTTTAGATGGACCTCACAGCAGAGTAGGCGTTTTGACCAAGTTTGTACATCAGTGGACTGTGTAGAAAGAAAGCTTTAGGCTACATTATCACCTCTGTAGAACGACAACCCTAGTAACTGTCCAAGCACAACAAAAATCCGATGATTATTATGTTTACTACAATTTTTGTACTGGCAATTTTCCCCGGCACATTTCAAAGAAACCTTGGGGGAAAAAAAAACTAAAGACACTTTCACGTTAACCAGACGACCCTGCATTATATGATTTTTCTTCAAGAAAAAAATTTTCCCCCTCTGTCTATGGTTTTATTTTAGCTACACACTTTTGTAAAATCGACTTGCAGAAACATGTTCTGAAAACTGACATTTTCAGGCAGGTCCAGGCACTGCGTGAGGCACTGAAGCAACCCTCTCCGCGTGTTGACCTCGGCCTTTCCCTCCACCAAGTTCTTATCGCAGCGGGAGATTTGAACACATTATGAAATAGAATTCGGCTTTCAGAACTGGGTACCATATGTCTTCCTTGGTGATAAGGTTGACATTTGCATCCATTGAAAATGCATAAGTCAAGTCATTCTTGTGCTAATGCTCAAGGGAAGAACTTGCAACTGACTTAAATCCAAGCACTGACAGGTAGCAGCCAGGGGATCCTGCAGTTTTTCATATCAGCACATCTTCCAGAAGGCGTAATTGTAAGGCAGTCATGTCTGGGAATTTTGAAACAAACAATAGACAAAGAAGCGGAAGGAAGTTAGGATTTTTGCTTTTTCTTCTTTTGTCTCTATTGGTCACACTGCTCACTGAGAGACTTTCTTCACTGCACAATTTTTATTTGCTTCCATTTTACAGGCAGTAAATTTCTCTATAGCAAATTAAAAAATCTCTGTGTTCTGTGTTTGTTGAAAAATGTTAATATTGCCTTATATCAGTAGAGAGTTGAGAAAAGTGCATTTGCTGAGGTTTCTCATCGTTCACTATATTCTATCAGTGAAATGTTATGACCTTAGAGTAATATTTTGTAGAGGGACCAGAGTAAAAAGTAGGTAGAAATAATCATTTTTATTATTTTCTGACTAATATTACCTTGATAAATTTAAAATATTCATATGCAATTATAAGATAATGACCAATAACTTATACTTTTTTCATTCCAATTTTAAAAATTATTTATTTTCCTATTACTTTTAAAAATTAAATTGGTAAATTTTGGTTAATAAAATTATACAGGTTTAAAGTGTACAATTCAATAGTACATCGTAAGTATATTGCATTGCGTGTTCACCTCCCAAAGTTAAATCTTCTGTCACCATATATTTGATACCCTTTACCCTTGTCTATCTTCCCCCTCCCTTTTTTCCCTCTGGTAACCACTAAACTGTTGTCTTTGTCTATGAATTTTTGTTTGTTTGCCATGTTCCTGTGTTGCTTTCAGTTTTACATCCCACATATGAGTGAAATGACCTTAGAGTAATCTTTTGTAGAGGGACCAGAGTAAAAAGTAGGTAGAAATAATCATTTTTATTATTTTCTGACTAATATGACCTTGATAAATTTAAAATATTCATATGCAATTGTAAGATAATGACCAATAACTTATACTTTTTTCATTCCAATTTTCGTTCTCAATTTTTTCTGTCTGGCTTACTTCGCTTAGCATGATTATCTTGAGCCATCCATGTTATCACAAATGGCAACATTTCATTTTTTCTTATGGCTGAGTAAAATGCCATTATATATATACCATATCTTCTTTATCCTCTTCTATCGAAGGACACTTTAGCTGTTTCCATGTCTCGGTCATCGTGAATAATGCTGCAATGAACATTGGTGTGCATATATTGTTATGGATAAATGTTTTCAAAATTTTGGGGTAGATACCCAGAAGAGGAATTTCTGGGTCATATCATAATTCTATTCGTAAATTTTTGAGGAAACTGCATATTGTTTTTCATAGTGGCTGTACCAAGTTACATTCCCACCAGCAGTGTATGAGGGTTCCTTTTTCTCCACTACCTCTCCAACACTTGTTATTACTTGTCTTGTTGATAACAGCCATTCTTATGGGTATGAGGTGGTATCTCATTGTGGTTTTGATTTGCATTTCTCTAATAGCTAGTGAAGTTGAGCATCTTTTCATATATCTGTTGGCTGTTTGTATGTTGCCTTGGAAGAAGTGTCTGTTCAGAGTCTGCCCATTTTTTAATTGAATTGTTTGTTTAATTGTTGTTGAAGTGTATGAGTTCTTTATATATTTTGGTTATTAACCTCTTATTGGAGGTGTTGTTTGCGAATATCTTCTCCCATTCAGAAGGTTACCTCGTTGTTTTGTTGATTTTTTTTTTCCTGCTGTGCAGAAGCTTTTTAGTTTGATACAGTCTCATTCATTTATTTTTGCTTTTACCTCCCTTGCCTTTGAGGTCAAATTCATAAAATCTTCTCTAAAACCAAGGTCTGTGAGGTTCTTTAATGCAATTTGTTGTTTCAGGTCTTATATTTAGGTCTTTGATCCAATTTGATTTAATTTTGGTGTATGGTGACAGATAGCAGTCTAGTTTCATTATTTTGCATGTGGCCTTCCAATTTTCCCACCATTTATTGAAGAGGTTTTCTTTTCTCTATTGCGTTTTTGACTTCTTTGTCAAAAAATATTTGCCCATATGTATGTGGGTTAATTTCTGGCCTCTCAATTCTTTTTTATTGGTCTGAGTGTCTGTTTTTCTGCCAATATCATGCTGTTCTGATTATTGTTCCTTTGTAGTATAATTTGAAGTCAGGCAGTGTGATACTTCCAGCCTTATTCTTCTTTCTCAGGATTGCTTTGGTTATTCTGGATCTTTTGTGATTTCATACAAATCTGATGATTTTTTGTTTCATTCTTTTAAATGTCCTTGGCATTTTGAAGGGTATTGCATTAAATCTGTATATTGCTTTGAGGAATATGGCCATTTTAACTATGTTGATTCTTCCAATCCATAAACACAGAATATCTTTCCATTTCTTTGTCTTCTTCAGTTTCTTTTAATAATATCTTGTAGTTTTCAGTATATAGGTTCTCCTCATGCCTTTTAAAGTTTACTTCTATGTATGTTTTTGTTGCAATTGCAAGAGAAATTCTTTTTCCTGAAATTTTATTGTCAGTATATAGAAACACAATGGATTTTTGTTCATTGATTTTGTATCCTGCAGCTTCACTGTATTTGTTTATTGTTTCTAATATGAGTCAAAGAGGATTTAAAAGGAGAGATCAGAAGATACAAGAAAACAAATGAGAGTGAAAATACAACACATCGAAACTTTTGTGATACAACAAAAGCGGTAATAAGAGAAAAGTTTATATCATTATAGGCCTGTCTCAAGAAACAAGAAAAATCCCAAATAAACAACTTAACATTACACTTAAAGGACTAGAACATTAAGAATAAATGAAGATCAAAGTCAGCAGAAGGAAGGAAATACTTAAAATTAGAACAGAATTAAATGAAATTGAGAACAAAAGGACAATAGAAAAAAATAATGCGACATAGAGCTGGTTCTTTGAAAAGATTAATAAAATTGACAAACCCTGGCTATAGTCACTAAGGAAAAAAGAGAAAAGATTCAAATAAACAAAATCAGAAATGAAAGAAGTTGTTATGAATACCACTGAAATATAAAGGATCATACAAAAATACTGTGGAAGACTATATCCCACCAAATTCAATAACCTAAAAGAAATGGACAAGTTCTTAGAACTATACAACCTTCCTAGACTGAATAATGAAGAGCTGGAAAATCTAAATAGAACAACAGTAAGGAAATTGAAATAATCATCAAAAATCTCCCAAAAAGTAAAGTCAAGGACCAGCTAGCTTCACCAGTGAATTCTACCAAACGTTCAAAGATGACTTAATATCTGTCCTTTTCAAAATCTTACAAAAAATTGAAGAAGGGGCAATATTTTCTAACTCATTTTATGAGGCCAATATTCCCCTGATACAGAAACCTGGGAAGGATAACACAAAAAACTGCAGATTAGTGCTTGCTTCGGCAGCACATATACTGAAATTGGAATGATACAGAGAAGATTAGCATGGCCCCTGTGCAAGGATGACATGCAAATTCATGAAGCATTCCATATTTTTATGAAAATTCTCATTCTCTTAGTTTAACAAAAGTTTCCTCACTGAGAGTTAGGTTACAAATAAGATATTAAATAAAATCTAACTAGAAAGATTAAAAAAAAACCTGCAGACTAATATCTCTGATGAATACAGATACAAAAATCCTAAACAAGGTACAAGGAAATCAAATACAACGATACATTAAAAAACTATACATCATGGTCATAGGTGGGGTTCATTCCAGGAGTGCAAAGATGATTCAACTCATTCAAATTGATCAATGTGATACAGCACATAAACAAAACAAAGGATAAAAATTATATGATCATAACAATAGATATAGGAAAAACATTTGACAAGATACAGCATCCACTTTATGATAAAAACACTTAATAAAATGGGTATAGAAAGAAAGTACCACAACATAATAAAGGCCATGTACAACAAAACCCCAACAAGTATCATACTTAATGGTGAAAAATATGAAACTTTTTCCTCTAGGATCAGGGGAACCAAGACAGGATTCCTGCTCTCAGCACTCTTATTCAATACAGTATTGGAAGTCCTAGATAGAGCAATCAGGCAAGAGTAGAAATAAAAAGCATCCATATTGGGAACAAAGAAGTCAAATTGTCACTTTTTACAGATGATATGATTCTTTATATAGAACACCCTAGAGACTCCTCCAAAAACCTATTAGATACACTTATTTTTTAATGAATATTTTATACCTTAAATATACTCAAATTCTTGCTTTGTTATTTATTTGACTTTGAGCAAATCATCTTATATCACCATCACAATTACTTTGTATTTCCACTGTTCTGCAAACAGAAATAATAATTATTTAGTGGTTAATTATCCATCTTGGATCTTTGGACAACAATGTAATTGCTTAACATTTTCACTAAAGGACAGGAAGAGGGAGGAAGATTTAATAAAACTCAAGTTCATTACCGTAATGTTAATTGGGTATTTGAATGTCTAAAACTTTTCTTTTAAAAAGCAATGAAGTCATAAGGGAAAATTTAGCCTTTATTTTGTTACATCATTTAAATAAAAACCGGTTGAAGATTTTGCATGGTACAAAAATAAAACAGTGGGGTGATGGGAAAAGCATTGGGAAAGCAGTTAAGAGGATCTGGCTTTGCATCTTGCTTCTGCCACTGACTTTCTGTTGGATCTTAATCTACTAAATTTCTTGAGATTAAATTAGGTAATGCAGGAGAAAGCACTTAGAAAACATGTCATGTATGTATTCTTACTATTAATTAGAGGTTTATGTATTGCCTAACTACAATGTATAGTTAAGCTAAGAATGGAAAGTTCCTTTCATAAGTATTCCTCCCTCAGAACAGATACTACACTCTGATTACTAACTCTTTATTTTAATAACATTTTTATAGATTAAAAAACGGTGTTCACAGAGTCTCATTTAATTTTAGACCCTAAAATACTGAGCAGGGTGTGTTGATGTGGTAGGTACTTGGTAGATAACTGAACATATTTTAAATGAATGAATCAACCAATGAATACAAATATGTTCAAGGTATTTCATTCTCAAAAAATAAAAATAGAGGAAAGAAAATTGGACAATAAAGTATTGTGAAATAGGTTCATGCTACATCATTTAAAATAAGCATTGATTCCCAGTAATGTAAACCAAGAAGAAAAAACTATCCCCCTCAAATTATTTTGCTTTATATAATTTAGTTATTTCTTATTGTAATTCACTTATCACTTTAAAAAGTGTTTATCATTGCTGTTCCTTTTCTTATCAAAGAGATTTAGAAGAAAGAGTTTTAACCTGCTTTGCAAGGCTCCTTGGATGCACAGGTGGAGGATGATGGGTGATGGGACTTGATGGCAGCTGAAGCTGATTCCATGTGTTCTGGCTGCATTCAGGAGATCAGGAAAAGCATTGGAATGAATATATAAGACAATAAACGACAACCTGCAATTGAATGGACCTGTCCTGATCAGGTTTAAAATTTAAATGGAGCTTTTCTTAATGTAATGGAAGATGCAGGAGACACTTCTTTTCCTCCTCCCTCTCTCCCTCTGCCCCTCCTCTTCTTTCCTTTGTTCTTTCCTTCTTTTTTCTTTCATTCAGCTCTATGACTCCCTTTTACTTCCTTTCTAGGTTTATAAAATATTCTCCTTTTCTGATATTCCACAGCCACTGCTTTTTGCTTTCAGAAAAGTAATTTCTCTGCTTTAGAAGAAGAAACCATGGAGATTGGTCTTGTTCACCTACCATTTCCTTTAACCATCTTCTTTCCATTGATATTACTAAGATTTATAATTGTTTCACAGGATATTGCTTTTCATTCTATTTGTATTTTTCTTATACTTAGGTCATTGACTAAGTATAACCAGTATCATCATCCTGATAATATTGAGTCACCTCAGTAAAACATAATTGTAAGTAGCTATCCATGAAACAAAAATTGCTTATCTGTTTTTTTTTTTTTTTTCATGATAAGTTGACCTGGGAGGTGCACTTATGTACTTAAGTGTACACTCTGCCCACGATAGATGTTTTATTTCAATGGTAAAGATAACTGGAGTTTTGAAAAGTGATATACTTGATAGCTAAAAATTATTACCGATAAAACTATAAAGCTCCAACATTTTATGAGAAATTATATCAGAACCATACATACTGAATTTTTTAGCCCGTTTCCAAGATTCTATTTTCACAAAATAATATAGTGTTTAAACTGTATTTCTCAATTTTTTTTCTGTAATATATTATTTATTGTATTAGGGTTGTCCATGGAAACAGACTGATAGGATATATCTATATACCAACATCTTTATCTGTATCTGTATCTATCAATGTATATATCGAAAGAGGTTTATTATAAAGTATTGGCTCAAATCATTAGAGTCAAAAAAGTCCATGATTTGCCATCTGCAAGTTGGAGATAATTACATTTATGTAATTTGCATTTGAAATATCAGTGATACAATGTTACATTTATAAAATATTTAATTTACTTATAAAACTTTATACAGTGTCTATATAATATCCCACATTAATTGCATTTAAATTGAGAGTTGTCTAATATTAAACTTTTTTGTAGCTAAAAAATAAAATGCAATAATATCTAAGACTGGCATTAGAATATTATATGAACCTCAGATTTTATTATTTCAGTGATTTAACCTGGTTTCTCCATGCTTATCTGAGTTTATTATTTATTTCTTCTTTCATATACATATGAAACAGTTTCCTTGTCCATCAATGTATTATAATCTTGATGTAATGAAATTTTTAATTAGCCTTTCATATCTGGAATCATGGCTCAATTTTCTTGCATTGTACGATGATATATTTTTTTTCAAATATAGATATTCTGGGGACTTAATTGTCTGAAATATGCCTATCTTTTAAAACCGTAACTAAAATCCAAATTGTTTCCCAACTATTGTACAGTTGTGCCATTGCACACAAATCAAAGACATAGGTTTCTCAGAACATACATAAACAGCTCATTAATGTAAAATGTATAACTCTACATGCAAATTCATATAGTATAAGGGCTAATACTTTGTACAAGTATCAAAATTAAAATATTTGAGTTAATATATGTGTGCATCATCAAATACTATGCACTACAAAATACTTTTCTCAGACACAATAAGATTTATCTGACTCATTTTTACTTTCTCATTCTGACTCTTTATTAATCAACTGGGAATTTAATTAATGTAAATAAAGATTAACTGAGAGTTAAAAAAAAAAAGAATACTAACTCTGACTATATTTCTTTGTGGCTTTGTGCCAATCACTGAAGCTCTTTTACCATCCTTGGCTGTCCAACCTCTATATCTCCCTCGCCTGTAAGTCCTGCCTTATCCTTCTTAATGGCAATTGGTCTCTTTTTTTCTCTGCATTTTTTTTTTTTTTCCACAATCCAGTTTCTGACCATAACACATACCACATTTTCCTCCTGGTATTTTAAATTAGGTCTGATTCCTTCACTAGATTATAAAATCTTAGTGGTCAGGGACCAGGCCTTTTCCTTTAGTATCTCTCATGACTTTTTAGATTAAATGCTAATGACAAATTAAGTGTGAAACTCTAAAGGGTCAGGAATGTTACTATACTTGCAAACTAAGGAGTTAGCATGCCACAGAAACATGAGACCTCTGGATCAGAGGACAGAACTTTTACTCACAGAATATTTTGTACTGGTCTCTTGTCCAAAATTCCTGTAGGTCATGCAATGACAGCCAGATTTGCACCACAAAAGAGGAACGAACCCTCAAATATATAACTCAGAGCTTGTATAGATGGCTGGCTGGCAGGTCTGACCATCTTTTTGGAAGGAGAAAAAAGACCTTTGTTCTAGAATATAAATAAAGTCTCTCTGGGAAGAAAAGGAAAGGTTATTACCCTGGAGAGTAAACAAATGGCTTTGGGGACATACGTCTCTTTATGTTTCCAGGGGTCTCTATCTTTAGGGTTGTTTTCCAATCATCTTTTAATCCAAATGCCAGTGCTCTGTGCTCAGAAAGCTCTATGTCAAGCAGAAACATGACAATATTCATGGAGCATTTTCTCTCAACACTTATAAGTAAGGTGATATGTAATGTATTATTCAAATGAGGATACTTTGAGAGTAAAAAGTATATTATTATTATTATTATTATTTTGCCATAACAATATCATGAAAGACAAAAGATGAGAAACTTTTAGATTAAAGAAAACAAGATGCATGTCACCTAAATTCAATGTGTGATCTGGATGGATCCTGAACCTGAAAAATAAATAAAAAATATATCAATGAAGGACATTATTGGGTCAATAGGAAAAGTTTTAATATGTACTATATTTTAGATGACACTATATACTAGATGATACTCTAGTATCACAATAGATGATACTAAGGTTAAATTTCTTGACTTTGATAATCTTACAGAAGCCATTTAAGAAAATGATCTTGTTCTTGGCATATACATGCTGAAGAATTCAAAGTTGAATTGTCATGGTGTCTATAACTTACCTTCAAATGGTTTGGGAAAAAATATGTATTTGTGTGTGTATATATAGACAATAAGAGAAAGAGAAAGAAAGAGGAATTCTTTGTACTAGTTATGCAACTTTTCTGAAGTTTTAAACTTTTTCGGAATTAAAGAAATATTGAAAAATGTTTACATTAGGAAAACAAGAATATGCTGGGGCTGTGCCAGGCAACCATGAAATACGATTACTGTTAATTAAGCATATTACTGTGTGCCAAATACTATTCTAGTCTCTGGAGATAGAAAGCTAAGGAATTTTTTTGGTGGGGGGTGGGTGGATATCATCACATAGAGCAAAAAAATAAATAAATAACAAATGTAGAATTTGTTGCAGGGATAATTTTGTGTAGAGATAATATTTTTGTGTGTGTCCCTGTGCAGTTGAGGGCATTCTAAACAAATTTTGCTGAAACTTGAGATCTGTGCTAAAAGATCAAGCTACCAAAAGAAATTTACAACTGTATAAGTAGTGAGAATTCCAGAGAGATTTACCTAACTTCAGAAGTTTGTGTTTACATTTCAAAGAAGGTTGAGTCCTGGGACCTTGGGGACCTCTCTGGGTTGTGAGGCTGGAGATGCTGGGTTTATCTGGCTGGTAAAAAGATTTATTTACATACTAAAGGTTATAGTAAGAACCCAAGATTCCTCCTTAGTTTTCATGGCATCACCCCAGAGATAAGATTTTCTCCAGCGCTATTTGCTGTGAGTGAATAGAAATCCATCTCTGATCCAGAAAATGTAGTACATGCATTCAGGACAAAGTTAATGAAGACGAAAAATAAAAACCCAACAGAAATACATTAAGGGTTCTATTAAATAAGAGTTATGAGCGTTTTGTAAACAGAGAGGACAGGACTTAATGTATGTGCTATGCATTAAGACCTGTCTTCCAGGATTTGGTTGGATCTGGAAGACTTACTAGTTTGATAGAAATGAAGAAAAAGAGTACCCATAATGGTTTCTGATAAATGTGCATTTGAATTAAAATATGTGTCATGTTTCACTCTTTAAATTTATAGAGTGAAACCTGTTCTTGTTCTAAAGGATTATTTGGAAAGACTGACATATACTAACAATTAGCAGACATTCAGGGAGCAGCATGTACAGAGAGAGTGCATTCATGGGCTTCATTCAGAGCCAGTCAGACCTGAGTTTGGATCTCATCTGTGGGAGACTGGACTTGTTAATTAAAATCTGATGAACAGTTTCAATATATTAAAGATGGAATATGAATGTTTAAAGAGTTGTAACTGGTAAATGAAATAACCCATTTAAGTGCTTACAAGAGTATATAGAAATAATTGGCACGAAATAAGTATTTGTTCCCTTTCCTTCCTTTTAGTTCTTCGTTTTACCATTTTGTAAAAGGCCATCACAATTATAAAACCGAATACTTGAAGGATATTATTTCTGTTGTGTACTTGTGTATGCAAGTATTTCATTCTCGAAATGGGACTTTATACACGTTGATCTTGTTATGTCAGGAATTGACTGCACATTTCGAACATATAAAAAGTAACCTTGCTTGACTGGGTGGCATTAGACTTTTGAGAAATCTTAAAGGAACCGTGGGACTTGGAGACCTATTTTATCAGTTATCTAAAATCAGATTGCAAATAATCTTAGTGTATTAGCCACATTCTAAATTGTTTTTAGCTCAACACAATTAAATTAATGGAAGAGAAAATGCCATTTTTTTCATTCATTCATAAATTTCTATACTTTATTGAAATTATTTAAATATTGAAATTTCTATAGATGCATAATCTGAAAAATATAAGATAGATATATTTCTCCAACTATTTGCTTTGAAAAAAAATTTTTTTTCCTACCAGGATGATCCCAACCTTTTTAGCAGTAGACTATTGTTTGAAACTGAGTCTATCTCAGAGGAGCTATGAAACTCAGACTTCAGGTACTCCATATTTTCAAAGCTAAGAACTCCTGGGTTTTCAGAGTGAATTTAGTTGAATCATGTTTGGTTTGTAGTAATAGGAGCTGAGAGTTATTTATATTCTTCTGATAAAATGGACTGATCTTTGTTCCTTTTCCCATCTTTGTTTATGGTGTAATACCCATGCACAGAAATATTCCCATGGACAGAAAAGAGAGTCATGTACACATGTTAATGAGAAACAGAAGGAAGACCTCTAAGGGTGAAGATATAACTGTTGCAAAAAATTTCTTTATGTAAGACCAGATAAAACAAAAATACATACTATTGCAAGAATATAGTCATCATCTTTTCTCTATGCAGTTTTCTGTTAAAGGAAAACAGTCCAGTTTTCTAAAAATATATCGTATTAGCTGGATTAGCTAGTACCTTCTATTTCTTTGAGATCATGGGCCAACAAAATGGAGCTGTATATGTGATGTTTGAGTTACCTCGAATGCCAAAGCTCCTTGAAGAAATGTTCCTTTCATGCTCAAAAGCAGGAAAACAACAGGTTCGTTTAACATTATGAATAGTAGTCAATCATCATTGATCTAATTACCCAAGGTATTTTACTTTTGTTCTCTCTTTCCTCGCTGTCTCCTTGTCCGAGCCCTCTCACTTAATGACAACATGAAAAAATTACATGACTGGGAGGTGGGGGGGGGGGCAGTGGGGGAAGACCGGAACATTTCGATTTGTTTTTCCAGCAACCCATAATCTTTACTATGATAGACCTAAGAAATCTGTCTCTCTGTTATATCACTAAAAATTCAGGCCGATATAATTATTCAATTACATACATCATTTGACAGAAAGATCCTTAAATATCTGGAGCCAAAAGAGACAGGGACATAATTCATCTGCTTGATTCCTCCTTTAAACTATGTATATCTGAATTCTCTTCCTTTAAACCTACATTAATCTTCCTTGATATTACTTTTAAAGGTTTCCTATTGAAAATTTTTTCTGTTTCAATATATCAGAGAATTTACATTTTTGTGGTAGTGACCAGCACAGGCCTAGTTAATTTTTTATCTTCGTGATATTTATTTGATCTCTCAATAAATATTTATTGGGGACCCAATATGTGGTTAGCACAGTCTCTTCTCTCGAGAAACTTATAGACTAGTGAAAGAGACAAAGAAAAAAAATGCATGCTATGCATTAAGTGCTATGAGTACTTACTGGGAAGTAAGAGAGCTCATAGAATAGACTTCTGATTCAGTCTTGATGGGGTCAGAGAGATCTTTCTGGAGGAAAAGTCTATAGTCTCAGTTGATATCTGAGGGATGAAGAAAGTTAATATGGGAAGAGGTGGATACAGTACTTCAAGCAAATGGAACAGAATGTGTTAGAGACCAGATGAAAAGATGAGAATGGAGGCATGACAATTTGGGGGAGAGGAGTCTGGGTGGTAGAGGGAGAGAGAGTTAAAAAAAATAGTTAATTAAGAACTAATATGAGCTAGTTAGAGTTTTCACAATGATTATCTTAATAAGTTATCTCATATTTATATTACTAATTTATGACTCATGTCTGAGCAAATGATAAATTTCAGCAGTCATTTCACATTGTTAGACATTTCTCATGATTTAAGGTTCAAAATTGTACATACCATAAATCATCTTTGCTATAATAGAATTCAATTTTTTTTAAAAGTGTTCCAATATAAATTAATATAGTTTGGCACAATATGCCAGAATATGCATAGAGTACATATGATAAATATGTTCTATCATGTTGCTTTTCTCCTTAGAAAAACTGTTTAGCTTTACTTTATGAGCTGAAACCATTAGGTAAGGCTTTTGACGAGGTAGACAGGATTTTTCTTCACTTAGTCTTGCATGCATGCACACTTAATCAGATCATTCTACAGTAGTTTACATGAATTTGCATAGACAATCAGTGTATTGTTGCCTGTCCACCTTATATATTCATAATTATAATGACTGTTATGCCTGTTACCAACCATATTAAAGAGTCCACGTAATGAATTAAATAGGATTTCCTATTGTGCAGTTCATTAGCAGTAGTCCTGGTCCATTCAACTACAAGAAAAAACAGTTTGAGGAAAGGAATTAGCTAATACATATGGACTTGGCCATTAGTTGTGGAAAAGGCCTACTCTTTAAAATGTTTTGTCAAAGCAAATGTTTCAAGTCAGTGAATTTTGCTCTTTAAAGGGACTTTGCCCATATAGAAATGTAATATTTTGCCTCCACCAATGGTACCATATCAGAAGCCTAGTCTGCCTCCTTTTAAACTAGTTTATATAAACAAACAACTAAATGTATTCAAATAGTAGACAACCTAGAACATTTAAAGACAATGGGTTTGTTTCCCAAGGTCAAATTTGTTTAATATGAATTTTGCCTGGTGAATTAATATAATCTGTGTTATTTCTATGCAATATTTAGTAGAAACTTTGCTTTTGTCACTTCCTCCCCTTGCCTTTTCCATTCACATCTGTTTTAAATGTCCAGTGCTGTTTAGCAGATCCTGGAATCTCAGACACTCTCCTGAAGCCTTCTCGTTATACTCTCTTCTGTGGTGGTCTCAAACTCCAGGATATTTTCCCTAAGTTTTTACAATGAAATAGACATGACTATACACGTTTTCCCCTCTAGCTGAAAACAGAGCGTTCTTATGAAATCTTTTCGTAAGCCGAAATGGCGTCAAGTGAAGAATTACCTTAGAACATATCTTGCCAAAAGATGCACAAAATAAATTGATAAAGCACAGACGCTCACAAACGCAATTCAAAGCTCTGGTGGCTTCGTGCTGAGATGCTGAGTAGTTCCAGAAAAGGAGCTTGGCCGGGCCACTCTTGATGCTGAAAGCGTGAGAAGGCTCTGTAAAGGCTCACTGCAAAACAAATCCTGAACACTATTTTCACTTTTCACCTTTTTTCATAAAAGTGAAATTCTTCAGATTTCTTTTTTGGTCGGAGAAAACAGGTACTAACGTAGGTCTTTCATAAAAGCAAAGTGGTGTAAAGCGAACTTTGAAAAGTGGTGGATACTTGTAATCAGAGGACTATTTTCTATGACATTCTAAGAGTTCTTATATGTTTGTTAGAATACAGGCATTATAGTAGAAAATCAGTAAAATGTAAGAATAAGTAATTCACAGAAACATTAAAATCTTATTGAAATACTTTCAATGAGATTTATAATTAAATGCAAATTAGGACAAAATATACTTTTTTCACAAATATTCAAAAAGTTAATAATATCTAATGTTGATGATTTTGTGGAAACAATTATTCTCATAAACTGTTGGTTAACATAAACTGACATTATTTTTGGTAATTTGGCAGTATTTAGATTTTTAACATGCTCATAGCCTTTTACTCTACAATCCTACTTTTAGGATATTATCTGCAATATAAACTCACACAACATCATTGGCAACAAACCATACAAAATATCCAAAAGAAAAAGCAGAAACAATATAAACTGTAGTACATCCACTTAACCTTACTGTGAAGAATTAAAAGATAAAAGTAGATCTGTACATTTTTTTTCCGGGACTATTTATGACATATTATGTGGGAAGAAAAAGCAAGTTGCAATGTACATAGCAAGAATAAGATTTCTTGGTGTGATATTGTGATTTATAATAAGAAATATAGATATATTTGGTTGTTGTGCCTTTTCTGGTATGGAGCTGGTAAAACTCTTGGAATTTCCTAAGTGATGAGAGAGATAAAGTTGTCTTTTGTTATGGTAATGAGATGACTTTTGGACAACGCCTAAGGATGAAGGCTGGTTGCTAGGAGAACCAACCATATGATTAGAGGGTTGTAATTTTTTATTCCACCTCCTCCCTGACTTCTGGGGAGGGGAGAGTCGCTGAAGAATGAGTTCAGTTGTCAATGGCCAATGATTTAATCAATCATGTCTGCAGTGAAGTCTCCACAAAAGCCCGAAAAGATGGGCAGACACAGGGCATGGTCTTCTTACAGTGAACAGTATGGGTGCAAAAGCCAGATCAAACCATATAAGTATACTTAAGACTGCTGGTTGTGTCATGTTGTTAATATCCTACTATACTGTACGATGTTTCTTGATTGAACTACTAGAGCAAGGACTTGATAGCTGGAGCTATCGCCCTCATTTGTGACCATGAAGCCAAAAGGCCGATGACAAAAAGCCAAGATGCAGAGGATGGCAGAACAGAAAGAATGAAGCCTCTGGATCCTTGTTGAGCTGCTGAATCAGTGGTGGAATGCTTATATCTATACCCTTGTTCAGTAAACAATAAACATTCTTGTGATTCATAACACTGTAGTAGTCACATTCTTGGTTATTTATAATAAAAATTATTCTTCCTTAGTAGAGCATGGATAGTATGATCACATTTGTGTAAATATGTATGTTTGTGGTAGTACTTGTTAATTTATGAATTTAATGCACATTCTTTCTTCTTTTTTTTAGTGTTTTCTCATTATATTATTCACATTATTCTTAAAATAATTATGTAAAGTAGAGTATAGTTAAATCTCATCTCATAGAAGAGAAAATGGAGACTACTAAGGAGATGAACCAAAACTAGTATCTTAACACAAAAGGAATGAAGTAATGAGACAATGTGTGTGGCTCTGAGATCTTTTTTCTTTTTTTAATTACACAAATCTGCTATTTGTTCATCTATTTAGGTATTTTATGGGTTTTCGGTCGATGTGGTAGAAATAAAGTTGGGGTTATTTCTTTAAATATATTTGAGGTGGCAATAATGGAAATGAAGACTCCCTAGTCCCAATGTAGCATGGAATGAATTCTATATTTATGAATTTAATGCACATTTTTTTTAATGTATTTCTCTAAGAGGATACCTAATAGAAACTGCTGAAAAACAGACATTATTGTCCTCATATGGATTATATTTTAGTAAGGGAGAACGGTGATCATTAAACAGATAAATTATTACAAATTAGAGATGCCATATGTAGAAAGAAACGAATTGTTATTTTTTGGATTATACCTGGCCATGTACCTTGTTTTGGCCAATGGGATGTTAATAAATATGACACAACTAGCAGTCTTAAGTATGCTTTTATGGTTTGACTTGGCTTTTGCATCCTTACCACTTACTGTAAGAAGAGTGTGCTTTGGGTAGTTGGCTGGTACTAAACAGATAAAAGGTATGTGGATCCTGAATCCATCCTGAGGCCCAGAGCCCAGAGCCTAAAGTCCAGCCTTGTTCAATTGAAGCCAACCCATAGATCTGTAAGTGAGAAATATATACTTGCTGTTTTAAGCCACTGTGTTTTGAGGTAGTTTGTTATAGAGCATCGTTGTGGCAATAGCTGACTAGTATATAAATAACACTTTTATGTGTTCCTTAATGGGCTTGTGTTTCTTTTAGTGTTACTTTCATGCAGACAACTTCAAATTTTTTTATAGCAAACTCTTAACTCTCTTACCTGCTAATCAATCAGCAATATTTGACAATGAAAGTGGGACTTAGAGTAGGATTTTATATAACTTACCCTCAGAGAAAATAGAGACTCGACTGTGGAGCCAAGTTGAGCTGGAGTGAGTGAGGATCATCCTGTCCTAAGAAGGAGAGTCAGCAGTTCGTGGTCAATAGCAATGAGTCAATGAGACAAACTATACCCTCAAAAGGTGAGGCTGTGGGGGGCGGCCACAGAGCAATTCATGCAGAATAAAGAACTCAAAGAAATTATGCATCTATGATTAGATGCATAATTCAGAGCATTCAATAATGTCTATTAGAGAAAGGATGATTTCATTCTCATATGATTCTGCTGAAGGGACATTTGTCCTTCTGCAGTGTGCGCGTGTGTTTCTGTGTTGAATTTAAACTTCTTATAGTTCCCAGACGATTTAATTTTTTGCTTCTGTGGTGAAAGTTAGTTAATGTCTTCATTGTCAAACACAAGATGAAGAAACATGGGAGGAGTGGAGATTCTGAATATGCAATCCAATCTAAAGCACTTGCCTTTGTGTACCTCTCCCAAACATCTACTTCATTGTGAGATATATTCAGTCATGAGGATTAAATGCTTCAAGGCTTAGAGGGATTGAAAAATCATAGTAGAAAAATAATAACATTAAAAAAGCTATGTTTTTGTCAGTGATTATATAAATAAATGATTATGTAAATAAAGGCAGTAATAGAAAACTGCATGCACTACTATTGTATGCAGCAGTGTTTCTTAAACATGCCTTATCATTAGAATCACGTGGGGCTCTTATTAAGCACACAAGGTCCGGTTCCAACCCAAAATGACTGAATCAGATTCTCTAAAAGAGATAAATTCACATATTTTAAAAATGCCCTAGTTGAATTATATGATCAGGTCAGTTAGAAAATGCAGGTTTATTAGGTTTTATTTCATAGCCTCGATTCTCAACATGTGAGTCCTGGACCAGGAGCATCAGCCTATTCTGAGGACTTGTTAGAAATGCAGAGTCTCAGGCCTATACCAGACCTACTGCAACAGAAATTCAGGGAGCGGGACCTGGCAATCGGTGTTATATAAGCCCTCCAGGTGATTCTGATTATGGCTATAGTTTGTGAGCCAGGGGTAAACAGATTACAGAATGGTGAAGAATGACTGGGTGTGCTTACAACATATCTAAAGAAAAAAGCATCAATACTTAGAGATGTTAGACTGCATGATGGACAAGGAGCTTTTAAAAATGGACCTTACCATTGCCCTGTAAATAATACATAAACACACAACTTTTGGATTTTCTCCTACTGGGAAGAGAGTGCCTTTCAGCCAATCAATTGAATGGCTACTATGTGCCTGGCACTGATTAAGCCCTTTTCCTTATAGCTCGATAATCATTGAGCTGCATTTACAAGTGAGCACTTCATGGAGTGGCATTTTAGTGGGACTTTGAAAAGTAACTAGATAACTAGTTTCAACAGGTAGAAAATGGGGGAAAAAAGTCGGAATGCAGAGGAAAGAACAGTAGCAAAAGCAAGGACAACGAAAAATAAGGCAAATTTCGATAATAATGAATGGACTAGGGAAGTGGATCTCAAACTTTATCTGCATCAGAATCACCTTGAAGGCTTGTTTATACACTAGGATCTACCCCCAGAGCTTCTGATTCAGTACATCTTGGGTGGAGCCCAAGAATTTGAACTTCTAATACATTTTCAGGTTGTGCCGATGCTGCCAATCTGGGGACCACACTTTGAGAATCACTGGTGTAGTGTGTGTGGTGGGAGTTGATGGGAAACCAATAAATGGAAAAGTTGTTATATGAGGCTGAATTCATCCCATGAAGTAATGACTTATTTTATGTATATGTGCATTCATTTATTTTGGTTGATATTTAAGGGAGGATCGATGACATGGCCAGGGTCATTCTGGATTACTTTGGTGTAATATGCTCAACTGAATCAAGGAAGGAGAAACAGGTGTGTTCTAGAATTATCTAATTCCAGCTTGCCTACTTTACTGCTACTGCTCCCACCCTTCGGCTCCATGCCTCTTAGAAAATATATTAAATTCTTCCCAGTTTGAACACAAGTCAACAAAGGAGATGACAGTGTGAAAGAGTGATAATTATTTAACAGTCCTTAGTTATTTGCATTTTAAAGGTGGTACATACTAATCTCAATGAATCTCTATTCTGGAACTCCAGCTATGATTACAGTGTTAAGAGAAAAATGCCAGGCAATGTGTATGTGAGAGGAAAGGGAATGTAGCCTTCTGAGTGGGAGGGCTTCCTTGTAGGTTGCTCTAAAGGTTAGTTCTCCCTGTCTGATTCTGTTCTATGGTATTACCTGCTTCCCTTTCACAACCCACAGATCTCAGACAGTGCCAGGTTCCTTTGCAGTAGATTAGTTTCTGACTGCAGTTATATTCTGATCCATTGCTAACCAATCAGCTGTGCCAACTATGTATAGTGATCTGACTTTAGTTAGGATATGTGCTTTCAGAACCTATTTAGTTGGAGTTTTCAGATTTCTCTAGATGGTAAAGATTGAGGATATGTTATACCAATTTTTGTTAGTTTGTACATGAAAATACTCCCATGTCTATATGGTTTTTGGTCTGTTTTTCATCCTTATTTTAAATACTCTGTGCACATTCTACTTTTACAGTGAGTTTCACGAAATCCTTTTGGGAGTTGGTAGGGATATGAATAAATAAAATATGGGAATATCATGATATTATTGTTGTCTTTTATATGCTCCAGTTCCAGTTATCACTTCAATTCCATATTAGAGACACAAGTAAAAAAAAAAAAAAAAAAAAAGAGGATTCACTTTATATGAGAGTGTTATTTTCTCAGCTAATGATTCAATAAATAAAAGCCTCTCAACAAAATAACCTGGCAGAAGTATCATTTGGCTCTCTAATGAACGGTTCTCCTTGTCTGCAGCCACATTCCTCTAGCTATTGCCACTTCAAGGAAGCCAGAGAACACTTCAGTAGATGAAAGGTGACTATAAACAGAGGGACAGGAGAACTTTATCCAGGAAAATAATATCGCAGACTTTAACAACCACCAGTGAGAAGGGAACAGTAATTTGACAAACACATGAAGTTACCAAGCATGGTAATAAACTTGATGAAGATGAATAACTGTTTGAAAAAAAAAAAGAAAGAGATGACTAGGATAAGACAGTAGTGTGAGGCAAAATGCATGATCCAGAAATTAAAATAATATACATCCATTTGATAAATATACTTAGAAATGCAATAAATGGGCAATTAAGCATATTTAAGTTATGCCCAAATGTGTTGAGACCAGTAAATTTAAGACAATCCTCTGGCCTTGTGGTAATACATACCAGGGTCACGAACCTAATTTTCTTATCTCGACAAAGTCAGTTGAAAACTGCTCAGAAATGTAAGTATACACACATATAAAACACACCTAATGTATTATTTTACATTATAGAGAACAACATTGAAATAAATAAGATCTGTTTTCTGAGAGGTCACGTATTTTAAAATGAATCAGAAATGGTGCTGATGATAGGTATTTTTATTTCACTCTCTCAAAAAATGATACTGAAACTTTCCAACTACACCATCAGGCTAATTATGGTAGTGATATATTAGACTTGACTGAGATTTGAGTGTTTCAAATGATATTTTTACTAACACCATTTTTCCTGAAATAAAATGCCATTGGTGATACTTCTCTTATGTCCTTTCATGTCTCAATATGGAGCAAATATAGAAAAGCACAAATAATAGTTGGAGCAAGGTCAGTGTTTAAATCGGGGTGTAAATCTCAGAAGATTTCATATCCAATATCATTTTTTGCTGTTGACATCAGAGGAAAAGGTTAAGATATCTACTTTCAGCTTGCAGGAAGAATCTGTTGCCCTTTTGTTTATGCTAGAAACTGAGAATAGTGGCTCTATCCCAGCAGACTAATGAAAAAAGAAATTTAAATAGGCCATCAAAATTGCTATTGAATATTCAAATATAACAGTATGTGCTTCTCTCTTCCATTTTAAATAGTGAGCCTATTAAGAATATAGATAATATGATTTTTTTTTTTTTACCATTGATATCTGTCTGGTACTAGCCACTCATGAATGATGTTGAGAACATAATGCAAAGGAGAAAAAATATGCACATGAATATGTATAGATTCAGAGATTATTAGAACTGAAAAAAAAAATAACAGAGATCATCTGGGCTACTGAGGCATCAAAGCATAAGACTAAGTTTGCCATTATGGCTCCATCATTTACTGGCTGTGTGACTTTGGACTGAGTTTCAGTTTTCTTAGACAAAATAAAATACTTTAAATATACTTTCTTTAGAATGGGTTCCTCCAAAAGTAGAGCCTGAGTCAAGAACGTGAGTACAGGTAGCTTACTTGGGACATGATCCCAGCAGGCAGGA
>NW_006494614.1:29308211-29312859 GCF_000325575.1 Pteropus alecto | reverse complement strand
TGAAACTGGGAAGGAGGAAAAGCCAAGAACATAAGGGTTTAGGACTGTTTGCTCTTCTAGCTGATAGGGTCTTGATTCCACCTGGGCTTCTGAGGAGAGTCCAGAATACCTCCTAGAAATGTTGCTCCAGAGGACAGGAGGCTGTCACCTTTGTCCCCACTAAATGAAGATTGTTTCCAGGGTCCCCCACCCTTTATGCTGCTCTTGTAAATGATCTCAGCTGGCTCTCTAAGGTGTGGAGACAGAACAGTAGAGACATGTGAAAATCTCTTAGTGCACGTAAAACTTCCCACCAAAGCTGCAGCAGAAATCAGAGGTAGATTGAAGGGATGTGGGGCATCAGAAGCATATAAAATTGTTTGAAATACCTAATATGATTATGTAATTAACATACTCGATACTTTGTTAACTCTTAGGAAGTGTTTCCATTTTCTTTATTTTAAAAATGAGAGAAGACATTAACGGAAGTATTATTCAATTTCATACAGTTATTTAATGTCAGAACGGGCTGGATCCCATGTCACTTGACTCCCATTTAGTTCATTTCTCTTTTTTGGTATACCACCATGAATTTGACTTAAAGTACAAGATTGTATACTTATTATCTTTCTTTAATTAAGCTTGGAATAAATGCTGGGCATTTTATTTGTAATGGTCTGAAATTTCTACCTACATCTTTCCAAAGAAGGGACAAGAAGAAGAGTAACATTAACATAAATTTGATCTTGTAAAAATGCGATTAAGCTTATCACATGGTTGAACTCCTAAAGAAAAATAGTTTTTAAGTAATTTTTGAAAACTCTTTTTTCCTTTAAACATAAGGTAGCACTCACCCTCACACACACCCCAGGCCCCCAAAGGTGGCTTAATCGAGGCTGGTTTAGTGGTGGAAAAACTATGTCCCCTGGAAAGAAAAGACGCTATTTTTTGTTTTGTTTTTGTTGTTGTTGTTGTTGTTGTTGTTGTTGTTGTTTTTAGAGTGGTTTATAGCTTTCACTGTTTCTTACATTGTTGTTTGCTTTTTTGAAATTCACTGCTTTTGCTTTCACTTACTGGTTCTTTAAGTGGTTCTTATATGTCTAATTTTCAAAAATGTATTATTACAGTAACTCTCCATCCCACAGGCTGATCCTCAGGTTTCCTATCCACTCCTTCCTTCCTACCCCACTACAAACCTGCTCACTACGACCTGGCAGATAACAACTTCTAACACTTTTCTTATGATTCTATTTTTACTCTTTCTCAGCTAAGCTACATGGCAGGCAGTTGCCTCTTGGTTAGCAAATAATTTATTCATATTAACTTGGTCTCATTCTCTAAATTGACCTGAGTGCAAATTAAAGGGTTTATATAAAAGAGAAATGTCCAAGATGATCAGGGAAATAAAGAACTTTAATATTGTGGTGCTGGCATATTGTCAAAACGATTTCTTTTCTGGGCATGCAATAAAACTACATTTCCCAGCCTTCTTTTCAGTTAGGTGCATCCATGTGACCAAGTTCTAGCCATAGAAATAAGTAGAAATAATGTTTGTCATTTCCAGACCTAGTCCATAAAACCTCCCAAGTGATCCTCAGTGTTCATTCACCATTGGTCAGTGAAATGTCAGTACTTAGGGGGACTCAGGAAGTTACTTATAATGGTAGAAATGACAGCAATGTGGGTCACTGAAAACTGCAGCAGACCCCCACTCCTCACCAGTTGAACTCAGTCTCGTCTGTTACATAAATGAGAAATGAAGTTGTACTGTTTTAAGTCAATGAAATCTTAGGGTTTCTTTGTTATAGCAGTCATATTTAACTAATATGGAAATCTTACCTTATAATTGAAAATACTTCACAAAACATATTAACATACTCACTTGATTATAATTTCTATGACATATTTTTTGTACCCATTTTCAAATAAAAGAATTAAGTACGTACTGTTATCAAGGACTTAGGGTCAAGGCCAAGATAGATTTACATGGCTTGAAAGATTAAAATACCACTATTGTGACAGGCAAGAGGTTGAGTAAAAATAGTAAGGTTTGACACAGGATTCCACAGTATATAAACATCCAGTCAGGCAGGAGACATAAAATCCTGGGCCAAGGATGGAGTATTTTCTCCTGTGTATTAGAACTGCAAGAGTTTTCAACAGTGTGGATGTATAGCTGAAGAGAACAAAGCATCCCCAGAGGTGCAGCTCATTCCTAAATAAATTAGGTTAGAGGGCTAGGCCTTCTGGGAGATGCTCCTACTAATCAGAAACTGTGCTAACACGTACTGCCTTCCTAGCCACTAGACTTCGCTTAGCTCTCCATAATTATTTCCTTCCTAGGCCCTAATGTGATAATGGGGTTCAGAAGTTTTAAAGGTGTAAAATATGGGCTCATGTTACTGTGAAGATAATGAAATCTCTGGAGGAGGCTGTGCAACTAGCTGACAGGGAATTGGAGGTCCTGCTGTATGATCCAACAGTGTCTCTTCCCAGTTATAGTTTGGTATCTTCTGATCACTGTTGTCCCCTCCACTTAAATTCTGTGGAAACAATACTGGGTCCTGTGGCTAGCTGGGGTAGCTACAGTAATGGCAGTTCTATTTGTCTAACTTTGTCCAATGCCACAGTCTTAATTAATGTAGTTTATAATATTCTTTATGTCTCATGAAATATGACTACCTTCTGTGTTCTACTTCAGGAATGTCTTATTTCTTCTTGGGCTTTTATATTTCTATATAAATTTTAGAATAAACATGTAATTGATTGGGATCGTATTGAATCTAAAAGCATATTTAAGGAACATTTACTCATGTCACAATGAATATAAAGTTTTCCGATTCATGAACATAAACATTTCTCCATTTATGCACATCTCCTCTAACTGGTCTTTAGTGCATTATCATTTTTTCATGTAGCTAAGTTTTATTTTTAAACAGCTTTATTTAGATAAATTTATATACCATATAGTTCAATCCTTTAAAATACAGAATTCAATGGTCTTTACTACATTCAGTATATTCATCTGTTGCCACTATTTAATTCAGAATGTTTTCATCCAATACCCATTAGCATTCACTCCATGTTCCCAAGCCCCTTAGCCTTGGCAACCACTAATCTACTCTGTCGCTATGGAGTTACATATTCTGGACATTTCATATAAATGAGATCATACAATATGTGGCCTTTTGTGACCAGTTTCTTTCATTTAACATACTGTTTTCAAGGCCCATCCATGTTGTAGCATGTATTATTATTTCATTTCTTTTTATGGTTAAATAATATTCCATTATATAGATATACCATATCTTGTTTATCCATTGATCCACTGATGATAGACATTTGAGTTGTTTCCACTTTGGCTTTTTTGAATAATTCGTCTATGAACATTTGTGTCCAAGTTGTGTGTGTGTGTGTGTGTGTGTGTGTGTGTGTGTGTGTGTGTGTGTTTTTTTTTTGCCTTATCAGGTAGGTGTGTGTGTGTGTGTGTGTGTGTGTGTGTTTGTATTTTCCGTTTTCTTTGATGTGTATCTAGGAATTCAAATGCTGGGTTATATAATAACATTATTTTTAACTTTTTTAAAAATTAAGTTTATTGGGGTAACATTGGTTAATACAATTATATAATTTTCATAATTTTCATGAATTTCATAATTTTTATAATTTGACGTCTATATATTCTATCGTGTGTTTACCACCCAAAGTCTAGTTTCCTTCAGCTACCATATATTTGATCTCCTTTACCCACTTCACCCACCCCTACCCCCTATTTTTGACCCTCTTTACACTGTCTAAAAAGGATTTTGAAGACTGATCTTCAGAGTATAAGAAAATTTTTCAGGAAAGGGGAGAATTTAAGTGATCTTTGCTGTGGTGTTTGCATATAATTAATGTTGTTTAGGAAATGCAAAGAAAGAATCCGATTATGGGGAAATTTTCATGATGATTGTCTTCTTTTGTTCAAAACACTTGTTTAATATTAAAATCTATTGGATAACATTACACCCATAACAAAACTGCGAAGAATTTATTAATATTTCTGTTTTTATGACAAGGCAATTGAACCTCTGAATATTTTAATAATTTTAAGGTCATTTCGCCAGTACGAGCATTTAAATCCAAGCATATAGATCTCTAAGATACCATTTTCCTTGACTACATAATGGGTTTTGTTTAAATGCTTCTATAAATTGCAAAGTGTATATGATACAATTTTCCTCAAGAAAACAATTATAAGAACAAAACCAAATAGAATTTATTTACCTAGTTAAAATTGTTTAAAGATGTACTTTACGATTATCATCATTTAAAATAGTAGATGATGCTGCTATTGGAAGCTAATTGTGTGCTCCTCATAAATAAAGTATGTGCGGGTGAGCATTTCATCACATACTCTTCTCTCCTTCCAAGGCAGCTAAGGATTTGTGCAGCAACTTAGAAACTTCTGCCACTGAGTTAAGAAAAGGCAAAATAAATTTAATTATTCAAAATGTAATACATATTGTGTACGGCGCTTCAGTTAGGAATAATTTTAGCAGTGAGTGGTAGAAAACCCAAAACAAAAAGGGCGTAAAGAAAATAATATAATGTGACAATAAACCATTGTCTCATTATTGTTGTGAAACAAACTACCTAGAAACTTACTGGCTTGAAACAACCATCAGTTATT
>NW_006494614.1:29294422-29307408 GCF_000325575.1 Pteropus alecto | reverse complement strand
GATTTATTTCTAGATTTCTGTCTTCAATATCACTGATCCTTTCCTCTATTTGGTTGACTCTATTTCCCAAGCTTGCTATTCCATTTTTCAACTCTTGCAGTGTGTTCTTCATCGCATATCATATCTATTGGTTCTTTTTGAGAGTTTCAATCTCCTTGCTCTACTCATCTAGTTGTTTTTTCAATTCCTGAAATTGTTGCTATGACTCGGAACTTCCTGCTATCCTGAATTCTCTGTCATTTAGGTTGCATATTTCTATGTCTGTAAACTTATTTTCTAGAGATTTTTCTCTTTCTTTCTGAGCTGCCTTGTCACCTCGGTTGTTCATGGTGTTTAATGGACTATTTCTCTGCCTGGGCATTAATCTGCTTTTTTTTACAGAAAGAAGATTTATTATATAAAGGCCTCTTTTTAGCCTGCTGCGAAGAAGGCACTTTTCTTTTGGTTTCCAGTAGGTGGCCTCTTGTATCCCTGCTTTATTTTCTTGTGGATATTTAATCATACTGGCTTCCCTCAGTTTCAGTCCCTGTTGGTAGCATTTACTCAGATTCTCCTGGGGCTCCGCGGTGATCGGTCTTGGAGGGTATAGGGGGAGGGACTCTCTGTGTTGGGGATTGGGGGCTGTGGCTCAGCCTTGGTTTTGCAACTGTGGCTGGTAAAATCAACTGTTGTTTCTTTGCCATTTGCCTCTCTGCTTTCTGCCCTGATGGCTTGGCCTTGCTGCTAACTGCCTGGAACTCACAGTACTCCCAGGCAGGGCTATTCAGAGAAGTTGCTGCACCTTCTTCCCCTCCCCTTCTAGCACAGGGATCTCTGGAAGCTGCGAAAGACAGCTTCTTTGATTCTCTCAGTCCACCACCCAATACCCAGTGTTTCTGTCCTGTGGTATCTCTTATGAACAGATCCCATCCTCAAATGTGCTGGTGTGCAGTTTGGGTGTGTTTTGTTGAGTTTTAGATGTTCAGTTTATTGTTGTTTCAAGGGGAGAAATCTGGTGATGTCTCTCACTCCACCATGCTTTGAAATCATATCACCATTTTTAAATTAAGTTATTCATCTGTTTATTTTTGAGTTGTAAAAGCACTTCATATATTTTGGATAAAAATCTTTTATCAGATATATGATTTGTAAGTACTTCAATTCTGTGTGTTGTCTTTGCACTTTCTTGATAGTGTCCTTTGAAGCACAAAAGTTTTTAATTTTGCTGAAGTCCAATTTATCTTTTCCCCCCACTTTTGATTTTGATATCATATCTAAGAAAAGTATTACTCTTATGTTTTCTTCTAAGGTTTTTATAGATTTATCTCTTATATTTAGTTCTACAGTCCATTTTGAGTTCATTTTTGTATGTGATTTGAAGAGTCCAATTTCATTCTTTTGTATGTAGATATCTAATTGTTACAGTACAATTTGTTAAAAGACTATTCTTTCTCTGTTGAATTGGTTTGACAACCTTGTCAGAAATCAATTCACCGTAAATGTATGAGTTTATTTCTTAACTTTTTATTCTACTCCTTTGCTCTCTATATATCTATCTTTATGTCAGTACCACATTGTCTTGATTACTGTAGCTTTCTTTAATATTCATCACTAATGTACAGGAATAAAATTGTTTTCTGCATATTGATCTTGTGTCCTACAACAATCCTGCACTTATTTATTAGTACAAATAGTATTTTTGTATATTCTGTAAAAGTTTTCCTATTTAAGATTAGATCATCTGAAAATAAGTATAATTTTACTTCTTCCTTTCCAATCTGGATGTATCTTATTTTATTTTTTTGCATAATTACAACGTTGAATGGAAGTAGTAAGAGTGGATATCTTTGTTTTGTTCCTGATTTCAGGAAGAAGGTATCTAGTCTTTTACCATTAAGCATGATGGTAGCTGTGGGTTTTTCATAGATGCCCTTAATCAGGTTGTAAAAATTCCCTTCTGTTCCTAGTTTGTTAAGTATTTTAATCATGAAAAGGTCTTGAATTTTTCTATTGCTTTCCTGCTTCTATTGATGTGTGATCATGTGATTTCCCCCTTTATCTGTTAATATGCTATATTACATCAATTGATTTTAATATGTTTACCAACCTTGAATTACTAAGATATATCCCACTTGGTTATAAAGTACAATCCTTTTTATATGCTGCTGGATTTGCTTTCCTACCATATTTTTGGTAAATTTTGTGGCTATATGTAAAAGGAATATTATTTATAGTTTTTCTTTCTTGTTATGGCTTTATATGATTTTGTCAGGATAATATTGGCATTATAGAATGAGTTGAGAAGTCTCCCTCCCCCCTTCTATTTTTTGGAATACTTTGTGAAGGATTGTAAATTATTCTTTAAGTGTTTGGTAGAATTCATCAGTTAAGCTATCTGGGACCAGGCTTTTCTTTGGAGGAAGTGTTTTGATTACTAACTCAATTTTTTTTATATAGGTTAAACCACATTTCTCTTTCTTTTTGAGTCAGTTTTGGTAGTTTGTGTGTTTCTAGGAATATTTCCATTTCATCAAGGTTATATAATTTGTTGGCAGAAAATAGTCTATAATATTACCATATAGTTCTTTTTATTTCTTTAAGGCTGGGAGTAATGACCACTTTTTTCATTCCTGATTTTAGTGATTTGAATCTCTTTATTTTATTTGGTAAGTACAGCTAAAGGCTTGTCAATTTTGTTGATCTCTCTAAGAACCAACTTTTAGTTTCATTGATTTTCTCTATTGAATTTTTAATCTCTATTTCATTAATCTGCTCTAATAGTTATTATTTCCTTCCTCAGTTTCCTTTATGCTTATTTTACACCCCCAACTTAACTTTTTTTCTAGTTCCATAGGTGGAAGGATAGGCTGTAGACTAGGAAGTTTTCTTTTTTTTCCCTCCCCAATTTTATTGATATATAATTTACATATAACATTGTGTAAGTTTAAGGTGTATGATGTACTGATTTGATATATGTATATATTGTGAAATCATTACCACAATAAAGTGAGTTAACACATCCATCACCTCACATAGTTATAAGTGTGTGTGTGTGTGTGTGTGTGTGTGTGTGTGTGTGTGTGTATGTGTGTGTGGTGAGAACTTTTAAGATCTACTCACTTAGCAATTTTGAAATATACAATACAATGCAATATTGTTAACTGTACTTACGATGCCATACACTCCAGAACTTATTCATCTTGTAAGTGGAAATTTGCACCCTTTGACCACCTTTACCCGTTTCCCCATTTCCCCTTGCTCCTGCCCCTGGCCACCATCAAACTGCAGTCTGCTCTCTGTTTCTGTAAGTTCATTTTATTTTTTTTAGATTCATATGTTAGTGAGATCATATTTTATTTGTCTTTCTCTGTGACATTTTACTCAGCATAATGCCCTCAAGTTTCAACCATGTTGTCACAAATGGCAAGATTTTTTTCTTTTATATAACTGAAATAAATAAATAAATGAATATATGAATATTTATTTATTTATTTCAGTTATATAAAAGATTTCTGATATGATTTCACATCAGAAGTGTAATTGCTTTATCACATGGTAATTCTATTTTTAATTTTTGGAGGACCCTCCATACTGTTTTACTGAGTGGCTATACAAGTTTACATTCCTACCAACAGTATACCAGGACTCCTTTTTCTCCACGTCTTTGCTAACATTTGCTATCTCTTGTCTTTTTATTAATAGCCATCTTAACAGGCATGAAGTGATATTTCATTATGATTTTGAAATGTATTTCCCTTATGAGTAGTGATGTTGAACATCTTTCATGTACCTGTTGGCCATGTGTATGTCTTCTTTACAAAAATGTTTATTCAGGCCCTTTGCTCATATTAAAATTGTGTTATTTGGTTTTTTTGCCATTGAATCGTATGAGCTTCTTATGTATTTTTGGATATTAAAATTTTACTGCATATGTGGCAGATATTTTCTCCTATTCTATAGGTTGCCTTTTCATTTTGTTGATGATTTCTTTTGCTATGAAGAAGCTTTTAAGTTTGATGTAGTAACACTTGTTTATTCCTGCTTTTGTTGCTTGTGCTTTTGCTGTCATACCCATAAAATTATTGCCAATGTCAAAATTAAGACCAATGTCAAAGAACTTTTACCCTATGCTTTCTTCTAAGAATTTTATGGTTTCAGGTCTTTCATTTAAATTTTTAATCCATTTTGAGTTAATTTTTGTAAGTGATATAAGATTATGTAGTAACACTTGTTTATTCCTGCTTTTGTTGCTTGTGCTTTTGCTGTCATACCCATAAAATTATTGCCAATGTCAAAATTAAGACCAATGTCAAAGAGCTTTTACCCTATGCTTTCTTCTAAGAATTTTATGGTTTCAGGTCTTTCATTTAAATTTTTAATCCATTTTGAGTTAATTTTTGTGAGTGATATGAGAAAGGAGTCTGGTTTTATTCTTTTGATGTGTTCTTTTTTCTCATTAACAAGTGCTTGGCAATGCACTCGTTAAGTGCATAGTAAGAACATAACTAGCATTCACAAACAGGAGCCATTTATTGAAGAGAATTTTCCTCATTGAGAATTCTTGGCTTCCTTGTCAAATATTAGTTGACTATATATGCATGGGTTTATTTCTGGGTTCTCAGTTCTGTCTCATTGGTCTATGCTTTTATGTCAGTATCATACTATTTTGATTGCTTTGTAGTATAGGAAGTGTGGCTAGTGTAAATGAGGAATTTAATTTTTCATTTTATTTCATTTTAATTCATTTAAATTTGATTGGAAATAGGCACATGTGGGTGGTGGCTACATGTTAGTGCAGCTCTTGTGGACTAAGCCTGCTTTCTCTCCTTATTCAGTTTATGTGATACATTGAGAGTGAGTTTCTTTAGTGGCAACATCCACTTCATCTTTGTCAAATTTTGATACAGAACTTCCTTCATGATTCTAAAACATGATGCTTAGTGCTAGATATCCACACACTCACATTGTTTAAAGGCTCTGACAATTGAGTGATGCGTGAAAATGAAATGGTAATGGTCTCAAGAAATCTCCCATCCAGGGAGGTTTACTTTTACTCATTTAACACTAAATACTCTTACCCTCCTCTCATTCACAGTTCCTTGTGAATCATATATTTATAAAAACAAAGTCTTCTACTACGGGTCAAGGGAAACCCAGATCTCTAAGACCTAAAGCCCTGACTCCTCATTTTGAGGGAATGAGAATGGGAAAACCTCTCTTTTTTTTCATGCATGGCTCACAATGGTGAAAACAAAGACACAGTTAAATTCTTAGTCAAGCTGTCTTGCTACATATAGATCAATGTGACAAAAAAGTTAGGAAAAATCAACAAATGAGGAAAATCATGTGTATTCTACACTATATACTCCTGTTTTGAATGCTAGTTATGTTCTTGCTGCATTGCCAAGCACATAGTAAATGAGGGAAAAAAATGCTTAGAAATATTCTTTGCAAACATAAGTTTTGCATTTCTGGGAACCAAATGCAAGGTAATAACAGTGTAATAATTTGCGAATTATTATAGAAGCCTCGCAACATTTCCGTGTGAGCAAATTCGAAACATAGAAAGATTATAACATAAATGGTCATAAAGATTCAGTGATGACTGCCTTAAAATGTCCTTGTTTCCATGGCAATTCTAGAGTAATTATCTCATCTCTCAGTAAACATATAAATTCAGGTTTAGTTACAGAATATTAGATTATACGTGCGTGTCTTGTTATAATAAAAACAACCTACCTATTTTTTCTTATGTTAGTGAAAATATTCTCATGTGATTATTACAGCTTACCTTAGATACTTGGCTAAACAGCTTTTGCAAATTAGCCAAATAGAATTTTTTAAATGTTGTATATGATTTATGAATTATAATAGGGAATAAAAAGTAAACATAAGCCACAGTAATTCTTATTAAAATTACATTGCATTCATGGTGTAAAAATTTTTGTGGAATAAGTAATATTATTATATCAGTCACTATTAACTTGCAGAAATGAAGAATTCACAAAATCAACTTGGCTACCATCATAAAAAATAATATGGCTTATCTTTAGTAACCATTCTGAATGTGGATTAAATTGAAGTATGTGATTTCTTTGTTATTAGAGAAATATTACCTTACTTAATATATGTTAAAAACTTCACCAGTTATTTTGAATTAAATAGGACATAGTGCAAATAAATAATATGTGAGATACTGAATATGATGTGACTTAAAGGACTTGGAAATCATCATATGTTAAAATGCAAGGTTATTTTTTAATATTTCATATAGGTTTTTTATGTATATATCCTTTTTCTGACATATATTAAAATAATAGACATAGAATAGAAGTCAGAAACCCTATATTCTAATCCTAATTCTATAACCTGCCAGCCATGAGACCATGAGAAAATAATTTTTATATCTCCCAGTCATAGTTTACTTACTTATTAAATTGTAATAATTTTCATCCTGTTCACCCTTAAATCTGGTAGTAATGATGAAATGATATTATTAAAATATAGAAAATTTGTGATGCTTTTTGATTAAATAGAGAGCTACTGAATAGTCAAAGCACATCTGATTTCAAGGCAAAAAATAGCTATTATGGTTTAGAGAAGCCTTGGGATAGTGATTGCATAAAATCAAGGTAAACAGTCTCCCTATCTATTGGGTTTAGACAGCGTGTAAACTATAAATGTGTAAAAAAGTTTTAGTAACTGCTTAGTATGAATATCCAGAAGCCATATTTCAGAACGGAATTTCTTCCCAGCAACATTATGGAGTAGTCCAACATGGAAAAATTAAATATGCAGTAGAAGAATATATGGATGTTATGGGAATGATAATGTTGGCAAAGGAACATGAGAAGGCTTAGGTATCCATTAAGATCCAATTATCCTGCATATAACTGAAAGCCCAGCATATTGGCTACACAAAATAGAGGTTTATTTCTTACTCATTAATAAGAATCAAGAAGAGACGATACTCAGCTAGTCTGGCAGGTCCTTACTCAACCACATTCCTTCGTTCTTTTACTCCATTATCTTTAGTGACGTCACTCTTCAAAGTTGACATACTGTCCAAAATAGCCACAAGTCTTTGCCCAAAAAATGTGGTTAACAAGGGTTTTTAGAAATTCTGGTTTTTTTTTTAATAGTGTTTCATAAACCTGAATTTACTGCAAAATGAAGTTAACAGTTTTTAGAAAATATAAAAGAAAAGAGGGATTCAACTGGTGTAGTGGCAACCATTTTAATTTGACATATATCATACAATGGCCAAGAAAATGTATTAAGTTTTAAACATAATAAAGATTACTTCAAACAATAGTTCGTAATCTTGAGATGAGGGAAGACAGTAGTTGTTCATCTTAATGTGAGGAGAAAGATTAAATGTTTATCTGTACATTTAATGATTTTGAGTAGTAAGAATGTTCATTACTTTCATTAAAATTTCAACAGAGAGTAACTTAGAACAAATGGGTAAGTTTTAAATTTCATACTTAAATGATCTCTCTTTATTCAGTAAACTCTCTTCTTAGATATCAGTCAAAACAAAAACCATGAGTTCATACTACACAAAAAGGAGAAAACCAAAAGCAACATAAATAAAAACACAAAATAAAACTGAACTCATTGCTCATAGGAGGTAACCGGACACAATTCTTTATTATGAAAATTGGCAGTTTAAAGGAAAGGAATTAATTTTGTTTTTTCCCGTAGAATTTCCATTGTAGGGTAATCAAGTAGCTTATATTGATAAAAGAAAGTTATTCTTTACAGAAGAATCTATACCAGTAAATGTAGAAAAGATAATAGAATTATAAAATTATGATTTTGTAAATCCTAATACTATAATCCTCTTTATTGGTTGAAATGATTAAATAAAAGGTTGATGGGTAACTTTACAATAGAGGGGTTTGTTTCCTAATATGAATACAATTTGAGATTAAAGCAACACTTATAGAGTATTTTTGCCAAAATTCTGAATTTGTCTGCCCTCCACTTTAGTCCAACCAATCCTTCATAGGTAACTTCTATCTTATACAAAATATGAAAGATAAGAACACAAGTTAAAAACACCACAAAAGTGGAGGGCAGACAAATTCAGAATACAGGATAGTCTATAGGAACCTTGATCAGTTCTTTCAATAAGTAGGTAGCACAAAAATCTAGAGAGAAAGAGACAAAAATAACAACTGTGGCAGACACAGGGATATACCTCTCAGATTCCCCTTCAAGAAAACAGGTGTTGCTTAGCTGTGACCAGTGTGGCTAGCTGAGAGCCAACAGATACGAGTTTCTGTAGAATCTCTTCGGCTTTTCTCTCTGCTTTAGCTAATGAGTGAACAAGAATGTGGTACAAGGGCCTGGCCATTTCTACCCAATATGGGATGCTTAAAAAAGGCGATCTTTGCTCCAGAGCTTCCTGTTGGGCTAACAGAAATTTTGTTACAATTACATAATGGTCCCTCTGTCCAATCCTGCTTTCTCTCTTTTTCCTACTCCCAATAAATCCCTTGCATTCTTAATGCAGTTTTTCATAAGATGATCAGTCCGGTGTGACCACAAGAGGGGACATGGAGAGGCACAGGAAAGCAGTTTATTACACTCACAGGTCCCAGAGAGTCACTACATCGCACTAAGGGGTCACATAGGCCACAGGGGAAGCACCCAAGATTCAGGCTGAACAAAACAGTTGGGGAAGTTAGTAGAGAGAGAGAGGAGAGGTGAGGGAAAAGGGGAGAGGAAGAAGGGAAGGGAGGGGAGGAGAGGAGAGAGCAGGAGAGGAGAGGAGAGGGAAAAAAACCCATGGGCAAGTGCCTTAATTGAGGGCCAGGGTGGCGTACACAAGCAAAAGATGGGAGGGGATTTCACTGGTGTGTTTGAATGTCACTAGGTCAGTCAAGAGCAGGGCAAAAGAAGAACTTATGACAGGGGCCAGCCTTATCACACTGTAGTTTCTGGTCACCTGTGGGCAGAGTACTCAACAGCCTGTTTGTGGAGATGTTGAGGCAGTAGGAATATATGAAGTTTTAAAATCTGCAATACATCAACTAATGCTATCCTCACGCTTCCTGGGAGACTTAATAACCACATGGAAATGTGAAGATCTTATTTGAATTGGGAATCATAAAACCAAATGTGAACACACATTTTTTTAGTCAATTAAAAAAATTTGTATATGACCTGAATATCATGCTGACTAAGGTATTTTAATTTTATTGTGTATAATAATGGCATTAGAGTTATATGAGAGAATGTTAACATATTTTGGACATGTCTCCTAAAAAAAGTGGTGAAATGACGTGACATGTAGGATTTACTTTAAAATGTTTTGACAAATGGATTAGAACAATTATCTTGATAATCTTGGTGATGAAATCACTATAGTATTTTTAGTTTGTTGATTAAAACACACTAGGACTAGATTTTAGGCATTTAATATGTGATCTTGGATGAATTAACAATGAAGAGACCACACATTTGCTGTGGGACTACATGAAATGGAAAAAAGAAAGAAGGAGATAGGCCATTTATAAAGACAGAAGAATGATAGGAAGCTATTTGGAAATAAGATTTGTGTCCTTACTCATTGCAGCCGTTTCAACTAACATCTTTAAAAAGTGAGTTGCTATAAGGGAAAGTAAATATCCTTTTTAAATCAAAAGACCTAGACCCTATTATTACCTATATCCCTGGTAAATCATCTCTCGTATTTAATTTAAATTATTTAACTATACTAAATTTCAGTTTCTAAAATATAAAGTGGAAATTATCTCCATTCTTTTAGTTTATTATTGATGAATATAATAAATGGGCAAAATGCAAGGTACAGCATTATATACTAAATGAAAATTTTGAGTATTGCCATCTGACAGGTTTCAATGTATTATTATTTCAATGAGATAAAAATACGCACAGAAGTAAAAAAACAAAAGCAAAAACAAAAGAAATAACAAAATCATTAATAATGATTATTTTCAGGAGTTTGGGTGATTTTCTTCTTATTTATTTATTTTATTATTTATTATATTTCCTAGGTAGATAGAATGAGCATTAATTATTTTGATAATTAGAGGACAAACTTTAGAAAAAAGGATCATGCTCCCTTAAATTTACATATATCACACAAAATAATATAGAAAACTTCTTTTAAAAATGTAAAATACTATACATTAATAATAGTAACATATTTAACACTTACTGAAGTAATGCAAGTGCTTTACATGCATTACTTCATGTAATCTCTGTATGAGCTCTGTGATTTTAAAATGATGCATATGAAGAGAGGGCAAGCACATTGTTCAAATTTACTTGGCCAATGGCATAGTTAGAATTTGAAGCCGAGAATTCTAAAGCACTATCCCATCCTCTGAACTACATAAATATAATATAGAATAGCACCCTATTATTAGGAAATGGGAATGTGATAATAGAACATCTGTTTATAGTTCTTATACATCGTGTTAGAAAACACATTGTGATAATCTTTATCTCCTTTTGAAGCACAACCGGCATTTTAACTATTTTTGAGCAGAAAAGAAAATAAGTGCAAGCAAATGGAATGCCTTTGATTTTTGGGACAACCTGAAACCTCTCACTTACTTCATTGGCAAGTGTCAAAGCCTTACACCTATTCATTTAGTGAATAAGCATGCTTAGTGTAGGCATATTAACTATGAACAGGCTAGTAAACTGTATTTTTCAACTTTATATAATCACAATGATGTCCTGTCTCATCTTCTTTATTTTTTCCCTTTCTGTGAGAAATGAGCAGAGCTAATGAGAAGTGTCACAGTTGATTGACTTGAATTCCACCTTCTCATTTTGATGCCCACTCTCAGGAATGAGTCAGTGCTAAGGAGCACTAGAATGCAGAAGGACAGGGAGCAAGAGGAAGGCCAGAAATGCAGGCTCCATAATCAGATCCTGAGAACTTGAGAGCTGGAAGGATTTACCGAGAGCTTAATTACTTGAATTATAGATGGCTAGTCATCTTCTGTATTTTGTCTAACATCATTTATCACATTGTCCTCCATCCTAACATTTGAGAAAACAGAAACTGAGAAGACACTGCTATTGCCTGAAGCCGTGAAACGAAATTGGAATACAATTCAGATATTTCTGACAATCACATCTGTACTGGGAGCATGAAGGCCGTTATTGTGATCTTTTTCATGATCTTCTGTGTATATACACGTCACTATCTTTTTTGAAAATGTTTAGTAAAACCTGGAGGTCTTCATAAATATGATAAAACTTCCTTGCAAAATACCTTATTATATTCAGTTATACTATGGGTCAAGCCATGTCTTCCAAGAAAAAAATATATGTATAGTTCAAGAAAAAATATATATTTACGTATATAATTTAGAATATATTAAAATCATCTGACATGCTTATTCAAAGACGTATTTCAAAGTTCCACCCTCAGAGATTCTGACTCATTATATGTGATGTAGCGTCCAGGAATTTGAGTAGTCAGTTTAATTTCCATTACCATCAATCCAAAAAGAAATCTCAATCCCATTAAGCTATTACTGTCTGCTTCCCTCCTTCCTCCAGGTCCTGGCAACCATTAATTTATTTTCAGTCTCTATGGATTTGCAAATTTTAGACATTTTATATGAATGGAATTATGTACATCTTTATCTTGCACAATGAATTTGGTGTGTAATTATACCACTTCACTTATAAAAATAAGAACCTTACAAGATTTTCCCTTCTTGACCTTTGTATTATTGTTGCCATACATTATCCTTTTACTTGTGTTATAACTTCCCAAATATGTTATTTTAAAAAATACTCGGATATCTTTTAAGGAGATTTAATTAATAAGAAAAAAATCTTATCTAATTCCCTGTTTCCAGTGTTCTTTATCCTTTGTGTAGATCCATATTTACAATTGGAATACATTTTTTTTCCATATTAGTTCCCTTAAACCTTGTTTCAGTGCAGGTCTGCTGTTAATGAATCCATTCAGCTTTTTTGTATGTCTGAAAAAGTGAAACAGTATTTTACCTTCATTTGTGAAAGATATTTTCACTAGATTTATAATTCTAAGTTGACAGATTTTTTTTTTCTTCTGTGATTACTCTAAACATGTTTCTTCAATATTTTTTTAGTTGCTTGTTTCTAACAAGAAATCTGCTGTAATCTTTATCTTCCTTTATTGATAATGTGTCTTTTTACTCTGGTTGCTTTTAAGGTTTTCTCTTTATCTCTGGTTTTGAGCAATTTGAGTGAGATATGCTTTACTCAGATTGTTTTCATCATATTTCTTGTGCTTTGGATTTGTTGAGTTTCTTGGATCTGTGCATTTTTAGTTTTCACTATATTTAGGAAAATGTTGACCATTATTTTTTCAAATATTTTGTGCCTACCTTATCCTTTAGGGATCCTCTTGTTGAAAGTATATTAGGCTTTTTGAAGTTATGCCATAGCTTATTCATGTTCTTTTTACTTTGATTCTTTTTTCTCTACATGTTTCATTTTGGAGAACTATTGCTATTCGACTTTGCTAATCTTTTCGTCTGCAGTATTTATTCTATATTAATTTCATTCAGTATATTTTTCATCTTTTTGTATCTTCTGTGTCTCTACTTAACTTCTTGCAAGTATGGAATACTGTGCTACTGACCTTGACTGCTGATTCTAACATATGTTTCAATTCTGGTTCACTTTTAAGGTTCATTTTTCTCTTCAAGATGAGCCGTATTTTCTTATTTTATTGAATATCTCATAATTCTGAATGAATGTCAGACATTAAGAATTTTATCTTGTTAGGGGATGTATTTACTCCCTTAAATATCCTTGAGCTTTATCCTAGAATGCAATTATTTGGAACCTATTTGATCATTTTGTCTCTTGCTTTTATGATTCGTTTTATGGGTTTGGAGCAGTGCTCAGTCTGAGGACAGCTATTTCTCACTGTTGAGTCTAGCTCCTTCTTTGCATTCTATACAATGTTCCATGAATTATGTAGTTTATCTTATCTAGTTATTAGAAACAAACACTCT
>NW_006494614.1:29274296-29294308 GCF_000325575.1 Pteropus alecto | reverse complement strand
GTCTCTGTGTTGGCATCAGACATTGTTATCGCTAATCATTTTGCATGTTTCTTTCCCTGGCTTTAGTTTTTTTTGCATACTTGTGATAATCAGTACTCTGCTGAATATATAAGGAAAACACTAAAGATCTCTGGAATTCTCTCTCCGTACAGCTTTCTTCTCTCTGGAACTCTGTCCTGAGAACTCCAGTTGCCCTAATCTCTTTGGACTTTCAGCTCCATCTCTTCAACTTAGGGAGTCCATTTGGCTCCACTTGGGTTCCCTCTACTTATGCCATGACCTAGAAATTCTGGCAAGGCAGTGAGCTTGGGCAATTGTAGGACTCACCTTATTTGTTTCCTTTCTCTTAGAGACCACTGTTTTTTACCTGTAAACCATTGCTTCATGTATTTTGTCCATTTTTTGTGTATGTGTGGTTGCAAGTGTGAGAGCGTATAAGTTCCCTGTTTTTCCATTTTGTCTAGAAGCTTACTCATGTTCATTTAACAGTTCTATTTAACACCTTAGATAATTGCTTTCCCGCTATTCCTCCTAACTAAACCCACACATCCTCCTATAACAATGCTCTGCAATCCACCCAGAATCTTGTGTGTTAATCTAATAAGACCTTACCATGTATCTGTCTACATGATATATGGGGATTTAGTAGGAATGAGAAAATTATATTTTTATAGATGTAGTCACATCCTCTGTCTGCAAGTAGTATAATCTACAGATATAAAGACAAGATACTGGGAAGTAACTTGAGAATAGAGATAAATCTAGTGATTATAATTGTTACACAAAAATATTTTTAGAGCATGAAGTGTACGAATAATTTTCTGTAGGTTTATTTTTCTCTTGCATGCAGTCCATATCCCCCAAATCTGGGAAATTCAAGCTACTGGGACAATCCTGTGTTCTTCTTTCAGAGTAAAACCTTGAGTCATAAAATATCTTTTAATAACAACAATAAGCAACATTATCTGTGACCTCTAAAACAGCAGTGCACTGCTTGCTCTCCAAGGGACTCTTCAAGGTCATTTAGAGCCAATGATAATATGTATCACTTTGCATTAAGAGACCTTTCTTCATTTGGTTTACTGCTACTTTTTATTTGGCCAGTGCTATTGGCATATTAATAATCACAACAAACACTATTACTGGTTATTTTTAAAGCATAAGCTGATGCCTTAAGCATTATATATATGGTTTTAGTTAATCCTTGGAAGCCTCATTTTAAAGTTGAGAAAACGAATTCAGAGAGGATAAATGATTTTCCTAGGTTTAAACATAGTTGGTAAGAACTCAAACTTATGTTTATTTGATTCCAAAGTACTGACAGAGCAGCTGTAGGACACTACACTGAGTTGCTATAAGAAATAATAGTAACAGCAGTTAACACTTATGTGGTTGTTACTAAGTGTTAGAGTTAATCTTAAGTACACCAGAGACGTTAAATAATTTAATTATTATAACTACCTTATGAAAATGGGATAGGTTCTATTATTATCCTTATTTTACAGATAATGGAGAGACAAATAGGTCATATAGCTAGGAAGTGGCAGAGCTGGGATCTGAACCCCCACAGGCCATTTTAGGAGTTCATGATCTTAACTTCTAATCTATGCTGACAAGGTCAAGCGCTAACATGTGACCTGCTGGTTTCCATTTTAGCTTTCATATGTCTTCTCCGGTTTTTGTGTAATTACCCTGCAATCAGTAACTGGGCCAGGGAAACATTTTTATGTTTTTCTACCCTTTGAATATTATTTTCTGTTCTATTAACTTGTTTGGGAAATGCAGATAACTAGAAGGTCATCTCAGTTAAGGTCACCTCTGACTCACTTTAACTTTGTGTTATTGGAGAAATCGGCTCTTCTTTCCCATGTGTGCTGTTAATTGTTTTATTTGCCTCAATTCCTGCTAAGAGATACTGGGGCATGTTTACCAAATGAAGGACATACATACATACATACCACATACACACATGCAAGTACCACCAACAAACCACAACAGGCATATTAATACAGAACACAAAAATTCTGTGGGGGTGTGTGTGTGTGTGTGTGTGTGCGTGTGTGTGTGTGTGTATAAAACATCTGCTAAAAATGATAGGGCATCAGAGGATGTTTTGGAGAAATTCATTCTTTCAATAGATCTATTATATTTCTCTTTGATCTAGCTTGTCTGTCTGAAATGTATTCATGCCTTAGCACCTTCCTGGAGCCTTTCTGGATCTGTTTCCTCTTGTCAAACGAGTGTAATAGCTCTTACTGTGATCATTACATTTATTTAGTCTTTCCTTGTACCTCTTATTAGACTCTAAGCCTCTGAAGACAAAGAGCTTTTAAACTAGTGCAATTATATAAGTTAAAAGCAATCTCCAGTTCACTTACTAAAGTCTAGGGAACTTTAATGTTTGTAGGACCATGACTTTGATCTATTTGCAAATACATTTCTGACAACTCTTTCTCTCCTATATATCACTCTGCCCCATCCTGCCACAATTCTTTCCTGTAAGTTTCCTGCTTGCCCACTGCTTTATTTTCTCTTATTGATGTGTTGGAGCTTGCAGGCTATCTATTATTGTAAGTTAGACATTCTGTCTGTGTCTAAGCCTTTCAGCCTAAAAATGCTTTTGAAATCCAGAAATCATTCCAAAAATCAAGTTTAAAAAGTAAGGTCAATTCAGCCTGATCCAAACACTCTCAGTATGGAGTCCCAATTAGTTCTTGGCCTTAAGACATTGTTTAGGATCATCTATCACTTACTCAGCTTCTATTAGCAAGAGCAAATATAGGGAGAGAGTTGGAAGAGAATTTGAGACCTCTCTTAACTCTTTGCCTCCAGGCAGAAATAGACCTACTCCTTACTAGACAGCTGGGTGTGTGTGTCCTATTTTCCAAAAGAAGGAAACTCAGCTCTTGGAACACATACTAGCATTTATTTAAAATTCAACCACAGGCTTTAAAGTGGAAAAAGATGACAGACATTACCACAGCCATGTAATCTAGGTCAACATCAATAGTCATGTTGGTTTCATGTCCCCTGGATGTGTTGAGAATAACATTTCGCCTGTGACCTTCCTCCTTTGAACCCATAACCCCACTTTAACAATAATATAAACATCAGACAAACCCAAACTGAGGGACATTCTATAAAATATATAGCCAATACTCTCCCAAACTGCCAAGACCATCAAAAAGAAAAAGTCTGAGAAACTGTCACAGCTGAAAGAAGCCTAAAGAGGCATGACAGCTAAATGTAATGTGGTATCCTGAGTGGGATCCTGGAACAAGAAATGGTCATTAGGAAGAAAGTAATGAAGTTCGAATAAAGTGTGGATTTTAGTTAATAATACAGTCTCAAAATTGGCTCATGGATTGTGACAAATATACCGTACTAATATAAGGAGTTAATCATAGGAACAACTGAGTACAGGGTATATGAGAACTCTGTACTATCCTTGAAACTTTTCTGTAAAAACTTATTCTAAAACTAAAAATTATTTTAAATGTAAAAAACATCATCCAACTATAGGAAGATAACTTTTTCATTCAGACAGGAATACCTTGATGCAAGCAGAAATGCACGTTCGTCCTGTTTTACTACGATGACTAAGGCTGTTATAGAATTTTGGATTATGGTTAATGTTAGTATTTGGGTTGGTTATTTCTTCAAACCTTTGAAAATCCAGAAGGTTTAATAAGAATCCCAGTCTTTTAAAACTAAATCAGTGGTTCCTTATTATTCAGCAATTTCTATGAAAGTGGGAGTCCTCTTACAGTGAAAAATTTCTTGTTCATGCTCAATTTGTTGCAGAGAGTTAACATCACTTGGAAGGATAATTACTTCTAAAATTTTGGGGAAACGATATTGATATGGTCATTTAGCATAGGCTAGGAATCTTGACACTTCTTGAGGTGATGTCCTAAAAAGAGTACACTACTTAATTTTTGTACAACCAGAGTCATGGTTATATGTCTTATATACTAAACTCCTTTTATAGGACTTGTACCTTTGTATTTTTAAAATCTTGTGTAGAAAAAAACACTTTCTGCTTTGATCCTATTTTATTCCTAGAACACATATTGTTTATGTGGCTGATTGAAGAGTCTATTTAAAAAATTTAAAGAGACACAGTTCTTTATCTGCACAAATAATGTAAAGGATAGCAATTGTATGTGTTATATTTTATAACTCTATGCTTATTTCATTTAATTTTTTTGATCATCTTTTAAATTTTGTATCTCTAACAAATGAATTAGTAGTACTTTTAATACTTTGTATAAAATTTTCTGCTACTAGAAATTCGTAAATCTATTTATTTGACCTTCATAATGAGGTGGAGTTGGTACTATAAGGTTAATGAGGCAATTATTCTTATAGAGAACATCCGTCATGAAGGCATAGTTTTTTCCTCCCTTTAATATGCACATTAATTAAAATAATTTTTTCTTGCTATTTGCATTGATAAGTAATCCTCACTGAAGGAAGGAGTAATTAAGATTCCAAGTATCTCACCGTAGTTTTGGATCTTAATTTCTATGGTATAAAACTTTTTCTAATAACATATGTACTTTCATATTTGCCCCCAATGATTTTATATATTTTTTTCTTTTTTTTCACTTATCGCAGAAGCAGAAGCAATGGGTGTTGCTATAGCTATCTGTTAATTATGTGAGGGAGAGCATACACTGAAAATATTTCCAGAACTTGCCCTTGACTACTACCTCAAATACAACTCACTTGGTTAGTCATGACATTTAATCATAAACTAATAGTTCAAAATTATTTATTGAGTTTTCTTTCAGGTTGACCTATAGAATCTGTCTCAGGGTATAGCAAAAATTGTTTTCTATTAATAGCAAAATACACATTTATGGGTAGACCTTTCAGAACACATCCTTAGTAATTTTTCATTAACACAAGTTGAATCTACCATAGCAATGAACCAGCCAAACCTATGGGTATGTAAATTTATGAATAAGTTTAATTACATATTATTTGACTGGTATACAGTAACTTTCTGTACTAAACCTAAACCAAATTTAATTTAGTTTAAATATACATATATGTATCTATATATGTATTTAGAAATATATTTATACATACATATTGAAGAAAAATAGGGATAATATAGGTACATCTGTAACTTAGAGGAAGAGAATAATTTTTTTCAAGTTTACTTTCTTTTGTCTAGCAAAATGCTTTGATGAGACACTTGCTTGTGAAAAATGGAGCTTAGACATAGCTGGGAGGGCTGAGGAGGGAGATATTAAATTTTAAATTTCTCTTCATAATAAAATGAGACTTTTTGAACTTCCTGACAACAGGTTGAAGTGGAGAAAAGGAGAGGGAGAATATCACTGAAAGGAAGGAGGAGAAATGAGGCCAACAACTCAAGAAAGCCGGAATGCTACATAGTGCGATGGCCAATTAGCATGGCTCTGAAGGATGATTTATGAGCATAATGTCTGATTTCCCATAATAAACTCTTGGTCGTGCAGACTCTTGGTTGGCTATCCCCCACATTGCCCTCATTTTGTAACTCTTCAAACTTCTGTAACAGTCTGAGCAGGGGCACAGTCACTTGGGGCATAGATACACTTTTCAGGAGAATGAAGAACCAGAGAAGAGCAGCACTCTCCTGTTTTGAATAGAGAGAGGACCCAGCTGGGTAGGATAGAACTTAGAGCTAGCAGCATTCAGAAACCAGTGAATAGATTCTCCCCTCTGATTTATACACATTTCAGGTGAATGTTACAGTACGTTCAGTATGTCCAGGTTTTATATATATCTCATACTATGTGCACAAGATTTAGTTACTAATAGCATCATCAGATTCCCAAAGAATATTAATTATCTAAGGATTCATTAGTGAATACGCTGACCTCCAAAAGGAAATGAATTCTGTTTTTGAGAAAGAAAATGCCCCAAATAGTAAAACTTAAAGCCACCTCTCTCGTATATGATAACAAATGTTAGATTAAAGCACCACATTTCTCTATGATTGTATAAACTTCTCCATAGAAATCTGGCAAGGAGAGTGTGTTAGTATTCATAACAACCCAAACTGGATGGAGGGAACTTGGGCTCGACTTTGAATTTTCCATTTAAGGATAATATTATAAGTCACCTTATGTTTTACTATTTCTTAAGCGATAGAATGTAAGAAATGATTTGGGGTCATAATTAAAAATTAATCTCAGTCGAAATGTTTAATCTTTGCCCCATATGGCTGACGATCAACTCTAAATTCTGTTAATACTGTTAATCAGGTTGGCTGCCAGTTGTTACCATTTAAATTGATTTATTTTTAAAGAAATTGATTTATTTTCTTATTTATGTATTTTGAACAAAAAATAACTTTTGAGAAGCATAAGTTATATACACTGATTATGGTTGAGTAATGTTTTTCCCTTATAAGATTAGGAAAAAAACTACATCTGGAGTAAAATTTTAGTCTTTCTCATTCAGATTAAAATTTCACAATTTAGAAACTTATTGTTTAAAAAGTGACTTCTTTTAAAGTGGAAATGAGTGACATTAGTCATTCATACTTTAGTATTCATCGTTTAGTAGATAAACTTTTTTCTAACATGCAGGTAAAATCAGGCACAATGAATAGTTGAGAGTATTAACAGAGCCAAAGAGAGGGAAGTTAATTTTGAGTGAAGGCCAATAATACTAGCATCCCTGATAGTGACCCTGTAGGAGGTCCTTTGGGGAAATGAAAAAGATAAAAATGAAACAAGAACATGTCAAGGTAAACAATCTTCTTTGCCGTTTGCCTGTAGTAATCCATATACTAATCAGACTCAAGTATTAAGATAAACATATAGATTTAAGATAATCAGAGAAAATGTGGGGAAAACACATTTTCTTTTTTACTAATTAAAGCAATGGAACAAGAATTTTAAAATCTATTTCTGTCCAGCACTCTTACTTTAAAAAAAAAAAAAAGTGCTATTTCTGTGTATCTCCCCTCTAGACTCCTGCGTCTTACAACAGTAAATCATTAGCAACCTTATGAAATGCCACAGAGAATGGGCTTTTGTGGTAGAAAGATGAACATAAAAGGAGAAGCTGAGAGCAATCAAACATCCACTTAGGAAGCAGTTTTACCTATGGGACTCTTCATTGGGTGCCTTTATTTCATTTTGATTACTACCTTTACTGTTTCCTGGAGAACAAAGCCCTGATTTCTAGAAGTATGCTTTCTCTCCTGAGCACATAATTTCTGAGCCCACAGGTATCTTATAGACACTAACTACACTGATTCAGTGGACTCAGATAATTTCGTATTTCTGATTTTTTTCCTAGGTGGATTCCAAAGATTTAGGATAGCTATATTTTTCCCTCACAAATACATATAATACAGTGTAAAAATAAATTTGCATCACTATGACTATCTTGCAGGATATCTTTCCTCTAACAAGCTCAACAGACTTTTTGGCATGACTCAAATTCATTAGGGGCCTCAATGACAAAGTGGAATGTAAATCGAATTTCATTCTGGTGCCCCTCAATAGTAATTACTGTCCATAGGACAGTGGAAAGAATTATTTGGGGGAAAAATCATTTGAGTTTATGAAATAAGAAATGTAAAAATACCATAAACTATAAAATGCATATAATTTCAAATATCCATGCAGTCTGTTTTCATCACCAGATATAACACACTTTGCCTTACACTATAACAGCAGAATGCACTAATGTATAGTAAACATATTAGCATAGGGAGATTATGTACATATTGTGGTATATAAGGTCATAACTATTTCTGGCAGTAAATCAGGTAACACTTATTCGATTGTTAATTGTTAGGAATTAAGTTTTGCGAAGATCAGTCCCCTTTTCTGCTTTACAAGGACAGAATGTTGGGAAGAGCATTTAGGCTAGATAACCTCTAAGCTCTCATCCAGCTCTAAGATTTTATCATTTGAGGACTAGCATGCGTTCCATAATAAATAGTGAGCTTCCAAACTAGAGTCTAGTTAGGTTTGGGGGAAATCTTCCTTATTTTAAATATCTTGGCATTTCTGTTAGGTAGTATGACAAACTCTTTTTAGTTTGAGACATGTCTATTTATAGACACTATGTGTATAACTTGCTCGTGGTTACACAGGATATAATCACAGATGAAATTTCTTGACTTTGTACCTTTTCTTAACGTCTTTGCATGTTCTATTGGGTCAGAATTCACTACAGGAAATAGAAACCACTCTAAGAATTTTAAGCAGAAAGATAATTAGGTTCTTATTAAATCACTGGAAGGGCTGGAAGAAGCAGAGATCATGCTGGGCTTTTAGGAGTAACTCCCAAAACACCAAGGAACTGACTGACCTACCAGGGGAGCTACCATGCCTGCGGACTCAGAAGCTGAGGACTCAGGTCACTGTGAGAATCTCGGTGCTGAAGCTGAGCTCTAGGGAATAGGAAGCTGAAACTAGGCCACCTCAGCTGGGAGCTGGACACAGGAATGTTACTGTAGAAAAATTCCAGTTCTCTATACACTTGTGCGCCAGCAGGAAACAGCCAGAAGGAACATGAAATAAGCTTCTGCCTTTTGTTCATTCTCTAAATCACAGGAGATAGCATTTAATTGATGGAACCTAATTCATATCCAGATTCTTAGCTGCAAGGGGATCTGGAAAACGTAGTTTTCGCTTTCCAGTCTCTGAAGCACAAAGTGATAGTGGTTCTAAAAGTATTGTCTTCAGATCAGTAGCATCAACATATCCTAGGAACTTGTGAAAAATGCAAATTCTTGGCGCACTTTTCACCTACTGAATCAGAAAATTTGGAGATGTGGTCCAGCAGCCTTTGTTTCTAATGCACACTGAAGTTCTAGAACCACAGTAATAAGGCAAACTTTCAAACTGGAAAAGAATGCTGATTGCCATTCGATCATATTTAGGAAGTATGTCAGGAAACACATACTATAACACACAAGTGGTCCAAAGAAGGAAAAGGAACATAAATTAACTAAGCATGCTGAAAATATAAATCATAACCTGTTTACTTTGGCTAAATGTATTGTTGTTAGAGGTATAGGACCTTAAATTCTTATAAAATTGAACAAATGTTTCATGACTTTTATGGGAGTCTATTGTGTTCAAGAAAAATAATTTTTATGTTTTGTTTTTGATCTTTCCCTTATGAGTACACCACTAGGTGAAACATGCCTGTGTGAAGTTTTAAGAGGTTATCTGCCAAAAGCCCTAGCAGAAGAATCAGCAAAGTTTATTAGCTTTTACATGGTTTTTCTGAAAACATAATTTTTTAATTACAAGAATCTTTGCATTTAATGTTTCTTTTCAAGTCAAATTAATGAACTTTCTTAAAAAGTAGACGTTTCTGTGCATACTAAGGAGACCTAAGTTTGTTTCAAGGAAAACGAAATTCAATTGCTAGAGATTTAAATATTTATTAGTTTTCAGAATGTGAAAAATTAAAAAAATGTGAAAATCTCTCTATTATTTTACCATTTATAGGTAATAGAAAGTCAATCTCCCTCCATCATTCTTTCCTTCCAATCCTCTTTCAGAAGGAACTACTGATAATAGTCCAGAATTGTTGATGCTTATACAGATACACACATACATACTAAGATAATAATTGAATAGTAAATTTACTTATTCATTTATCTGGAAAAATTACTTATTTTTATGTATAAACCTACATGTTTCAATTATTAGTTCTATCATGAATTTCTTTTTAAATTAGTAGTCCATTTTTTATGGTGGCTGAATGAGTTTAATAGTATGAATATAACTAATAATTCTTCCATTACTATGTAATGCATTTAATATCCTTGCACATACATTCTTATATATTGCTCTTTGTATTTTCTAGGCTAAATCTTAAAAGAATACTTATTGAGCCTCACATTTTAAAAATGTTAATAGATATTATCTTTTATAAAGATTACTCCAATTTAAACTTTCAATAATTTTGCACCTTTTAAAACATTTTTAATTGAATAGATTAAAAATGGAAGTTATAATCTAAATTATGGGAGATGACATTAATTTTCGTTTCCTTAATTAGATGTAAGGGTGAAGAAATTTTAAAAATCTTACTATGTTTTCTGATGTGAATACCTGTTCTTATCCATAACTTAATTTTTTCAAGCACTGTTTTTCTTCTTTATAAATAGGAGTTTTTAGTATATTTGAGATACTAACCATTGTTAAATATATTGCAAATATTTTATCTCAGTGCATTGCTGTAACATTTTTTGTTTTACTTTTTATAATGAGTTAGCTTTAAATTTTGGAAAGTCAAATTTGTCAAAATATTTAATGGCTTTTGGGTTAGGAAACTGTCTCCACCTCAGGATTATTTTTTAAAACTCCTTAATATTTAAAATTTATATGATTATTTATACTTTGATAGTTTTATTTTATACTTTATATCTTTAATCTACCAGTAATATATTTTATAGTGTACATTTTCTTATACAAATGGATAGACATCATTTATTAAGTAATCTATCTCTTTCCCATTAATTTGAAATGCCATCTTTATGATACATTTAATTCTCAAATACTGTCTGTCAGTCCTATATTTTATTTTTCTAGTTTATACCTTACTGCCAGGAACTTGCTTAATGACAATAGTTTTTTTAAATGTTAAATTTTGTCCCCTTTTGATGACTTTTAAATGGGCATACTAGCCGAGCTATCTCATTCCCCTTATTTCCAACAATCCTTAAAAATTATGTGTGTATGGAAATTTCTAATGCAGCCTAATTGTCATTTTTTTCAATTATTTTCAGTTTTCAATATAAATATTAATTAACCTTTAATCACATACAGCATAAAAACCCTGTATAAACAGTCATTTATAAATTCCTGGGAGTGCTTCTATTATAATGTTTTCAATTTAACATTGCTTATATATAAAGAATATTTTCAGCAATGTATCTTTTCAAGGAAAACCTAAAAAAAATCAATAACATTTCAAGTACCTGACTAAGAAAATGGAGTTGTCCTTATTAAATTCTAAGTTGTTATTTAGTGGTGTTCAGTCTTATTAAGAACAAGTCAATAATAGTAACTTCTAACAAATGTATATTGAGCACCCAAAGGATATGTGTAAACTGCAGGATTTCTCTGGAGGACAGAGTAATTCTCTAAAGAATTCTCCGGCTTTCTAACTATTCAATAAGATCATCACTTACTTCTGAAAAGCTCAGAGTAAAACTTTATTACCATAGATTTTTTTTAGGAAAGAAAATTCAGGAGATAGGAGTGAAGAATTCTAGGACTGGAAATTATTTCTTGAGATAAAGATTTCCAGTTTCCTGAAATACGGTTCTTTCTTTTTTGAATCTAATCATTACCGAAATTTATAAAGAAATGTTAGCATAAATCCTCTCATGAAATAACTAACTTCATAAGTTCCTATTCTGTGGACATGCTCAGTGAGTCAATGCTATGGGTTAGTAATTAATCTACCAGGTTGCAATTGCCTTTACAATTAATTTATATTTGAAACTTGTAATATTCTAGCATTTATATTTTTAGTGCTGCTGACTTTTGCATGATTATTTGCAAAGCTTTATTGTTTTATTATTTCTTTCTAGTGTTTTATGTATATCATCACTTACATTGGCAGTCTCATAATTAGAAATGATGACAGTGAGGAGATTCTAATATTGCCTATTTTTGAAAAAGCCAGAATATGAAATAAATTATTTTATTCAATGGTCAAATGTAACTACTCACCTTTAAGAGCAATACCATAGTTTTCGTATAACAATATACCATAAGATAAAAATCTTTCCTTGACTTTGCATCTGGAAAAAAACCTAAATAGTTAAATTTCAATACATCAGGTAAAATCGATTTTTGTTATTTGTTAATCAGAATGTCTGATTTATAAACACTAATTGAGGAGAGAGATAATTCCACCCATGATTTGTTCAGTATGCAAGATTTCTTTGATTCGCATGTCTAAAGATGCTGGTACGAATCACAATATTTTTTAACTTCTATTTTTATTCAACTGGCATTTTCGGTTATTTTACATAATCACACTTTCTTGGCCCTTGCTTATATATGTCTTCCTCTGTACTTTCCACAAATAATAAAACCTCATTAAAATGCTGTTTTACAAAGTCAGATATACTGCACTTCAAATCATGTCTCCTGAAATATAACTACATACAGTAAAACCTCGATATAAGACAGCTTAAACAAATGGGTGTTTTTATTGTCCTCTGACAGCATCATAAAGAATTTCTGTGACTACCCATATATAATCCAAGGGTGGGGAGATAGGGTAGACGAATATTTCGTAAATCACTGAAACGCTTTGAAAAACAGTCCTTTCTTTGGTAACTTGCCAGAGTAATCCCAGGTGGGGTCAGGATCTGGGGCAGGTGGTAATTTAAGGTCTGTTGCATTGAATTGTGTTTTTGAGTATCTACTGCCTGTCCAGTTAGGCACTGTGTTGTTGTGCTTGGGAAATTTTGAACAGATATTAGGCAGAATTCCTTCTCCTTTCCTTACTCAAATCAATGATTCTTTTCACTTTTCTAAGCAATGATTCAGAATTCAAAGAAACAAATTAAAACAGTGTTTCTCAGACTATAATGTACATAGTAATCACCTGGGGATCTTGCTAAAACGGAAATTTTGATGTGGTAGGTTCAGGGCAGGTCTGAGAGGCTGCATTTCTAACACTTAAGAGTAGTAAGGATCTGAAGAATTTTTCATCAGTGCACTTTTATTCTCTACTCAAAATAATATTGAATAATAATCATATACAGTATAGCCTTCACTGATGTCTTAGCCCTCTACTGGTGAAATAATTATCTTATATAACAAGTAATTCTAGTGGACATCACCCTACTTCACTCTGCTGTTTTAGGAAGAGTGGTTTAACGAGATCGAAGGTTTAGAAATGACCTGGTCACGGCTTCCGAAGGGCACGATGAATCGACTGTCTTTGAGGATGAAACTATGATGATGAAACTGTAAACAAGCAAATCCAACATTTCTCCTGTCATTTGGGAGACTAACAGGCTAGCTTCCTCTATTTCCTAATAGACATATTACAAAGTAGAAGCCATGTATAATAATTTTTCAGGACACAGAGAAATATATAAAAATTTTGCAGAACATGTTGCACTTATATTTTTTGTTGAAATTTGAAGTAAATGTTTTTCTGGAATTAAGCATTGAAAGCCTTGTGCTATCATATTCTAGGAATTCCAGTGAGAGCTTATACAACCTACTACTTCACAGATAAAGAAGCATAGCAAATAGCCACAGGCATCGTCTTTGCGTACAAGTACAGGATTTTAAATGTGTCCAGGATAATAAGGAAATACAAATACAAACAAAACAGAAGTAATCATTGTATTTAAGGGATTTACAATCTAGTTTTTTTTTTTTTTAATCTTAGCAATAGGTAAACTATTTTTTTATAAGGCATTATGGTCTGAATTAAAGGACAGAGCATACCATACCTTTCACATTTGAATGCACAGATAATTTGTCTAATTATTTCCAAAACGAGATTTTAATAAATTTATCTTATTTAGTTCCTTCTTTGTGATTTGCTTGAAAATTGTCATTTTGTCAAATCTAACAAAGGCTAAGATTTCCCAGTCATTTAGCGAAAAAAGAAAAGTGACATTCCTGAATAGGAAATTTATTACCCACAGTTCTTTCTCTCGTTGATCTTAAACTTTCTCTATTAATCACATAAATAAACTTCTTTCCAATGTTTCATTTTCTGTGTCTTTGTAATATTTAGCATGGATTCCCTTTGGATCTATCTTAGTCATGGTCATTATCTTCCTCTATATAGTATCCATCAACTTTGTTCCCTCTTTCTCACCTTTACCCTAATCCTATCCCCCTCCTTTGCACCTCTGCTTTGCCTCCAATTTTATTATTTCACCAATCAAATGACCTCCAGGTCTTTATGTTTTTCTTCAGGTATTCATATTTTTTCCAGCAGTAACACAGTATTTCACTTCATATGTATTTCTACTTGTATCTTTATTGTATCTTTTTTACCTATTAGATTTTTTGGTGATTTCCTTTTATTCCTCTAGTATCTCATTCAAGCATAAAATTATTGTTGCAACTATTACCTCCTGATTTTTGGTCAGCAGACCCCTTGGGAAATATGATACCCAGGGCTTTATCAGATTTATCTCAAGTGCTATAAAGAAATATCTATTTTTCAGCCTGAGGTTTTCTTCTCCAGTTCTATAGGAACATCACAATCCATAAAAACGAGGTCAGGTAAAAACACAAACAAAAAAACAAACAAACTTGCACCAACTTCTCTTATCCAGATGAAATGAATTTTTCTCCCCTTGGAAAAGTCTCAATAGGTCATTCCTATTGCTGACGGATAGTTTATAAAATCAGTCCCATTATGTAAGAAATATTTCTGGATTTTTCAGCCCTTCCATATGTGAAACTGCCTTCCATATGGGAATTAGCATTTATGTGTACTGTATAATTTATATCTCATTTTCTTCCTAAAATATTTTGTCAGTTTTTAATAAAGACGCACCTAAACAAGATAATTAAAATTTGCAGTTAAAAGCTAATGAAACAAACAAGTATAGGAAATATAGAGGAATTGAGTCAAACCTAATATTCCATTCATTTATTCATGAAACACTGTCCAATATCTACTGTTTGGTAGGTATCTGTTAGGTACTTGATCAGAAAACAAAATCAAAACAAAGGATATGATATAGTTCCCAGTTTTCAGAAGATCGAAACCTAGTAAAAAGAGACAGACAAGTAAAAGTTAATTAAATGTCAATATGTTGAATGCTATATGTGAATATTGCAGTGTATGGGACCAGAGGACTTGATTTATGCTTCCTTTAAAACCTGTCAACTGACCTTGATTCTTCTATGTAGCATGGCTATCTTGGCTATACATAAAGATGAGGCCCATCTAGATCCTTTAATGATAAAAGGAAAGATACTTTTACTGCATCTTATGAAAAAAATATCATGTTATTTTGGGGGGGGCCTTTTTGTTTCAGTAAATCAATTACATAAATCCCATATGGCAATTAAATAAAGGAAGGAAAAGCCAGGTTCAGTCTGCTGTGAGTTATAGTCAGAAACCAATGTACACCATTGTACATTCTGAGAAAGTTAGTTGTCTTTTTAAAATTTCATCAGATTTGAAGGAAATTTGTGATAACTTTTATTCTGCTATAGGCTGATGCTCTATAAAATGAGGTCTGGGTTGAATTTAAGAGTATATTAGCAATGTTAGAAACAAAATTGCCAAATTATTTCTATTTGAGAAAAGTAGGAGTCGAAGGATGTGATTATGAACTATCAGGTGATGTCGAATCAGATGGATAATGTATACTCAGCTCTGGGTACCACCTCCCTTGAATTCTAGGATTGGTCTTTAGTACTTCTGGAGTTTTTTCCTATCTAAGAAAAAGACTGTAGGCACATGCACAGAATTAATTAATTCTACTCATTATTTCCCCAGCATTGACTTCTACAAAAACTACTAGTTTGTCTTTGATTCTGCCTTTTTTTTTTCGATTCCAATTCTTACTTCCAACTGATACCTTTATGGTCTCTAAGCTCAGCTCTAAATATTAGCACCCTGTTTGCCTTCTAAAACCCCAAACTCAATAGCCCATCCTTGATGACTCTATGTTCTTTCCAAATTTGACTCCAACTGCCCTCATCACCCACTGGATCTTTTGTTCTAAATGTAGCCACTCACCATTTGCCATTGACACCCAGTATGTTCACTTTTACATTTATGTCTTTGCTCACACGATTCCCCCTATGTATTCAAATCCTGCATCTCTTTCAAACTACATCTCTACAACTTTAGCACAAATTCCATGCCCTATGCAAACTTCCTGGTATTCCAAGTTGGAAAAAACCTTTCTAATCATTAACATGTAAGACCGACACTGCATCTTTATCTCTTTACATACACTCACCACTTTCTGGGTAACATTAAAATTGATAAGTCCTGTTCTCTTTAAATATCTTAGGAAAAAGATCTGTGTCTTATTCATCATTGAAATAGTGATAATAATAGGTAACATTTATTGAGGGCTCACTCTATTATTTTAATACAACTGGGTAGTAAAGATTACTGAATAAAAAGAAAGTCCACTTAAGAAATACAACTAAAAAATGACTAAATTAACTGCTCCATTAAACATGAGACATGAATTATCTAACTTAGTGCTTATAAAACCATGTCCTATGAGGCAAATATTATTATCCTATTTTATGTGGGAGGAACCCAATGCTCACAGAGTTCAGAAACTTCCCCAGCATCACACAGTGAATAAGTAGTAGGCTATACTTCTAACCCACATGTATCAGATATCAGATCCAAATTCTTGACCGTTATTCTATATTGCTTCTCGTGCATTTCAGTCTATATTTTTGTTTCGTTTTGTGTCTCGGGTTACATACATGTTTTTATTTTTGTTTTGCCATAGGAAGTGCTTATGGAGATCAGTTGGATAAACAAATGAGTGACTCAATCAAGAAAGACACATATTTAAGAGTTTATACATGTTTATTTATATCCAGGCTGCAAGATAGAAAAATTTCGTTCTATGTATATAGAAGATAATTTACATAAAATTTTCTCCCTGGAACATAAACTCTAAGATTTATGCCAGAGTTCCAATTTGTGGTTTTTATCACATAAAATAGGAGAATTATAGTTTTTTAAAAAAAAAATTTAAAATATTAACTTTCTCCTTTGAAATTTTAAGAACTTCAGGAAATAATATGGGGACATCATTCAGCAGAAGGAAGATATACAAATCCAAATTTTTATAAAAGATCTTTCATTTAATGTCTGATCTGAGCTTTGACCTATTTGCCCCTAGATTAATTTCTTCTGCTTTCTTCCTTTTTTTCTAAATGGTGGAACCAATCCCTACAAACTGTTTCCCAGGCTTCCAGTTGTGTTTGGACAATGTGAGGTCCTTGAAGGAGGAAGGGAGAAGGTTGGGTGTTTCTTGCCCTCTCTGTCTCCAGTGGTATCTTCTGTACTAGCTATATCTCCTCTTTAGCTCTAGTTTCCTTAGACAGGCCCCATTAGGGTTTCAGCTTTCACTATGGACCCTGGGCTCTGGTAACACCACCCATTCTTTGTATCTTCAATTTAGAGATGATTCCATATTCCTGCAATTGATAATCTCTGGGTTACTTCACTAACCCTAGTTGGAGTTTTAGCAATTCTATCATCTATGTCCTGATTCCTGGTACTAAATCCCTTCTGTGGGATCATATCCCTTCGATGATGTGATTAAAGTTGGAAAATTTTTAGATTTAATATTGGGAACATTTAAAAAATATTTATGTATGTTTGTCTCTCATTGATGCGCCTCTTTTTTGGAAGATGTGAAAGTTAATAAACAGAAACCTTAATTAAAATGGAGTTGGGAGTCTAGAAGAGAGCATTCTCATTCAGTGCACAACAGGAAGAGACATGCCTTGCATCGCCAATAGAAAGTGATGCTACTTTACTACCTCAGCAGGAGGAAGATTCCTTCTTGTGCAGTAACAGCTCAGCCAAAAGAAGACTGCCATAACTCAGCCAATGAAAAGTCATTATTCTTTGAACTTTGTTTCCTACAATAGACTCTTTGCTTATAACATCCCCTCCCAAGTCCATCAAAAAGCATTCTCCTTTGTTTCTCTGGACTTGCATGTGGTTTGCCATTGGACTGCTTGTCCAGAATTGCAATTCTCTGTCGTTTCTGAATATTGCTGGAGAAATATCTGGCTGTCTATTTGTTTAAGTTCAACAGGCACTTGATTTTTGATTCCCTTTGCTCTGCTATTGCAGTTATCTCTTAGTTTTCCATCTTCCAAAATTTTCTTGACGTCTCATGCCGACTCTTCTATTCTGTCATCCTTCAGGGCTTACGTCTGTTTTAGTCCTTTACTTTCATTTTTGTAGAACTCAGGGGGCGAGAGTGAGGGATAAGTTTGCTACATTTAAAGGGAAGTCTAGTTTTACACTTATAAAACTACAACTGTACATTTTAAAGCACAAAAAGGGAGACAAATATCTCCTTGAATGCATGAATATCTTTTTAAATTTCAATTTTAGCTTTTCACCTACTTCAGAAATATTTTAAACAATGCATATATGAACATTTTTATTTCAGAATATGGCCTGCTAGTCTATCTTCAGGTGTTGAAAAGGGCTATAAATCGAAACATACCAACAGAAATATGTAATCAGTTTCTACAGCCATATTTTTTTACAATTTAAAAAATATGGATCAATAAGGCATTGATAAAATAATCAAACTGTTTTCAGCAAATATTGTAGATTTCTTCTTTAAAAGATAAAATGTTTTATGAACTTTAGTCTCCTGATGCCAGAGTCAGTGTTAAATTGTGCCAAGTTAGTTCAGTAACAGCATTTAGTCTTGGATGATTTTATCCAGCATTCACTGTGAATTGGCCTCATGAGCCTCCTGACTTTGTTTCTTTCAGTCTTATCACTTAGTTTAGAAAGTACAAAGACTTCATTCTAGTGTTGAAGAGTGAAAGAATGAGATAAAGATCAAATTACCTGTACAAGAAAGAGAAATGGATGACTTATCATGTTTTCATGTTCCTAAGGTTTCTAGGTAAAATTTCCTACCATAAATGTCAGTTAAATAAATGTCTGAAACAACATAGCTTCCCTCCCCGCCCCCCACCCCCCAAGACTGGCATTAGAATTGTTCTGAATTACTTTGCCTGTGAGACTAACAGACAGAGCTGCAGAATTTGTTCTGTTATCACGTTTATACTTTTAGGAGTGAGATTTATTTAATTAAAATGATTGGAAAAGGCCCACGGAAGCATTAGCCTTATAAATAGTGAGGAAGTTATAAATAGTCTCTTGCAGAAATTTTATTTCCAGAACCAATCATTTAATTTTGTTTCATGACTTTCTCTCTGTGCCATAAAGAAATGGCTTTTATAATTTTCTGTGATGAGTTTTAGGACAATATTAAAAAGAAGAGGTAACAGCCATATATTGTTGCTTCTCTGGAAACTCATGTTATAGCATATAACATGAAGGCAAGTATATCTTACCAAATAAGAAACAGACTTGTAAAAGAAAAAAAAAAACACTTTTAAAATAATTTTAAAACCAAATAATACATTCGTACTTCTAAAGATGAGTTCTCAGGGTACATGTTTTGTACCTGTAGAAATGTGTATCTCTGCCTGCAGATATTTTTGATTCTTGTCAGAGAAGTGAATACTACTAATTTAATATAAGGAAAACACTTTCCGTGATTGAGGCTTAGAATATCTCCCCTCATTTTTTAATACATTTGCACGTGTGCTTCTTGCATCAGAAATGGGAGCTAGCATATCTAGGTGTACCCCATACCTTGTATTACAACACTCCAACTTTTCTGCCATGGGATGATCTTGAGAGCACCAGTGTGACATGGATATTTTATGTTCTCCGGGAGAGATGTTCCTGAACCTCTCGCTGATGACTCACAGTTCTTCCTGAGAGGCTTGTAACACGATGCAGTATCCTTGATCTTAAATTGCTTTTGATAGTCTCAGGGTTTGGAAATCAGGGAATCTACCAGAGTACACTCTCCGATTGATAAATTCAGATCTTGGCACAGTGTGCTCTATTCTAGCAAGATTTATCTGCATATTTAAACCAGTCACAAATATCCAAAATATGACTCACATGCCTAACATTAGGATAGGGCTGTAAAAGGGTGAGATAGCAAAACTACTGAGGACCAGGCAGGGAACCTACAGAGACGGTAATATACTCTACTTCCCCTTTGTTCTCTCTTTTGATTAGTTTTTTTTTATCAGGCTCTGGGGAGTGAACTGTGGTGTGTATATGAGATGAGATATTCTTCTCTACAGACCAGCGTTACGGGAGCAAAGTTGAGGATTGTTACCGTGGATACGAATAATACTTTGCAAGCTGTATAAAACTTTGTGAGTCTATAGAGTTTCGAAAACTATATGGTATCTTACAGCAGG
>NW_006494614.1:29263325-29274269 GCF_000325575.1 Pteropus alecto | reverse complement strand
GTATAGCCTAGAAATCTAAATTAGCTTAAATAACCTCTGAGGCAAGGGTCAACCTTTGAAATTTGTGATTCGTTTTTTTCTCGACATCTATTGTAAAGGTAATCCAGTTAGTATTTTTTGAATGATTTTCTATAAATTATAATTTCCTTATCTAATTGGTTAGCATAAACAAAGATGCAAAGATTTTAGCTTTTTTAAAATTTACAACAATTTCAAGTTTATATCAGATTATACAAATTTTGAATGAAAATATGCATCCGCAGATGCTGCTGAATTGCATAAAATTAATTACTACATGTGCAAGTTTTCGGTAATTAATTCCAGCGAGGCCTGTAAAAATCCATTGTGAGCAGAATTACATGCTTCTTAGCCTCTTCTTTTCCAGCCTGACGGTTGCTTTTTCACTTTTGAGAACAAGTTAAAGTGACATGGAAACATAAAGTTCATTCAGGGAAAGTGCATAGGTTTTCAGGATATAACAGAACCAAGCTTTTGGATTATGGTGAGTTCCCGCAGGCTCGTAGGTTTTCATTTAAAGAGTGATTGATTATTTCTCAGTGATGGGATGGAAAAGTCAATATTGGCAATGCCAGGGCTGTTGCTTTGCATTCATTGTCTACCCATGCCTGGACATAGATTGACAGTGGGATTTGTCTAGTATCTCAATCCTTGGCCTTAGTACTGCTATGGAATGTTCATTTCTCCATCATTTTTCTGTGGCCTTCATGAATGAATGATTGCCAGACAAAAACTTAATTCATGCAGTTGAATATTTTCAGTATAATAATAAGTGTTTTTGTCAATAAAAGTGAAGAGGCTGCTAATACCAGATGATGAAGAAACAGGAAAATTTCAGATTTTTAATTCAGACTAATAATATTAAAAATGAGAATTTTTACTAGGCATTTAGGTTCTATTTTGAATCATAGGCCTTCAGAGTCTTCATGAGGTTTGGGAATTGTGGAAATTTCTAAGCCATTCTCATCTCATCCACATGGCATAATTCTGTCTCTATTATGAAATCTGGTGCTAGATTTAGATGTTTAAATAGAGGCATTTTGTGTAGTCACCATTTATTCATGTGAATGAAATCAATAGGTAAAAATATCTTAAACTTAAGCTTAGAAGGCCCTTAAAGACTAACTGCTCTTCAGATACTTTTGAGTACCAATATTACATTTCCTTAGGCACACATACAGCTATGACTCTCCACACTAGCCACACATCAGAGTTAACTATGGGGCTTTTCAAAATAAATTTAAAGCTTGGATCCCACCCCAGGAAAAGGGAAGCACATATACATTCACCCATATGCATACTCATTCATTCACACACACATTACTACTAATCTATTTCTTGGCTATCTTGCTGAAAAAAAACCTATACAAAATTTTGGATGGAAAATTGCTTCTTTTGCTTTGTAAGAACATGATCTTCATTCTAGATTCATGAAGCATTCCTTGGCCTAAGGAGAGATTAGAATAAATTACAGAAACAGTTCAAAGATTGATATTAAGTAATATTTAGTTTCTGACATTCAAAAATGTAACTTCTCAATAAAACAATAGATTCTATAGAAAAATGCTTCTTTTGAGGAAGGATTGTCTAAATTTTCTTAACTTTCATTCAGTTTATCAGGGAACAGACTTGGCAGATTACATCTTAGAGTTTTACATAAAATACATATCAGAAGGAAGAAAAGTCTTCTTTCTGATAATGAGGAAATTTTGAGCAGAAGAAGGAGAAAGAGAATTAGAAGTGCAAAATGAAATAATTTTTTTTTTTTTTTTTTTAGCTTTTCCAAGTCTTGTTCCTAGAAGAAGAGAATTCTTGTCCTCCTTCTTCCTGTTTGGGACTCTTTTTGAAAAGATGCCACTTTGCAATCAACTGTTTGGACCACAGCTACATCAAATAAAATTGGCATCCCAGAAAGGTTGGAAAGACCTAAGGTGTCACTTTCCTGAGCTGTTGTTATCTTCTAAGTCAGGGGTCTCCAACCCCAGGCCATGGACTGGTTCGCGTCCATGACCTGTTAGGAACAGGGCCTTACAGCAGGAGGTGAGTGGTGGATGAATGAGCAAAACTTCCTCTGTATTTGCGGCCACTCCCCAGCACTAGCATCACCGCCTCAGCTTCACCTCAGGTCATCAGGCATGAGATTCTCATAGAAGCACCAGTCCCTGGTGCCAAAAAGGTTGGGGACTTCTCTAAGTGACATTGAACAGACCAAAGTAACTGAAAATCTAGCTAGTAAACTTGACAGAGGAAGAAATTATGTTGGTACAGAGTAGCCCTGGAGTAAGGCACAGGGGAGAACCCTTGAGCACAGAGTGAATGTGAGTTGAAACCTACATGACAAAAACCAGGGTGAAGCCCAGTTGAACAGAGACCACCACCAGGAGCCTTGCCTAGGCCAACAGAAGAACTATGAGTAATTAGCTGAAGACTTCAGCATAGGTAGCCAACAGAATATCTAGTTGCTTGTCAGTCAGTGGGCATTACCTTGGTGACCTATGCATGCTAGCCAACACAGCCTCAAGAACTATGCAAGGCTGCAGAGCCCCTTCTACCCTACACCATAAGGATATCTATGCTATACTCCTATCCCAATGTGTACCTGAATGACACCTTAGGAAGAGGAGTAGGAGGTAAGAGAGGTTAATATCAGAAAGACTATGCTAAAAATATATCCTAGGTAATTAACTTTTAAATCTATTAAGATTGAGTTTGTTTATTTATTATTTGTTTATTTTTTTCTGTTAGATCAGGACTTGGGGGAAATATCAGATTTGTCCTATAGAAATATGTTCTCTGCAAATTTGAGTTGTAACATAAGATATATTTGCTGAATAGTCTTAGAAAATTTAGCTGACATCTATATATTTCCACTTATACCACATATCTGCTTAGATTGTAATTCAAAAGCATTCATCGGAACTGAAAATTCTTTTAAATTTTGATTTTAGCCACTTCAAATACCTAACTACCTATCTCACATAAAAATTGAAATTTTTGAATTTTTGCTAGATGCAGTGAATAGTAAAATTTTATTGATGTAGAATCTAATCCATTATATTAGTTAGTTTGGGCTGCCATAACAGAATACCATAGACCAGGTGGCTTAAACAATAGAAATTTATTTTCTTGCAGTACTGGAGACTAGAAGTCCAAAATGAAGGTGCCAGCAGGGTTGGTGTCTGGTGAGGGCTGTCCCTTTGGGTAGCAGATGGACCTGCCTTCTCACTGTGTGCTCACAGTGAGGTCTCTTCTTTATGCATTCATAGATGTCTCTACCTTCCTCTTTTTAGAAGCAAGCAGTCCTAACAGATTAGAAGCCCACTTATATTTTATTTAATTTTAGTTACTTCCTAAATGCCCTATCCCCAAATACAGACACATTGGGGATTAGAGTTTCAACATATGAATTTTGAAGGAACACACTTTAGTCCATAACTGGCATAAAACTTAAACATAGTATTTTTAACATAATTCTGTCTAATTTTAATTTATGTATATAAATAGAACTTTAGGCAATGTATGATAATGAAGTGCATTCTGAAGCAAAAGCAATGAATTAAATTATGTCCAGTATACTTCTTGTGTTAAATTACTTTTTAAACTGGTAATTTATGTATAGAGCATATGGTAACATTTGATAACTAGTGTAATAAGTTGGCCACTGCATTCTACTCTTTATTAATTATGAGAAAATATATCTTATCATATTTTCAACTGGGAACTGATCTAACATAAGATATTTGAATGTGATTCAATGCAAGCATTCATTTAAGCTAAAACTTTTCTAGTATGCAGAATAGCTAGTAAATAAGAATTCTTTTATTTAGCCATACCCAGAGTCATAACCAATGAGTTAATCAAGTGTATGTAATTGGAATAGTATTTTGAAACCACTATAATTATATGTTTTTTATTTCTTGTCCTTATAAATTACATTCCCAAACATTCTGCCATCATTGCGGCTGCAACAACAGGGGGAAAGCAAATGTTTTGTTATGAAGCAGCAGTCTCTAGCTCAGGGCTGCCACAGAGTTGTTAGTCATCCAGGTTGTATACTGCACGATGGTACCATATCTAGCAAGGCATTATAGGCAACATAGTTTGCATATTTATTTTAACAAAAAATTCCCAGCAGATGGCAGTAAAATGTCTTATTCTGAAGATAACAACTTAAAGCAACAATTTTCTTACAAATGGAAATAAAGTTTTTTGAGGAAGGATCACCTTTTTCTAATTTGCAAAAAAGTACCGAACAGGCTAGCTCATGGAAGATATATACCTTATGGGGGACTTCTAAGGATTAAAATCAGTCACAATGGTTCCTGGCTCATAGAAAGCTCTGAATAAATGTCAGCTACTACCAGCTATTACTACTACAATTACTACTACTGTCACCAATATCATTATCTCCATGAGTACAAGCAAAGAGTCCTCACACATACAAGCAATGTCTCTTAGGAGAAGAGAGATGGTATAGAGCCCTTTCTTACCTAGAAAGACTGAATGTTCCATAAGATATTATTAAACAAGCCCAGTTGGGGATTTAAACTTTAAATAGAATAAATATTCAAAATAAAAAACTTATATGTTTGTTTTATCAACTATTTTATAAATGTAAGTTTTTTTTAGTAGCTCTAGAAACATTTTTAAGAAGGAGAGACTTCCATTTCATCCCATTTTTTAAGTGTAAATGCTTTTTTTTAAGAGGTGAAATCATTTGCTGGTTGTTTACTTTGTGGTACAACCAGAAAATAATGGGATATTGAATATGGGAGGTTTCGATTGTCTTGGGTGTCGCTTTAACTTTCCATAGATAGGGGTAGTTTTTATATTCTATAACACAAAGCATACTAAATGGCAATTTGGAGTCAGTCATGTGTTTAATATGTCTTGAACATTTTGAATTATTTGTATTCCCATGTTTTTGGTAGAATTGTTTCCTAAAGAAAACTACTCCTTGATCTTGGCTCTCCTTGTCAAAATTCTGCGTAACTTCTTTGTCGTGGTAGTCCAGTTTTCCTAGTAACTTTGTTAAAGTCCTGTGAAAATTTGGTTATGTAGTATATACGATAGTAAATTGTGAATTAGTGGGACTTTGATGTAACAACATGTTGAGATTTGAAGATATTGGTACTCGATATTCTATTGAGGAAAATTAGCCTCTCAATTTTAAGTTGGAAAGTCACTGGAATAACTATTTAGAAAAGAATCACAACTATGTGACTTTTTAGGTTTGTGGTACGTATTTTAAGAATTGTATACAAATTGAAATGTCTGTGTACTTATTCTCAAAACAACCAATAAAATCTCAATTATAAAAGAAAAAAATTTATAGGCTAAACCAACTGACTTTAGAGAAAAAATAATTTAACATAGTAAATTATAAGTATTAAGCAATGATGATTTGGTCAGGAGAGGTGAGTTGGATTTTAAAATATCAATTTAGTTATTAAGTTGCCAAAGGAAGTAGGAATCTAAACACTAGTTTCTTTAAAGTTTCTTGGATATATTTGCATTCCAAGAAAGAGAGAAATTTTTAGAAACAAAAACATCCTCCACACTTAATATATGGAAATGTCACTTGAGTGAATTAGTTCCAACATTCTCCAAGGCATTTTGATGAAAGAAACAAAGCTCCAAGGTTTAGACCCTTATCTAGAGTAAAACGTTATTACTATTTTACGGCACTTTCTCTTAAGTACATAACAAATGTAATATTAAAATTTTATGACTCAGATTTATATAAACACTTCAGTAAACTGGGAAAAAAATAGTGCCATCATTAGATGATAATCTATTCCACTCTTGGATGAGAAATTTCCCTCTATACCAGAATATTTGAAATCATTATGTGGCTAAAGGAAACACAACATTATTGAAAAACAACTAACCCCAATTATTATTATTTAACAATTCAAAGTATATTTGATATTATTGTATAACAACTTTAGATTTTGAGAAAATCTATTAGACATGATTATTTTCTACTAATTATAATATTTTCAGGACATTAATGATAAATGATGAACTCACATACTTTTATCCCTTCTCCAAACTTTAACTGTAATTGGAAGTAATTCTCCAAATTTCTTTTCTTTTTATCTCAAGAAATAATTTTTTTCTGATGAAAAGTTGTAGGAAAAAACCACATAGATACACATACACAACATACAGAAATCACTTAATACCTCTTTTAAAAGAAACTGTATAAACAATAATGACATTTTAAATGGTTTATGTAATGACAATGAAAGACTGCTGAGTCCAACTGAGTGCATTAGAGACTCAGAATGAAATTTAGCTCTTGGGTCTCTAAAGTACACATATTTATACATCAACACCAGGAAAGTTAAGAACTATGTGTGGGAGAAGGGTGTTGGAAGGAAATTGTTTTCTCATTCCGATCGAAAGCTTGTTGAATAGAATCATATCCTTGTGAATCAACTGTATTCACATATTTGAATGAGAATTATACAGTTCAGTGAGCTTGGTATATATGTATCTATGCCTAGGATCACATTTAAAAAATCCAGTAAAAGCATTAGCAAGCACACATTTTCTACCAATACTGTAAATCCCATTTTCTGTATACCTGCCCAAGACAGCTGCTGCTCTCCAGCCATGACTTGACCACAACTCATCTCTCTCCACTCTTTACTTCTCTTAATGAGTTCCAGCTTCACTGGCTATTCCCCCAATGCTCTAGTGCTCTAATTCTTTCTCCTAATAATCGGTCAAATGAGGGGAGAGTTAGAGAGCTTTTGAGGAGAAAAATTGGGATTCTCAGAAATATGTATGGACAGAAATGGTGGGATATATAAAGCTCCCTTCACCAATACACTCTGTTGAATTTATAGAACACATCACCTAATTTTGGTAGCTATTTATTGATTTATTTTCATGAAAATATTTCCATTGCTGTGTTCTAAACCAAGTCACCATGAATCAAATCACCCAAGGTGTTCAACTCCTGTGATTAGAAATCTCTATCATCTTGAAGTTCTGATGTAATTGGGGGTGCGTGTGGCAAGTTTCTTAAATGTATTTTAAATGTGGAGGTCCTACTAAATAGTATAATAAGAAAGAAACATTACAAGCATGTAGCAAAAGCATTTTCTATGCCTGGTTTGCTCAGGCTGTGGCTCAATGGCCATTACTATGATTACAAGATCAAGATGTGCATATGCTTTCTGGGTACTTTCAGTAACCTTGTACACCAGACTTCACTGCATAAATAGTCAATACGTCATTATCTGGTTTGTAATCAAAGGCATGCAGTCTGCCAGAAAGCAAAGCCAATTTATACTTCTATTATACTGTAGTTGTGCTTTAATGTCAATCAATCAATTATTGATTTGATTTTGAAGTTTTCTTATGTTGCAAGGTGGAAAATTGTGTTTTCTAGACATCCAGAAGTATGTAATCCTGTAGGAAAAGTGATAAGAGCAGAAAACTATGCCAAGGTGATGGGGTCGGTTGGGTGGGGGTACTTAGGAAGGCAATAGTTAGTGTGGAGAGAGAGAAGGTGGTGGAGGGGAGATCAAGTGTCCAGTGTGAAGGAAGAATGCGATAAAGAGGGCAGGAGACTGAGGGGAAAAGGAGGGAGAGAAAGAGAAAGGAGGAGGAGGAGGACAAGGGGAGGGAGGAGGAGAAGGGAGAGAGAGATAAAAGTAGGGACAGTGAAAGAAAGAGTCAGAGAGAGGGGAACAGACAGGTACAGAGATGAGAGAGAGACAGAGAGAGACACAGAGAGAGAGAGAGAGAGAGAGAGAGAGAGAGAGAGAGAGAGAGAGAGAGAGAACGAGAGAGAGAGAGAGAGAGAGAGACAGAGAGAGAGAGAGACAGAGAGAGAAACAGAGAGACAGAGTGAGAGAGAATGCAGACACTGGACATTAGAAACAGAATTTGTCTGGCAGCTCCGAAGGGTTAAGAAACCTCACTCAGTGAAAGAGTGATAGCAAGCAAAGTAGTAAATGGGAAATGCTGGATGCTTTGTAACTTCTTTCTCCTGTTTCTTAAGATTTTTCTGAATCTTTGGTTTCTCTAAGGTCTCTGCAAAGAAACACTTCTGAACTTGATTTTTTTAAATGTGGCAATGTATGTAAAGTGGCCCCCAAAGTGGCAGAAAGAGCCAATTTATATTTGAATTACACTTATATAACTCTAATTTAATGGTTTAATGAAAATCGTGAAACATTTTTTGAGAAGTAATAAAATAATAATAGCATTATTATTTTTATTTACTTGGCTCCTTCCAATATTTTAAGACTGTTTAAAATCAGTCTTACGTCCGATCTCGGAAGCTAAGCAGGGTCAGGCCTGGTTAGTACTTGGATGGGAGACCACCTAGGAAGACCAGGTGCTGTAGACGTAAAAAATAAAAAGTGAGGGATTGTAAACTGACACGATCCTTGCAATTGGTGAGGTCAACCAAGAGTTGTCTCGCCTAACAAAGAAAAAATAAAATCAATCCCACAATTTTGAATACTCATTTCCATGTTCCATACAGTTCATCTTATACTTGACTGTCACCATTAACCCAACTTCATCCTTCTAATAATTCTATGGTCTTTTTTCAAAGAGGAGGCATATTTAAAGAAAGAATTTGACACTCTTTTCCTTAAATTGTTAATAAACAAATTCTTACAGATTTCCACAATTGCATAAAACAACAAGCAAATCAACTTCACAAAACGCAGTTGTTTTTATGGTTCAAATGGACTGCCTAAAAGAGATATAAACAATTTTAAATATAATAGAGTATGAGAACAATTGTCTAGGAACCAAGACACTGGGGCATGTGAGACACAGCTCTGCCTCAAATCAAGTTAGTCCTAGGACCTAGGCCACCCCACTTAAACTTTCTTGGCTTCTGTTTTTTATCTCATACGAGAAATTTTATCTAAGTGACCTTTTAAATCTCTACCAGCTTTAAACCTTTATGTGTGTTCTAAGGGTTGATCACTAGAAAAATCAGGAGTCAAAGAGTACAGTCCCATTGTGTGCAGTGAGGACTGGTGTTTATAGCTTGCTTTAATTCTGATACTAAGCTGTAAAGTAGTCAATATCCTGTAGTATAGCCTGTTGATTTTTTTAAGTAATATGAATTATCACTCTGTTCATCCACTAAAAAATATATTTTTTGAAAGCTTTCTGAAAGTTTTGTGTTCAGATAAACTTAAGGGTTTACAGAAAGAGAGGAGACCCTTCCATATATTTTTCAAATTATACTTTTCATTTTAAGATAATTGTAGATTCACATACTGTTGTAAGAAATAGTACAGAGAGATCCTGTGCACCCCTTTACCCAGTTTTCCCTCATAGTACATCTTTAAAACTATAGCATCACAACCAGGATCTTGACATTGATACACTCAAAATACAAGATAGTTTCATCACCACAAGGATCCCTCCCACGTCCTTTAATAACCAAATAAAATTTCCCTTTCACCCTCACCTCCACCTCAACCCCTGGCAACTGTTGATCTTTTCTCTATTTCTATAATTTTTCATTTCAAGAATGTTATATAAATGGAATTACAATATTTAACCTTCCAGAGTTGTATTTTATAATGCAGCACAATCAGCTGGAGATTCATCTTGCATGCATCAATAGTCCATTCATTTTTATTCCTGAGTAGTGGTATGGATGTGTCACAGCTTCTTTTGCAATTCCCCACTGAGGGACATTGAGTTGTTGTTACCAGTTTGGGGCTATTGTGAATAAAACTAATATAAATCTTTGAGTACAGGTTTTTGTGTGAACACAGGTTTTCATTTCATTGGGATAAATGACTATGAGTGCAATTACTGAGTTGTATGGTGGTTGCTTGTTTCATTTTTTGAGAAACTCCCAAACTCTTTTCCAGAATGGCTGTACCATGACGTATTCACATCAGCAGTATATGAGTGATCGTTTCTCCACAACCTTTTTGGCATTTGGCATTATTACAATTTTTTAAGTAATAGATTTATTTTTAGGACATAAATTCCTCACCCTGCCCCAGGTTCCCTTATTATTATCATTTTACATTAGTGTGCTACATCTTTTACAATTAATGAAACAACATTGGTGCATTATTATTACTGAAGTCAATAGTTTATTTAGATTTCCTTAGTTTTTACCTAATGAATTTTTACTATTTCAGAATACCATCTAAGATACCACATTATGTTTAGTTGCCATATCTCCTTAGGCTCATCTTGTCTGTGACAGTTTCTCAAATTTTCCTGTTTTCGATGGCCTTAATCTTGACGACATGGTGTTGTCATTTTACCAGTTCAAGTGAAGTGCAAAACCTTTCCTTTATAGCCTGTTGCCCTTCCTCATTTGTAATACAATTGCCTTAAACATTTCTTCCACATACACTTAGAATCATATCAGTGTTTTCATTTTAGCTCTCTCAAATATTAGGAGAAATATAAAAATGATACTCAAGAGAAGAAAACCAGCTTAATCAACCCATATTTTTGCTTACTGTTTTTTCTTTCTTTGTGATTCTCCAAGAGTTCTCCTTTTATTGTTTCCTTTCTGTTTAAAGAGCTTCTTTTAACCATTCTTTTAGAATAAGTCTGCTGACGACAGTCCTTTCAATTTTCTTTCATCTGAGCATGTCTTGGTTTGCCCCTTCATTCCTGAAGGGTACTTTGGCTGGATATGGGGTTTAAGATTCACAATTTATTTATTTTTTTCAGCCTTAGAAAATATTGCTCCATCTTTTTGTGACCTCCTTGGTTTCTGATGAGAAATTTCCTATAATTCAAATTGTTTTCTGCTGTAGGTAAGGTGTTCTTGCATTGCTTCCAAATGTTGTTTTTTTTGTTTGTTTTTTTGTTTTGTTTTTTTTTTAGTTTTCAGAAGTTTGACTATGATTTGCTTGGAGTGATTTTTTTTTGTGTGTGTTTTTTTCTCATTTGGGATTGGCT
>NW_006494614.1:29253557-29263298 GCF_000325575.1 Pteropus alecto | reverse complement strand
TTTTTTTTTTTTTTGTGAAATGTGAAAGGTTTAAAGCTATTACTTATTCAGTAACTTTTCTGTCATACTATCTTTCTCTTCTCCTCCCAGGACTTTGATAACACAGGTCCCTGAGGCTGGCACCCTGACTTGGCTGCTCTTGTTTCTTCTTCAACTCCTCTCTCTCTTCCTTCCTGCTTCCTCGCTCCCTCCTTCCTTATCTCCCTCCCTCCCTTCCTTCCTTCTTTCTTTCTTTCCAGTCAGATTTCTCTTTGTTGTTTAGATTGGCTAATTTCTCTTTCTTCAAATTTACTAATTCTTTCTTCTGTCCTCTCCATTTTCCTCCTGAGCCAATCAATTGAGTTTATTATTATTATTATTATTATTATTATTATTATTATTTCAGTTGCGTATTTTTTAGTTCTAAAATTTCCATTTGGTTTTTCACTATATCTTCTATTTGCTTAGACTTTCCATTTCTTTGATGAGACTTTCTATTTTTCATTTATTTCAAACATGTTAATAATTATGAATTGAATCATTTTTATGATGGATACTTTTAATTCTTTGCCAAATTCTAACATTGCAGTCATCCAGTATTGGTATTTATGAATATATTTTTCCATTCAGCTTGAGATCTTCTTGATTTTTGGTATGACTAGATGCTTCTATTTTGACTGGAAATTTATTTTTTTGTTATGAGGTACTAGTTTTTATTTAAACCTTCTGTTTTAGTTGGTTTCCGCTTACCCTTGGTCTGATAGGGGAAAAAAATATGCACTACTTTTGTTATTGCCAGGTGGGGATAGAAGTCCCAGTGTTCCCCACTTTTCCTGTTTTAAGGAGGTGTTCCTCATTATTGTTAAGTAGAGGTGGAAATTCCAGCTCTCCACTCCTCTCCACTGTTACCTCCCTGGCTTGGAGACATAGGAATGCCTTGTTTCTGCTCCCCAAATTACCTCTCCCAACACAGCATTGTAGGAGTAGGGGGTTGATGAAGGATGGCCTTATCACTGTGTGATGGTGAAAGTCCTGCCTCTCTATCATGCGTCCTCTGACATCACCCCAGTGAGAATAGGGAGGGGTATCTTGTTACTGTTGGATAAGGATACACGTGCTCTGCAGGCCTAGTTACCACCTGGTGGGAATGAAAGTCTCAGCCCTCTTCTTGGTCTCTCATAACACCAAATCAAAGAGAGGATTGGGATGCATCAGAATAGTCCGATAAAGGTTAAAGTCAAGGTTCCCCACTCAGACTTTATTGGCATGGATAGGGTAGGTCTACAGTTTTTTCTGTGGTTTTTGGATGGATTAGCGCAGTTATTGTCTAAAAGTTTATAGTCTTTTTGCTTGCCCATTTCCTAGTTCTTTGTCTGGACAGAGACGGCTTTTGTTGGGATTTTTTCTTTTTCTTTTTTTCTGTCTGCATTCATTGATGTTTTGGGGTTGCCAGCTTCTTCAGTTCCAAGTTGTGTGGGATATATGAAGCAAATGGAAAACTTAGAGAACTCACCAGCATGTTGTTCCACAGGTCCTGTGTCCCTAGCCTTTCTGCCTTCTTTTCTCTACCTTTCTGAGTCTTCTTATGTTTATTATGTTATGTGTGTGTATATAGATATGTATATATACATATGTATATATACATATGTATATATATACATATGAATATACATATGCATATGTATATATACATATGTATGTATATATACATATGTGTATATGTATATATACACATATGTATATATAAGAATATATATACGAAACATAAGAAAATTTCTGTCTTTGAAACCATAAGAATCTTTTATAACATCTGTTTTATCTGTGGCCACTCTATTTGTGGGTATTCTTACCTCCTGATTTCTTGCCACAATTTCTGACTTCCTCCAGAAATTGCATTCCCATATAACACCAACAACTGCCCCAGAGTTAATGGTTCCAAAATCTGATTTAGTTTCACCCATGTACATATTTTTTGCTTGTTTAATTGATTGATTGAATACATTGATGTGTTTTCAGTCACTGCTGGCCACTTACTTAACTCTCGATTGAAATTATTCAGTTAATTTATCTAGTCTTGAACTAGGCTTTTTTCTCTTCTCATAATTATGGAAACCTTGATACTAATAACCGATTGTAAAAGTCAGGCAATCATAACATAGATAGATAGATAGATAGATAGATAGATAGATAGATAGATAGATAGATAGATAGATAGATGATAGATAGATAGATAGATAGATAGATATAGATACACTTTTTTTGTGTTTCAGACACAAATGTCTCTTGTAGGAGTTCAGATATTTCTTTCTTGAGATTTGCCAAATGGCTGGAGGATTTATAAAAATGTACCTAAATGATCCCAATTAGAACCTCAGTGTGCCTATATAATCTCTCTTTATAGCTTGGGGGAAAATGAGACTCAAAGAAGTTAATCAATTTACTCAAGTTTATAATAGTAAATGGTTTCTGATCTCAAAACTTGAAATCTGTTCACATGTTGTCTCTCTTTGTGAGGCTGGTGATGCTCGAGAGAGATAAGAGATGAGAGAACATAGTGTTCTGAGCAGCTTCTCTGAATGTCGGTGTAGAAAACTTTCCATGTGTATTTGCTAAGCACCTCTTATGTACAGAACATAGTTCTAGGCTCTGAGTATAGATGTGTGGAGGAAGAGTTGGGCTGAAGAGATGATTGGGGCCGCAAGCAGTGCTTTTCAGCTAAGGACATTTATTTTCTCTTACCAGGAGTCCTGGGCTGCCATGTTTTAGAATTTAAAAATTCTGTGGACATTGCTAGCTACATAATTTGTGGACCCAGTGCAAATTAAAAAGTGAAGCCCCTTACTCAAAAAGCAAGAAAAGGTACTAATGGTAGTAAAGATACTAAAATATAAAGCTTTTTCTTTTCTTTCACTGTCTCTCTTGGCTTGTCATGGTGGGGTTTTTGTTTGTTTGTTTTGTTTGTTTGTTTGTTTGCTATTTAATATCATTCTAAATAGAGAAAACTTAAAAATTTAAATTATTAGCATGCCTTTTTACCATTCATTTATATATTAATGCAGACATAAGAGCATCTAATTCATATGTAGAATCACTAAAAGTGCATAGTTTGTGTTTGCATATTGATTTTATTTTTACCAGAAGAGTGGAAGTGTTACACAAAAGGCAATGTTTTTGTTTTACTTCTTAAAATACATATATTGTACCAACACTTCACCTTTGGCTTAGTGGTGAATAAAAAGGAAAGGGAAGTTTGGGTTGCTCTATTTTTCTTTCCTTCTATGTCATTTTTAGTATTATTAGCTAATACAGGGGAGTAACATGAATAAGAAAGGATATGATTGTGTTCTTAGACTTCCATTGCTTTCTTTCTGCATTTGAAGCAAATTCTGGTTAAAGAGGAATACCTGGTCTCTTAGGGCTGTCTCTGTCCCTGTTTATTCAGTTGTAGAAATAACATGCTGACCTTGTACTTGCTTTGAGTCTTGCTGAGCTCCCATGCATCATGAGTCCACAAAAATTCTGTGTGCATGAACATCGGGGCATTATATACATACAAGGCAGCAACAAACTGTGGATAGGCATATAGCACATATGTATCTTCTCTGTTCACATTCATGCCCCATTGTTCCATTGGAATTCACTTACAACATATAAGCTCAAAATAAAATTATTGAGATTTTCAAGACATGACAGTAGAGTATTAAACCAAGCATAGTTCTGAGCACAGCACTCTGGGCATAGGTCATGTATCATGAAACCTGCCCTTATGTGTGAGAAGCAAGTTTTTCTGTATTTTTAGTGCCCTATACCTAAATTCTTCTATTCTCTTTGCTTTGCCCACCTAAATCTCTAGCTTTACTAGCAGCTATGAAATCTAACATCTCAATTTCCTATCACCTAAAGGATTTATCAGTTGAGCTCATTTTTGATTAACCAAGTTTTAGTTGACTGTTTACTTGATTGCTAACCTGCCATCTATCTATGTGAATGCAGTTGTCTCTTTTTTTCTCATGTTTTAAACTTTCTCTACTCTAATTCTGGTACATGTGAAATTTGAACTCTCTACTGTCAGAATCATTGTCTAGATTAGAACTCAGACTTTCTAGCTATGCCTCCAACTCACCTGGTTCCGATTCATTAATTGCCTTGTCTTGGCAAATCTCTGTTTCTTTGTTTCTGCAGTGAACATAAAAATGCTCCCTCAGCTTATGTGTCCATTATTAGGCAATGACAAATGGAGAGGAGACTCAAGCATAGTGCCTGGCACATTATTTTACTATTATTACTATTTCCTTTAGAAGAACACTTTGCAGTACTATAAATCTAGCACTTTTAATTTTAATCTTATTACAAGAATACCTTTTTGAAATATGGCCATAAAACTTGAAAGACAGACTATTCAACTTTCCTTTTAATTTTCTCTTTTAACCTTTAAGGCTAAATCTATTATAAACAACCCATTACTATGAGTCTATTAACCTCTCGACTGGCTTATAAAACTCTTAATTGGCTATGGAAAACAGACATCTGCTAAGACTATTTTTTTTTTTTTTAGCTCAATACCCCTATTTTAATTATTTTCCTATTATAAACGTCTTGTGATTTATGCATTTTTAACATTTCTTCAGTAGATACATAGTTGGCTTTCTGAACTCTGTTTCTGTTGGCTTGACAGTGATGACTTTGCATTTGGAGGTTTGGGACAAAGTAATTTAACGAGAATCATTATTAATAAAAACCAGTTTTAGGATTTGTTCTTCCTTTATATAACAATACATATTTTTCTTCCAATCAAAGGTCGACACTCTAGGAAAGGGAGCTTTTTTAGATTGCCTCTCAAATGAACAATTATTTTCCATGTGTAAGCAAGAGGAAATATTTTGTAAGAAACACTTATTTTCTCATTGATTAAATAGCTGTTCCTGTTTCCCAGTTATAGCATAGGACTCTATGTGTTTGAGGAATCTGGTATGCAAGTTCCCTCACTAGAATTCTCAGATGCTGACCAGCACAAAGTTCAGGAGCTTGAAACATTAGAATGTTATTTTTGATGGAAGGTATTACTGACCCCCTATCAAAACAAGGTACATTATTTGATTTACCTAGTGACAGATTTTTTCTGATTTATTGATTTTTCCTACATATTACCTAAATGGGGCCAAAAATGAATTCTAAGATTTATGTTTCTCTTCAGTGATCTTCACGGGGTTTGTTTCATAGGTTTGTGTATTTGTTAACATGGATTCTGGCCTAAGAGCTGGCTTTGAGAGCAGAGAGCATATGCTATATTTTATGTTATGATATGTGCCTTACCTGGGAAAGGTTTCTTAATTTATGTGTCTCTTCATTTTAGACTAAAAAATTATCCTCTTTATAATTGGGGTTAGCTTGAGAGTTCTCTGTTGCAGTAGTAAGTTAATGGTGGATCCTCAGTGTAATATATTGTTCTACTAGGCCTTGGGAGGCAATAACAGTTGCCAGGAGAGAAGAGGAAAAGTAAGAACTAGAGCCAGAACTCAGAAATTTTTGTAATTTCTCATAGATCTAACTATAAGAGCAAGGCCAAAGATAAACACATAAGAGTCTGTGTGAATGGAAAAAGAATTGTTAAAGAGGTCAGTCAGCTGGATAAAAAGCAGGAACTTACTTTATTTCTAAAATAGATCTAGTTAGTTTTTTGAATTATGATAGCACATTTATGTTAATGCTTTTAATAGTGGCTGGCACCTGGTAAATGTTTAACCAATGACAGCCATTATCATCATCATCATTTTTATTTAAATTGAAGAATCCATTTCTAATAATATTTGCCAAATATGAAAAGTCTAAAATGGTTACTTGTATCCCTTTTCAAAAGTGAATAGGTATTTGGTGCATGCTTTTTTAACCCTAACGCCATTGGAGTTCATGTCACATGTTTCTTCTTTTTTAAAAACTTTTATCACAGAGGGCACAGCCTCCCCTTTCTACTCATGATGAGTTCAGTGATTTAGAAACCAAGCCATGTAGCCACATTACCTATTCAGTTGCTGAACTGTGACACTAGGTTTCATTAGTCATACCCGGTTGTTTTGGAACTATGTCCCACCATCTTATAAATTATGGAACTGCTATTATAAATTCATAACACAACTATATGAGAAGTTTTAGATTAAGTGCATATTTTCCTTAGCTGAATTAAAATATGAATGAGCTACTTTGCATCCCAGAATTTGGTTCACAGAGTGTCTGAAGTGGGAGACATAATGTTAGATAAAAGTATATGGGAAAATAGTATTATTTGAAGTTTATATCCAACTTGTCATTTTGTCAGATACATGTTTTTGGTTTGGTTTGAAAAAAAATTAAGAATTCTAGTTCAGTATTCTGTGGGGGAAAGAAAATCATCATGAGAGACTCTAAATAAAGGAGGAAGTTTTCTACCTGATGATGATTATTAACTCAGGATGTTGTTTATGGCTCTAGTAAGTTATTGTGTTATTTTGCCATGTCCTTAATTCAATCAAACAACAAGGATGTATTGAGTGCTAGGTTATATAGATACAATGATTGGTACCTGCCCTCCAAGGGTATTCAGTATTGTGGGACACCTTTTATATATATATATATGAAGACAACAATGGCAAAGGGCCTATTTTATTGTTAAACAAATGATACTGAAAGCAGGTGCTGTCAAACTTCAGTGTATTGTCTTTTGTTCTAAAAATGTTGTAGGGATTTCACTCTCAGGCTGGAAATAGTACCTCTTTATAGAAGACTCCAGCCTGGCCTCCAGCATTGACCTCTTTACCACACTCAGGTTACTCACCTCCCATCACTTGTGGGATAAACTAGAGTAGGATTTAACCAGGCTAGGAGAATAATTATATGGTGAAACCATATACAGATTATTTACATTATCCTAGATGGCCGTCAACTTATGGTCCCCCCAAATTCATTGTCAGATGACATCAAATTCCCTGTTCGTAGTGATAGTGCTTAGCACAAAGAAGAAACTTAACAGATGTTTGTATAATCAATGGTTTCTAAAGTTATTTTAACCTGCATTCGTATGTCACTATTTATGTTTTAAAATATATAATTCCAACATTACTGAATTGCTTTTTCTGAGAAGCCCGATGACCACAACCTATGTTTACAAAAGTCTACCAGTCAGCCAGCATTATATGGTATTCACATACCTCACACACTATGCATGTCCCTCAGAAAGAGCCTTTGCATGTGCTTTCTGCATTTATTTAATCAGGTTTTCCTTCATACCATATTTATTGAGTGCCTATGATTTTAAGATTCTAGACGCCAGAGATGCAGTACTAAACAAGACATATGAAGCCTTTGTCCTTGCATTCTGTTGAAAAAAAAAAAAAGGACGTTAAGCAAATTCAGACATATCAGTAATCATAAGGGCTAAGAAGAAAAACAAAGATAAGAAAATGTGGAGGGATTTATAGTAAGAGAGGAGGGCTTGGTCAAAGTAGTTCTCTTTGAAAAGATATTTGAACTGAGACCTGAATGAAGTAAGGGAGTAAGCAATAAGCATTCAGGCAGAGAGAAGAGCATGTGTGTGGGTACTGAGGCTGAGGCATGCGTGGTATGGCCAGAGGCCACGGGCTGGTGTCATTTAGGGAAGCAGACAGTGATATAGTATGAAGATGGAGAGATAGTAGGGGCTTTACTGGAGAAGGATTTTTAGACTATCCTAAGGACTTTGTATTTACTCTGTGTGAAATAAGAAAGAGGAATGACAAAAACTGACTTGTGCTGCAAAAGGAAATCTCTGTTGTGTTGAGATTAAAGTGTAGGAAATCAAGTTAGCAGCAATGAGAACATTTTAGAAATCTCTGGCAATAGACCTGTTGGGAAATATGGTAGCTTGAGCAGTAGTGGTAGCTGTTAAGTGGGAGATATGGTAAGTCTTCTTGATAAATTTCAAAAGTAGGTCTGATGAGGTGTGTTAATGGATGGAATGTGGGTTGTGAACAAGAGGAGCCAAGAATATCTCCAAGTGTTTTGTAAGCATGGAGCTTACTGAGATAAGGAACACTGACAGGAAAGCAGGTATGTGTGTGTTTGTAGGGACAAAATAGTTGGTTTGGGATGTGTTAAATTTGAGATAGCTATCAGACACCAAAGTTGAGAGGTTGAATTGGCAATTGAATATATTAGCTTAGAGTTGGGGGAGCAGCACAGAATAAAAAATATAATATTGGGAGTCTTGTGCATGTACCTAGAGGGAAAATGCTGATATAGAAAGGAGTAGATTAGAGAGCTGAGTCAGTCCTTAGAGCACTTCAAAATGTCAAGGTAAGGGAGATGAGGAATAATTAGTTATGGTACTGGTAGAAGCAACAAGTGAAGAAGGAAGAGTCAGTCCTAAGACAGAGCATCATAAAAAGTAAGAAGGTGTTTCAGGAAGAGAGAAATTGTAAGATGCATTAAATGCTGTTGAGAGAGTGAGTAAAATGAGAACTGAGCATTGACTAAAAGATTTTAGAATAAGAAAATCATTGATTAACCTTTTTCTGAAAGGCCCTTTTTTCACCTTTTCATATAGCTGATTACTACCCAACATTCAAATCCCTATAGTACAAAAATAATTTTCTAAAAATAAAACAAACAAAATAATTGAAAGAGAGAGAATGAGAATATAACTGAATATCATATCAATATATAAAAATATTAAACGATAAAATAGGGGTGGGCTGTAGGCAGAGGTCTAGGCTAAACGACAGCATTGACAGATGTTGTGTTGGAGGCGAAGGAGTGAGCCATAGGCTAAACATGCCTATTAACAAGCCATGTGGGAGAAGACATCAATGTCTTGAGAGTGTGCTATGATAGAGCATGAACTAATACATAGCAGAGTTTAAAAACAGAGCTTTTCTCTCTTTGCATCATCACCTAATCTGATGACAAATGAAAGTCAATTTTCAGAAATATTGTTATTATTCCAAGAAAACAAGCCATTGCTATCACTCTGTAAGATGTCTTTTTACACAAATATGCTAGAGAATAGTTTGTGAAAGTACAGTATACATTCGTTTTGAATTAGGAAATAAAATATTTGAGATAATAGCGCTACTTTCTTAAAGTCATTTTTTAGTAAAAACACCAGTATGAATGAATGAAAAAGGAAGTAATTGTGGCCTCTCCAATAAAGACAGAAGAATGCAGGTGGCTTACTAGATAACTTTATGTATTAAGTAAAATATAGTTATCAGTGGAATGGCTCTACAGTCTATCTAGATACTTAAAGGAATTAAACTAAGCTGTTTGAGAATTATTTTCTTAAGTCTTGTGGTATTAGGAAACAGAATTGAGATTTAAAAATTGTTTGGCTTCAACGTAGAGCCAAGAAGGCAGATGCATAAATAACAATTGAAACACATATCTATAGTGCAAGAGAAAACAGGACTAACAGAAAGAGGATAATGAATTTAAAAACAGCAATATTATTAGTAATATTAATAGTAAATCTTATTAATTTTTCAAGGGACATTACACTCTTATCAAGTGAGAAATGTTTTCTCTTATTAAAACAGTATAATGGTTTCAGATATGATATTATAAATGTAAGAGCTGGTGCTGCAAATTTATGGGTCTAGCCAATTGCCGCTCAAACTTTAATTTACGTACAAATTAATAGGGGTTCCTACTTCAGATTCTGGCTCCATATGTCTGGAATGGGTTCTGAGATTCTGCATTTCTAACCAGTTTCCAAGTGAAGTCATTGCTGCTGCTGGTGTATGATGCTTTGAGCAG
>NW_006494614.1:29246410-29253543 GCF_000325575.1 Pteropus alecto | reverse complement strand
TGTACAGCAGAATTGTACTTGCTAGGTGCCTGGTCTGACTTAGAAACAATGTTTCATTCTTTCTCAGAGTGAATCTCTATGGAACTGATTCTACCTTATCTTTTCAATTTGCATTGTTCTTCATATATAAATTATATTCTTAATAATAACTGAGTTGGCTTAGTTGAAGTGATTTGCATTTGTTTATTCTGCTTTTTGCCCAGGCTTTCTGGCCAAGAGGAACCATTTTGAATATTGAGGAACACTCTGCGGCCAGGGGATAGAACGAAGTCAATGATCCTGTGTAAAGATTGTGACCATGGTCTCATTAGCACTGTGTTTTAAAGGGGGTTTCATTCAGCTTTGTTAATCAGTTAGATTTTTTAGTTCATAAGGCTCAGAGTGGAGCCAATGATCTTTATCCTGTTCCATGACTGTGGACTGTATCCCAAACCCAACTAGTTATTTCAGAAGTATGGGCCATTGTTGTTTGAAGAAGAGGTGTTTTTAAAGAAAAGTGGCACAAATACCAATACCGATAAAAGCCACCCCAAATTAATCATATATATTGACTAAAACAACCTTCTTCCTGTCTCTATCCTCTATTATGGTAGCTCTCAACCCTGGCTTCCCATTAGTACCACGTGGGGAAACTTTATAAAATATCTAAACCTGGATCGACATCCCTAAAGGTTGTGATTTAAGTGGTAGAGTGATGTCCTAGGCATCAGCATTTTTTTAAAAAGATCCCCGTTACTTCTAATGTGTAGCTAATGTTAAGAATCATTGTTTTAAGAGCCGGAAAAGGGAAAGTTTACACATTTCCCTTTTTGAGAAAAAATATAAACCACATAGCAAGTGGCTTAAAAATAGTAATTGTTCAATAAATATTTATTTAACAAATGAGTGGTATTTAAAATCGAGGATAACTGCTTACCTGATCTGTATACTCCTTCAAAAGAGATACAGAAAATGAGTAATGACAGCCCTGAAGTTCACAATGATTTCTTTTTCTCATCTCTAAGCTGAAAAACAAATATTCATTAAATTTTTAATAGTTTTCTCAGTACCTAATAATATGTTTATACCCCTTGTAACTGACGGTTGTTTGTGACTAGGACAAACCACTTTCTCCTATAATATAAATGAAAAAGGTACCATTTTTTGAAAGGTATCTTGGTTCAAATACCTGGAGTAACACTTTCAAAAGGGTTCTCTCTTTCTTAGCAAGTTATGTCTACATATATCTACTGCTCAAGAATTCCAATTATTTTTTTCCTTATATCTTTGTTCATTTATGGGATTCCTATTCTCACATCCTCAAAACTATAAATTAGAGCATTCCACTCATTTTGAAGGCTATATTTGAAATTTTGCTTACTCCATGAGGCCTTCTTTTTTCTCCTGGTCAAAATAATTCTCTCCTACATGAAATATTAATTAATAATTAATTAAAAAATAAAGACATCTTTAATAGCATATCATGCCTTGTCTAGTAGTTATTTATTTATATTATTATTACCCTCTCTTTAAAACACAAGCAACTTGAAAACTGGAACTATGGCTTATGGAAATTTTATTTTTCATTAACTCTTATACATAATATTAACAAACAAATTCTATTTTGATCGATTTAAACTAATATTCAATAATATGATTTTATTTGTATTAATTTTCAATTCAGAGGACGTTCTCCTGATTTTATCATCAAATTTTTGGACATTATACTTTTTCATTTGTGGACCAACCACATTACGTAAATTAAAAAGTATAAATTACTTAAATTAAAAGCATTGTATCTACTCTCGAAATTTGAAAACATTTATTTGTAAAGAGATATGCACACCTATATTTATTGCAGCATTATATGTGGTGGCCAAGACATGGAAACAACCAAAGTGTTCTTTAATAGACAATTGGATAAGAAAGATATGGTACATATATACAGTGGACTATTACTCAGCCATACGAAACGATGAAATAAGTGCCATTTGTGACAACATAGGTAGAGCCTGAGAGTATCATGCTAAACAAAATAAGTCAGACAGCAAATGTTGAGAACAATAAGATTTCACTCATGTGTGGGATATAAACCTGAAAGCAAGAGATGAACAAGACGAACAAACAAAAACTCATAGACACAGACAACAATTTAGTGGTTATGAGAGGGAAAAAAAGGGAGAGTGGAGGTAGAAAAGGGTAAAGGGAGTTAAATATATGGCGATGGAAGGAGATTTGGCTTTGGGTGATGAACACACATTCAATATTCAGATGGTGTATTATAGAATTGTATACTAGGAATCTATATGATTTTATTAACCAATGTCACCCCAATAAATTCAATTAAAAATAAATAAGTAAAAAATTAATTAATTAAAAGCCATTTCTGATAGAAAGAATATGATAATAGTGACATCAAAAAATTAATCCTCCTATAAAAAAGTTAAATTAACTAGTTTTGTTTTCAGCAAGCTAGATGACCAGAATTTCCACAAACCTCAGAAGTTAGGAGGATGTAGCTAACACTCAACACAGGAAGCTAGCCATATAAATCAACGAAACACAGAAAATTTTGCACAGACTCTAAACTGCAGACGAGAAGGAAAAGCTATAAGCAATCACCAAGCACTCAGAATCTCATACAGAAGTGAAGCAGCCTAAGCCTGCAAGAATCTCAGTGGTTTTCAACAAATGTTCCCTTTTCGAAAGATAGAGAGGGAAGCAACTGAAGAAAAAGCTATTAGAACAGAATCTAAACTGAGCAAATTGAAACCTGAAGGAAGGGGCCAGAAGAGAGAAACCTCAAGGTATACCATAAGCACATGAGGACACTGATGTGGAAGGCCATAGAACTCTAGATCTATCAGAGGTAGAGTCAGGACAACTTTCTAAATCAAGCCTAGCTTCCAAACACAGAAATGGAAACAAAAAGGAGTTATATTTCTCAAGACATTGTGGCAACAACAGAGAAAAGAGCTCTTGAGCCATGAATTTGTGAAAGCTACTCTGGCTTTTCTCTGTGTAGGAACTTTCTTCTAATAGTTAAAAAATAAAGAAACATTTAAACACAGAAAAAAAAATTTTTACAATCAAATTCCATATAAATAAATTGCAAAAGATATAAAAATAAGCTAAATAATTTCCAACAGACAATGAGATCACACCGGAAAAATGTAGCCACAAAGAAGATAAAAATTGTACTCTCTGATTTTTAAATAGTCTAGAAAATTAAGAAAATGATCAAAGTTTTGCAAGAAAATCACAAATAAGTAATATAACAACTTTCAAATGAGGTAGCTAGACAATAATAGAATCTGAAAAAGGAGCAGACAGGAATTAGTTATGAATTACAAAAATACAAAACAGAGATTTTAGAAATGGACATTTTAAAATAGAAATACAGAACATATAGTTGTAAATCCAAAAAAGAGTAGTGTAGGAAATAGGATATAGAATAGAGAAATGCAGTTTTAATGAACAACAATAAAAACAACAAAATAAGATAAAAATATTTAAAGAGAAAAAATTATAAATATAGAAGATAAACTACATATAATATATATTGTTATATCAATAAATTAAAACTGATTAACTTGTTAAAAACAAAATTTTGGATTGGCCAATAAAATAACATTCAATTTTATTGCCTTAACAAGAGACAAACATAAACAAATGATTAATTAATATTAAAAATAAAAAGAATGGATAGAGATATTCATCAAGATGAGTAATGTCTGCAAGCTATTTAAAACATATTGAATATATAAAAAGTCTCAATTAATAATCATACTAAAGCAAACCAAGCAAAATCAGAGAGATAAAAATTATTGTACCTCATTGGAAGTGGCCAGAACCCCTACTTACTACCTTGAAAATTGATCATTAAAATAAAATAAGCAGTTATCTTACTTTTACAGTAAAATGTATATTTCAGGATAACGAAATAGCCTTAGTAGGTAGATTCTTCAATGCATAAGATTTCTATCTAATTTGTGTAGAAGAAATCATAGAATTAGTGATCTCAAATGAAGCAAATTATCCAGACAGTAGGCATTAATAGATGGTAAAGCTCTTAGGTAAAATTTGATGGGAAATTTTTCAATGAAACTTCTCAATTGACTCTTTTCAATGTTGCCATTGATTATTTTTATTTTCACTAAAAATGAGATGCCTAGACATCATGTGCCTCTTTATATGGTGTAATATGAAGAATACAGCACCACGTATGAAGTATTCTTATCACATACACGCTTGGAGTCATGGTTTACACCTGTTATCCAACTTAATTATTATTGGTCTCTTTTTACTTTTACTCTCAGAAGTATTTGGAGTAGGGTTATAGATTATGACTACCTTACTTACAAGACATACAGCCAAATACACTAAAAAGATTAATTTGATCCCGATTCACACAAACAAAAGCCCCCTCCCAAAAGCCATCCTCCAAAAACCCAAACAAACAAATAACAAATCACACACATTTTTTTCAACAATTGGGTGAATTTGAATATGAATTGGGATTTGAGTGACATTATGGAATTTCTGTTAGGGAATTCTTTGTGACAATTACCTTGTAGTTATATAAAAATATAACGTTCACTGTAAAGTATATCTCAGTATTTAGTATGAAATGACATGATGCTGGGATTTGTTTTAAAATACTCGAGCAAAAAAAAAAGAGAGAGGCAGAGAGAGGGCACTTGGAGGATTGAACATATATGACAAATGTGGATAGTTGTGGAAGCTGAGAGATGAGTATGGGTATACAAGTATTCATTTTCTCTCTGCCTTTGTGTGTGTTTGGAAATTTTCAAAATGAAAAGTTGAAATAAAATAATCATTTTTATAAAAGAAAAATATAGCACTGATGATGCTTAGTATCAGTTCGTTATCAATATGAATTCTAAATGTTTATATACCTGACCTAAAAAAAAATAGATAGAATTGAAAAGTTAAATACAATAATTCACACTATACAATAATTCACACTAGTAGTCAGAGATTTCAATACTAAACCTTTATTCAACAATGTATTGAAGGTTCTAGTCAGTGCAACAAAATAAGAAGAAAAAATAAAAAGCATCCAATTTGGAAAGGATTAAGCAAACTGATTTTAGTTGAAGATAAAATTATTATCTGTGTAAAATTATGATGGAATCTACAAGAAAACCATTAGAACTAATAAGTTAGGTTAGAATGGTTGCAGGATAAAATATCGATATACAAAAACCAACTACTTTTCGAAAATCAATATTAGCAACAGAAAATTGGAAATAGATTACAAAAATAAAAATCCCACGTGATTGGATTGTTGACCACAATTATTAAGTATTAGTATTAGTATTTGCTTTAAAAGGTACTTTGAAGCAAGTGACAAAAGAAAAATAAGGTTAGTCATTTATACAATAGTATTATATCAATATTGATTATCTGATTTAATAGACTGTGGTTGCGAACATTCACTAGATACTGTAGTGTTCCAAAGAATTTCAAAAGAAGGTTCGTCTGTTTTACAGACTGTAGAAAAGCCTTTGACTGCTTGGATCATAAAAAGCTATGAGTTGTTCTGAGGTGAATGGACATGCCTGAGCACTTGATTGTCCTGATGTATAACCTGTATTGTGGACAAGAAACCACTATCAGGACAGACTATAGAGAGACAGAATGGTTTCCTGTAGGCCAAGGCATCAGACAAGGGTGCATTTTATCTCTCTATTTATTTAATCTGTATGCAGAACATTATCATACGAGAAACTGGACTAGACTCAGAAGAAGGAATGAAAATTGGTGGTAGAAATATTAATTAAGATATGCAGATTACACTATCTTATAGACAGAAAGTAACAATGAGTTGAAATGACTTCTGATGACAGTAAAAGAAGAAAATGCCAAGCAGGATTGTATTTGAACACCAAGAAGGCAGAAATCATGACTACAGAAGAAATACACAGCTAACATAGACAATGAAAGCATTGCAATTGTGAAAGATTTTGCCTATCTTGGTTCAGTCATCAGTTCAAATGGCAACTGCAGCAAGGACGTCAAGAGAAAGCCTTATAAGACTCAGAAGGGCAGCAGTGGAATAATTAGGAAAGATCACCAAGAGCGAAGATGTGTCATTGGAGACGAAGGCTAAGATCATCCACACCCTCATATTTCCAGTTACTATGTATGGATATGAAAGTTGGACAGTGAAGAAGGCTGATAAAAAATTGATTCCTTTGAAATATGGTGTTGGAGGAGAGCTCTATGGATACCCTGGATGACCAGAAAGAACAAGTATGTCCTAGAGCTAATTACACCTGAAAGATCACTGGAAGCAAAAATGCCAAGACTGAAGCTGTCTTACTCCAGGCACATCATGAGAAGGCAGGGTTTTTTGGAAAAGACAATAATGCTGGGAAAAATGGGAGGCAGCAGGAAAAGAGGAAGACCAAATATGAGATGGATTGACTCTATGAAAGAAGCCATAACCATGAATGAGTCTACAGGAGCTGAGCAGGACTGCTGAGGACAGGACATAAGGGACATCACTCATGCATAACGTCGCCAAAAGTGGGAACTGACTTAATGGTGCAAAGCACTATGTAAGAGACTAATCTTAGCATAACGTCGCCAAAAGTGGGAACTGACTTAATAGTGCAAAGCACTATGTAAGAGATTAATCTTATTTTTAGGAAATACACAATGAAGTATTGAAGTTTATAAGAGACACTTTGAGTAATTTTGAAAAAAAATTAATATGTATATATGAGAGTAAGAGAGAAATGATAGCACAAATGGTAAGATGATAATTAGGGAATCTAGATGAAGGGTATACAGGACCTCTTTGTACTATTCTTATATCTTTTGTATAAGCAAGCCTGAAATTGATTCAAAGTAAAATATTAGAAAATAGAATTTGAGGAAAGAAATTGAAAATGGTGTGAATAAGCCACTCTTTGGGAGAATTTTGCTGCAAATGGAGCCATAGCAGATCGGACAGGTAAGGTAAAGAGGAATAAAACTTTATCGTAACATTTAGCACAGAGAGATGCTCTTGCTACTACGAGAGGCATTAGGTCAGTGAGACAAACCTCAGAGAAAGGCTATCTAGGTCTTCATACTCCGATCACTGTGGTGAGCTGAAAGGTCAACAACACCATTCTCTTTCC
>NW_006494614.1:29209007-29246382 GCF_000325575.1 Pteropus alecto | reverse complement strand
ATGCAGTTGAGTGTTTGTAAGTGCCATCATTATACATTGTATTATCAATTCTCATACCGAAGACCAGAATTTGCGATGTACATCCATTTAATTTAAGAAGCCAAAAAAAGCACCAATAATTATAATAGAATAAATTTTCTTTCTTTCTTTCTTTTTTTTTTTTTTTAGTAAACTGATCCATTAAAAGGCATGCAGGAATACAAAACAATAATACAATGCAAGATATAAACTGTAAAAAAAAAATCAAAATGTAATTTAGGGGAAGAAAATTTGAATAATGTAAAATTTTAAAACCTATATGTAGATGGAAAAGATGTAGATAGTGGGTTGTCTGATTAAAAATAAATTGGAATTATAATACATGGCCAACATGATGTTAACTGAATTTTTGCATTAAAAATAAGAAGACAATACTGTTTCCTATGCTTGTCTGGCCACACCATCCCTAGTAAATGGTGGTCTTTTGACTGTCTTAGTAACAGCCGGCAGCAAGGGAATTTGCAGAATATCAAGCAAGCAAACTAGAGACAAGAAAGTTTGACTTCTAATAGAAACAAAGAACAAAAACAATTCAATTTATAAAGCTTGGCCAAATTGAAATGCTCCTAGACAAGAATCTGTAGGGTATAAAGGAGAAAGAAAAATTGTTTAGAATATAGTAATGGGATGCAATTAGGGAAAAGAAAATGTAGGCTGAATATTAAAAACAATTTCCTAACAGTCTATTAGACTGTACATTAGTTTCCCAGGGGAAGAAATGAAAGCCTCGTTGCCCTAGTCATTTAGAGCTAGACTGATTCCCAGAGGGTGTGGCAACCTAGAAGGAAATGAAAAATGTAGAGTCATGAAAGTCTGTCTAAATTAATTTTGTAGCACAGTGAAATGCTGTTCTAGGTATTGGATGGGGGGTCTAAAATGACTGCAATGGACATATTCTGTCACTTTAAAATGAGTGGTTTAACCAGCCTCATACCATCACCAGCATCAGATGAAGTACACTTTAGGCAAATCCAGTACAATTTCTGGGCTGAGGGCTGGGACAGAACGGCAACAGATGCCATTAAAATGTGAAAAGAATCACAATATGGCTGTAACTCCTACTACTCCAAGAGGCAATAGGGCTGATTTAGATAATTCATTATGTTTAAAGTGTTTTTTTCTAATTCATCCATTTTCTTCGTTTTACCAAATATTCTGTATTTCTGATGAACACTTATCTCTCCCACCCCACCCCAAGATTTTCCAAATAGTTGTGTTCAGCCAGCATTAATATAAACTAGAATGTAGGTTTATTAATCTAAGACACCATTATGACTCACAAAGAATGAAAAACACATGTTTTCCATTAAACTGTGACGTGATGCTTTACCTCTTATAATTTTTATCTATGCTTATTGAAATAGCTTCTTAAAGTTTTTCTGTTGTTGTTGTTATTCATTATACTCGTGTATATTTTTAAATTGGTGGAGTAAATTGCTCAACCTATTCTAAAACAATTTCATATTTAAAGTGCAACTTTCTTGCACCCCTTTTAAACCCAGAGTTATTGATATCTGTCTTTGATACAGTGTTTCTTTAAAAAGTGCTCCACTATAGACTCTGGGATTTTCTCACAAGTAAGTGACACCTGTTCTGCAAAATTTGTTGCTGGCACTTTCTTGCTTGGCATGTATTAGTCAATAGAAGCAAAGGACAGCACATCTTTATCTTTTTGCAGGGTCTTTCTTCTTTAGCTCCAATAGATCCCTTTGTTTTGGCTGTCCACGAAAATAAATATTTGTAATCTTTCCTTTCAGGTTGGAAATATGCATCGGGACTGTTAAATATATGTCCTGCTATATGGTTTCTGTGATTTTCTGAACATAGAACTTTTCATTTCAGTGCAGAATCATAATGAAATTCTTAAAGTCGTTTTAAATGGTAATTAAATGTAACACCTGCTGTACTAACATAACTCAATTAAAATGACAATATGAACAGCCATGACCAAATTTGCTTATGTGCAGGCAATGGTATCTGCATCATTACTGCCACCTGGTTAAGAATGACAATAAGATGTGAAAAAAAACATTTTTTTCTAGAAATATATTGAACCCCCTGTTTTTATAACACTTTCTCCAGGCTTTATTCACTCCAGCTGGAAAATTCCACCTACCCCTGAGTTAAAGGTAAGTTACCAAGAAAAACCACTGGTGTCTTTCTCAAGGAAAACTATAAGGCGCCTTCTTTTCTTGCTCACATCAAACACCATTTCACATGTTTGAGTGCTTGAAACTGCTTGCCATTCTTAGAAATTTTGTTACTTGTTGTGAGAGGGGCTCTGTCCCCTCAAAAATCTATAAAATTAATTCACTACATACTGTCTTCGAAACAGTTTTTTTTCAGAGGCTTTCTTGCTGTTCTTATCTAATAAGGAACAATACTTTATTTCTTCAGATCTTATTGATTTGTATGAGTATCATTTATTTTAAAATGATTTCATATTTTGGAGATATTAAATGATGGAAAAATACGTATCTTAGAATTGATTCAATAAAGTATCTGTCACTATATAGTTTTCCTTTCCTATTTATTTTACTCTAGCTAACACCAGATACCATGTCTGTACTGGGATTCTGTTTTTATATACTGAATATTATTTGCATCTCACTTCCTTCCAAAGAATAATCTTTAACTACTGAAGGATTCATGCAAATGCAATGTTTTGTTTTGTTTTGATTGTTCGTTTGTTTGTGACTAAGTACCATAACCTTTATTTTTTAAAGTATCTTTGAGAGTTACTAATATTACTAGGGAGTATGTACACTCTCAGCTGTATAAATTCATGTTCCCTTTTCCTAGTGAACAAATCTACTATGTACCATATTTACTACTAGCCACTAGAGAGAACAATGAACGAGATAGGTAATTCCTGACCTTGCAGAGTCTACAGACTTGTTTTACACAGTTTCTATGGAATGCTGAGAAGCTGTTTGATGATTTAGACAGCTCTAGTATCACATGTCCCTAAAATTATTATAAAAGTGGCCCTGAAACCATCCCCAAACAGATGCACTGGAATAACTGTGATCTGCATCACAGCAGCTTTAGAATTGTGTGTGTGTGTGTGTGCGTATGTGTGTTTAAGCGAATTAGAAGATATAAACTATATCTAAAATATATCTAAAAGTACCCAAAATTTTCTGAAAGAGAGCACTAGAGATTGTGTTTGCATGTGGGCTTCTCTCAAGACTATGCAAAGCCTCTTCTTGAAATGAAAAAGCCGAATTTTGAAGTCAATAGAATAATTTTGTTGGCCTCTGTACACTTGAAAGAAATTAATGGAGAGAAAAAATACCCATTTAAATTAACCAGGAAAGTGCTTTTAAGAGACTTAAATGATCCCCTTCAAACCATTCTGTTTCGAAAGGACAAACAAGTTGTTAATTGAATGTTTAATTAACATTTATTGCTAGCATGTTAATTTTACATGACTCAGATTGAGTAATACAGTAGTGTTCTTGCTACCGTATGTGCATTTTACAGCATATTTAGTCCCCATGTATATAATCAACACATATGGTTCATTTACACCCATTTTTTAACACTCAGAATATAATTTCCGTATTTTAACTGATTATAGGGGTTTGTAGCTCCATCACTATTTCCACTGAATTCAAGAAGAATTTTTTGAGGAAACTCAGTATAAAGTACTTTGCTAATGACACCACGAGAAGCATAAAGATGAAATAGACATGGTTCTCTATGCTGCTTAAAGAATTTGGCATCTCAGGGTAGAACAGGTATTATAATACGTCATTACATGCTTTGTACTAAGTAAGGCACCGAAGAGTCAGAGAGAAGAGATCGTTTCTACCCTAAGCTGTTTAACTTTAGCGGGGCATTGAGATAGCCAGAAAGAAATGCAAGGATGTTCAACGAATCAGAAGCAAAAGAGAAAAGGCGTATTTGCAGAAATATGTATTAGTATGTATTAAGAATAGAATGTGAAAGATGAGAGAAATGGCTGGAAATTAGGCCGTGTAAGTAGGCAAAGTTTTAACAGCATGTTATAAAGTTTGAAAGAGAATTAAAGATATTCATTGATGGGGTTTTAAAGTGGGAGTGACATGGGGATTTTTTGTTTTAGAAGAATTATTCCAGAAATGGCAGAGGAGATAGAGAGACAAAGATTTGAGGAAGGTTAGGCCCCATTCCTTGAGCTAATCAATGTATGAGGTGGGGAGAATTGAAGGGTGAAGATTGTAGTCTTCCTAATAGCTCCCCAATTTTGTCCTTTGCTTTTACAATCCGCTTTATGTTCCCAGCCCAAAATAGTGTCATCTCTGCTTCTGTTTGTAGGTTGGCTCTGTTATTCCCTCATTATAACAAAATTATCCTTTCCATATTTCATATTATGTAGTTCAAACCTTGGAGGAAGTTGGTCTCACTGACTAAATTAATATCTTGGTATGAGTATTATTGCCTGGTTATTCCACAGGCTGCTTCAAATTTAAAATGGCCAACTATTAATCTATCTTTTTGAGCATTTACTGAATTCTAGGCAATATGCTAAGTAATCGATATTTGTTGTTTCATCGAAAGAGCATGTTGAATTTGAAAAAGAGCTAAGTATAGTGTGACTCTCTAGTGCTGTCTTGGTTCCTGCAGATATGCTGTTCCAATTCCAGGGCTACTATATCATTATCATAAACCATAAACTTTTTTCTCTGAAGTTGGTATGATGGTTAATTTTATGGGTCAACTTGGCTAGACTATGGTACCCAGTAATTTAATCTAACATAAATCTAGGTATTTCTGTGAAGGTAATTTGCAGATGTGGTTAACATCTACAATCAGTTGACTTTAATTAAAGCAGATTACCCTCAATAATGTGTGTGAGCCTCATCCATTCCTTGAAGTCCTTTAGAGCAAAAGCTTGAGTTTTCTTGAGAAAAATTGGAATTACGCTTCAGTACTGCACTTTAGATATCTGGCCCACGTTTCCAGCCTACCAATCTGCCCCACAAATTTCAAACTCAAGACAGCAACATCAGTTCTTGCCTGAGTTTCCAGCCCGCTGGCTTACCCTACAGATTTTGAACTTGCTGTTCCCCAAAATTAACGTGAGCCAATTCCTTAACATAAATCACATTTTCTCCTGTTGGTTCTGTTTCTCTGGAGAACCCTGATTGATAACAATTGGCTTTTAGTTTCATTTTAGTTGTTTAGTCCTAAGGATTTTGTCCCTAAGTGGAAGCCTGAGGAGTGGAAATGGGAGAGAAACTCCACGTATTCCAAGCAAAGGGTAGCTATGGGACCCAAACATTGAAAAATGTTGAAAGTAATTTATTCTGAGAATGGTTCCTGTTCTTTTTGATTCCTGGATTTTCTTATTACTTCTATTATATGACCTATTTCATGTTCTCTTATTAGATCTAACTCTCCATGGGAAACACAAATCAATTTTTATGTGCTATGTTATATGTTTTCAAGTGCTATTTGTAACAGTTGTCATTAGTTAAAGAATAAAATGACTTTAGATATACTTTGTTATCAATATAGAAAGCGAGTAACTTTTTATCTTTTTATATTCTTTTTACATTCATCTTTGCACTGCTGCTATTCATAGTTCTAAATGATAGATATGCAGTGTTACAATTTTCATAAGTGACTTTTTTTTTTTTAATTTAGTGTTTTGTTTTTAAGGTAAAAGATTGGCAACCATTCCTGAATAAAAACCATGGAGGCATTTTTTTTCACTATGACTTCCATCTCATTGCTACTTTCAGAAGCAGGCAAAACATTTTATATTCACTGAAACACTGTGGGTAATGATCCTTAAAAATTTTAGCCATTTTCTCCAATTAGTGCCTCCCCAGGGAGGAAGTGGTGACTGTGGAGGAAAAATTGACTATATGGGTATTCTATTGATTAACACTGCTGCAATAGGAACAGACAACAGGAAGATAATTTTTAAATTACTAAATTAGTTAAATCAATTGGGACATTTTCTATTCAAAGGTAGCATAACCACTGCTCTTCATAAATGATTCAGAATGCCTTTACCATTGTTGGGATAGCTGTAGATTTATACAGCATATTTCAGTGGCAAGAGGCATAAAGAAAAGTAAAGAATTTTGGGTTCTAATCCTGACTATTCCATGAGTTTTAGAAACTGATTCCACATGCATTTCAGAAAATTATTATGGTGAGCGACACCTTTAAAGATCTTTAAAAAACTGTAATAGGTATAATATTAAAAAATAGTGTTGAAGGAGTTAGAAAATCTTAAAATTAGAAGATTACAGGATATAAGGTGTGACTGAACTTTACTCTCTGCTCTTACTCATCATTTTCTGGAAAGAATAATTCTCTCTGAGAACTTCAATTACTCTGCATGTAGTGGAACAGAACTTTGTAAAATCACTTTAAGGAAAACAAAATGGGTTCTAGTTAAGGCTTCCAGTTAGGAAAACTTGACTGTTAATATTCAAAAGGTATTAAAAGTTTTAAGATAATAGTATTGTTATCCAAAGAAGATTAAGTTCTTTTTTCTATTTTATTTCTTAACCTGAACACTATATATATATATATATTTTTTTTTTTTTTAAAGTTTTTTAAACTAAAAATTTAAAAAGCTACCTGCCGCTTAAGTCCATATGAATTTTAGGAAGGCTGTGTCTTTCTGCAAATTTTAAAGTTCTTTAAGCTAAAATATCATCAAAGCTGACCTCATGGGCTTGCAACCTGTGCCATTGAATGTCCCATGCATAGAAGAGCCACAAACTTGTTTTTTTTCCCTGCTGAGAAAATTTTGTCTTTGAATGTGTTTTGTATGTGAAATCCAATGGCACAGTGGAGCCCATGCGTCAGTAGAAGATATATATTTGTAGCAATATATGTGTGTCTGCCATTTTTTGTTACTCCAGTGTGTAGTATTTGTGACATCCCATGAACATAGAGTTCTTGTGGATTTAGGATGTACTGATGTTCAGAGAGACTCAAAGAAATTCCAAGGAAGCGTGTTACATCACCAACTGAGTAAGTGGTAGCAATGAAAGTTCTAGGAGGCTATGCTTTTGTTTGAACCAGAAATTGCTTCAAATGCAGAAAGAAGGCAATGGCATTCTATGAACATTAATGACCACAAAATGCTGCCTAAATTTTTCTTACTCTCGTTACCTTCCTGTATCAGCCAACCACCTATGATAAAAATGATATAGAGGAAAAACAAAAGAGCGAGCAATCCATAGCCCCTTTCCTTTCAGTCCTTCCTTACCAGTAAGCCTGTTAGTTATATTCTCCCAATAATATTTGCAATAATTATATTTGACTCATACAGAGCTTGACTTTCACCTGCGTTACTTTCCTGTAGGTCTCAGTCCACTCTCTCATTCTGATCCCACATGTTCAAGATTCTGTGGGTTGCTTTCTACCTAAGTATAGGATGTTATTTAGTTCTTTTAAATTTAATCATGTTGACATATCCCATTGGCAAAATTGATTTTCTATTAATTAACTCTGTTATCAAAATAGAATTGAACCCGGAGACAGCCCTCTTCATTTTGGCAAGATATCTTCACTTCAAAAAGATCTTCACTCCAATTCAGTGTTCTCTGCTGCAAGAGATATTTATTTCCTTCTCAGGAACTTATCTTTTTTTCTCTAAGATTTAGAAGGATTTTCTTCATAACATTTGGCTTACTCCAATGACACACATGGTAGCTATTACTTGTCTCATATTCAATCACCAACTAATTATATGCATGAAGTATAATTCAGCAGTTTTCCAGCTGGGTACATCAGCCTAAAATACTAATCTTTAAGGAGAACTAATACAGTTTTTCCTGCTTTAGTACATTTAATAAGAAACTTGAAAATTATTTCCAAATAATATTAAAATATGTGTGTGCTTTTACATTGTAACTGGATATTATCTGTCATCTGCTTTCATACATTCTTCACACCTCTTTCCGATACCTACATTTATTTTTACTTATTAAAAAAGGTAACAAATGTTCCCACATATATAAACATTATTTAGCAGTTTATTAAGTTACGTAACAAGTGAGAAGCTTATTAGTGATGAAGCACCAAAATTAGTTTTTCATAAAAGTAACCTTTGCTTAACAGACATTCAAAGAATTTTAAACAGACCAATTGTATAACCTTGGACAATTTACTTGATTAAGGGCTCTGCCTTCCTTATTTGTAAAATGAAGGTAATAATAGAACCTAATTTAAACTTTTGCAAGAGGAATGCCTGTGACACCATAAACATTCAATAAATGCCTTCTAATACTGCAGTATTTTTCTTCTTCTCTCCTCCCCCTCCCCCACTTCCCTCTCCTTCTCCTTCTTCTGTTTATTGTCAAGTATAACTAATTGCTACAAATTTTCCCCTTCTTCCTAGCTAACAGAAGTTAGACTGGGAATCGAAGCAGCTGTGTTTGCCTCAGGAATTGGGCCATGATTAGTCTTAGGAAGTAATAACTATCCTGTTTCTCACTCTCTCTTAATTTCCCAATATCCCTTGCAGTTAGTGCAGCCAAATACCAGTTACCCTAAAAATAGAAGGCCTTTCAAAGTAAGAAGAAACAAGCCTTTATTTGAGATCAAAGAATAGCTATTTGGGTAGCACTAATTCAGGCAGAAGCCCAGATGTTTTGATTATGAGACAAAGGCAATGGGTATTTATGACAAAGGAAAGGAGAACAATTACATCAATAGAAGGAAGACATTTCTATTGGTTTAGATAATATAACATATGTTTATTCGAAAGAATGTTTTTAATTTTCATTCCCTTAGCCATCGGTCTGGCAGTCGTAATATCTGTTTTCTTGCTATCCTTGCAAATACTTCTTTGGGAGACAATGTTGCTTTCTACCCAGTTCAAAGGTTATTTTGCCTATTTTAACATTCCAAAGATTTGAGGCATAAGATATGCAAGACAATTCTGTCATGGCAGCTCTGGCTCCATTTTAAAGTGGCTCCATTTATTATTACTATTTTTTTTTTTTTTTGACAGACCCACATTGGGTCTGTCATATCTAAGCATAAATTTTCTGATGAGGTTTATGAGAAGGCATTTATATACTTTGTAAAAGGGAACAGTTATGGCTGGAATAGCCCCAGAGCCTCTGGCATCTTCCGTCCTTCTGCTTTCTTTGAATGTGGACCTCATGCAACAGTCATCGTTTGACAAGGTGTAAGGGTAAAAGCAACATATTTATTGCAAACAGAGATAGAAAGGGTCTGTGTATCTAATGCCATCATTGAGCAGCGATGCACAGTTTGGGTACATCCTGTGACTGCTAAGGAATACAGACTGGCATCATTTTTAATACATTGGATACTTCTAAAAAGATCATAAATGGTCTTTCAGATAATTTTCCTCTCAGTGTATAATTGCAATAGCATGTAGTACGTAATTAGAGTCTTTAAAATGATTTCAAGGGAAAAAACTGAATTGCTTAAGTGATTTTCCTGAAAAATTGGCTGAATATCACCTTTTAGAAAATTTCAGAATGATCCGGCTGTTATTTTCTACTCATTTCTAGATCCACAAAAGTCATTTAATTTAAGGAATTACACTATTTTAAAGAATGGTCTTCAAACATATAAAGTAGTGGTCCTCCACCGATGACGCCTTTGCAATTTGCTATGTCCAGAGGCGTTTTTAGTTTTCATACTGAAGGGCATGCTATTGCATCATGTGTAGAGGCCCAGGATGCTGCCAAATGCAAACATCGTATAATATACAGTAATTTACAATGCACAGGATTCCTGCCCCCACTAGCAATAAAGAATTATCCTGCCTAAATGCCAGTAGAGTCAAAGTATTTACAGGGATTTGGAATGTGTTCATTGGAAATGTTAAGGGTTTACTTAAAAAATATTTTCTTTAATTAAACTATTTCTTATTTAGTCATACTTAATGACCTGATTCTACTTATGGTAAAGCTAGTGCCGAAGTTCAGATATCTTGACAGTTTTTGTAGTTGAAACGAGTTTTGATCATATGGCTAGAGATGAGAGCAAAATATTAACCTATAAATACACGCTGTAAATATTAGGCAATACACATAGTGAGACTATCCTGATGTTATAAGTGGCTTCCACTCTACTGACTAATGAAAAACTAATGTCACTATTTTTGCATTTTTATCCCTTCTAAATCCCATACCTTATGATTCAATAATAAAAGTATAAAAGTTAAAAAGTTGCCATACTTTGTATCTATTACCATAAATATTTTGTATTAATTAGATGGTTACTAATAGCTTAATTTGCAGCCAAAAAACTAGAGGAGCTATTATAATCTGATGCAAATTCACAATTAGAACCTCAAGCATGGGAAGTCAAGTTCGCTATTTAATTTATAGTACTAAGATACACGTGTTTGGGCACATACTTTTCATAATTAATTTTCTCAGTATGTTCTCTTCATTCTTGTACTTTTCACTGCTTCTGGAACAAAACAGTATTCTGTTTTAGTTTTCCTAAAAAAGTTAGGAAACTTTTTTCCTAAAAAAGTTAGGAACAAAACAGTATTCTGTTTTAGTTTTCCTAAAAAAGTTGGGACCATACAAAGTATAACTGCTTTTCTGTAAGGAGCTGGGCTCCATTCACCATTCATTATTTTATGACCCTGGAGCCACTCTCTCAGAATTTTGTATAACAGAGATTGCAGTTAAGTCTAAATGAGATTTTGCAGGCAAAGAAAGTGCTTTACCCTACCTGGCACAGAATGAAGTTCTCAAGAATGCTAAGTTACTTTCCATCTCTTTGCTTCGGTATTCTTGCTCCAGCACAAGTGTTTGTGATGATTCATGGCTCGTTGTCATGCCTTAAAACTCACCTTGTTTTTGACTGAGCAGCATCTGTGTTTCAGAAGAGGAAATAGATCCCTGATGTTCTTCTCTTTCTAATCTATCAATTTTTATGTTATTGATTTTTAGTATTCTGCTCGTTAGATAATTTAATTGTCTGTACATGCTTTGGATTAAACAATGAATTAAGAGAAACAGATTTACTTTAAACAATAAATTGGAATCCCACAACTTGAACTGACATTAGAAACAAAGGGTTAATGAAATCCTTCTTTAAACTCTAAGTCTTTTCTTTACCATCAACTTGAAGCATAACTGTTTTCCTGCTTTGTATTCATAAGAAAAGATGAACTTTAATATTATCAAGTCCATTGGAATCCCTTCAGAAATGATTTTTTTGTATTGTTGACTTCAGGGGTAATTTGTCTTCAAACAGAGATCGCATTAAATAGGTTACTTAGGAAAATATCTGCCATTTTAGGTTGCAACCTGCCACTTCGCTTTTCACTGGAAGCCATGCAAAGCCATATGTGGTAGGGTAAATTGAGAGAAGCCCAGCCGGTGTTAACTTGCTCCATGAAGATCTAATGATATGCCGACTTTTTTTGCTGAGGATGCTTTTGTACCAAGAAAGAGCACAACTGAGAGATGCAGGTACCCAATGTCTGACTGACAGCAGATGTGAATCTTTTCTAATAGGTATATTACAAACAAACCTTTAAACAGAATCCAGCAGCTCTTAAATTAAGAACAAGAATACTTATTTTATTTTTTCTATAATCCCATTATTTTGTGATTCAAATGTTAATTCATCTTATCTTATTTTTAAGCTATAGCCAAAAAAGAACAAAATTTCCATACCCTTTGAAAGGTTCTAACCGCATTTCACAGATGAAGCTTAGATGATTTACTCACATTTCTTCTTAGGACTAGAAACTGTTTTTTCTCCCTTTAAAGTAAATGATTTTGAAGTCAATATGCTATGTTATTTCTGGTGTAAACAGGCACAGTCTCTGAACAGTACTAAGTTTGAAGTAAGCTTGGAGATTTGTCTAGATTAAATTCAGATCTGCTTTTAGATTCAAAATGACCCAATACATTCAATTTCAGAATCACCTTCTTTGTTTGCTGTGATGTGGATTAGAGACTGCATACCCTGAGATTTTCATTTTCCTTTTTGAGTATGCAAGTGACATTTTCCTGTTCATCTGAAGAATGAAGTAAACCCGATTAGATTTGTTCTCCATCTGGGAGCAGGAAATTAACTTTGAAAATGATTTAAATCTCTTGCCTGGGGAGGGACTTTTACTGCCCTGAGTTCAATAGTTCAATTTGACAGAAGCCTCTGCCAGATTTCTAATACATAGTTGTGTTTAAAAGAAGGATGAAAATGAGCTGCTTTAAATTTTATTAACTGAATTCTTATATCAGGCCCAATTTGGAGACTGTTAGATTGACAAAGTTGGCCCAATAAACCTTTTAAGTAGACATATATTACTAGTTTCAAAGGTTAAGAAATCCAGGCTTTTGTGTAGAGGAATTCTTCAGGTCTGACAATTATTCTACGTGTGTGTGTGTGTGTGTGAGTGCACGCGCGCACGTGCATGCATGTGTGTATCTTATAAGGACAGTGCAAGTCAGAAACTATGAAAACATGAACTCATAGTCTATTTTGATAATCAAATAAAACGACAAAGTCATTCTGACACATTTCTTTTGATAAACATAATTGTGCTGAAAAGTATGTAGTTAAAGATATTAAGACATTCACATAAATAACTTTATTTTGAAATTTTTATACAAAGAGATGCCAATTTTAGAGATTTTTCTTCTCAGTTTGTTTCTTTACACATAGCCATAATTAACATTGATGATGACAATATTCCCTTGTGACTATTTGTTATACCCTCACATACATATTTGTGTTTATACATACCTATTCTCTATTACTGGTTTTTTTTCTCCCCCTAGGATCCTTTGTTTCATGCCCTGGGAATAAGATTCCTAATTTTTCCTTTATGCTCATTCTTCAAATCAAGTTCTTGTTCAGTATTTACCCAGCAGGAAATAGTTAGCTTAGATTAAGTGAGGTTGTAGTAGCAGATGATTCCTAAATTTATGTCTTTTTTTTTTTTTAATTTGTTTCTTGTTCTTATTATATATTTATTGGGAATTGATTATATTCTGCTTTATGCCTTTTTCATTCAAAGATTCAGGCTGATGGATCAGTTTCTATTGGGATATTATCAAATTTATGACAGAGGGAAAAGAGCAGAGGTGCTTTTAAATTTTCTGCTTGGAAGATATAGCATCATGTCCCCTCATATTTAATTGACCAAATCAAGTCATGTGGCCAAGCCCAATGTCTGTAGGGTGGGGGATATAATTCTTGCCTAAGGAGAGGTTTGACAGGGATGCATCTCAGATATTTGAAATAAATGTGACTGAAACCACAAATAAAGTACATTTTATATGACTCTCTATACATATGCACACATAAGCCAGTGCAGCAACATGGTAGGTGCTCAATAAATATTTGTTGAATGGATAAAAGAATAAATGCATCCATTGACGAAAAATTACTATATGATATACTCTGATATTACTATTCTATTGTATTCTCTTATATTGTATTCTATTTCATTTTGTAAAATGCTAATCATGACTCACTAAATTGATTTCATGACCTACAACTTAGAAACACTGATTAGCAAGTGTAAGACTATGAAGATAATATTTTCAATCCTTGATTCTGTTCTTTTCCCTATAAAAACATAATAAACATTTTTTAAACATCTTCTGTGTGCTAGGTATGTGTTAGCATTGGTGTTATGAAATAATTATAAAGTTTAATTAGACATCTAAAAAGCTCAAGGTTAATACCTACACAATTAATATAAAAGAAACATATGGAGATAACTCTTATGAGAGAGGTAGAAAAACTGAGAGAGAATTGTAAAGGTTTTCCCAAGGAAGTGATGCTTAAACTAAGTCATGATAATGAATAATAGGATTTTGAAACATAAAGAAGAACTGCATAAAAAAATTCTCAAAGGCACAGAATTTTATGATGAGTTTGAAGAAGGCCAAATGTTCTAAAAGAGTGGTCAGAAATATTGATAAAAAGTGAGTACTCATACATAACCAACTGACTATTGTTCATCTACTAGATGTGTCAGTAATCCTACCTCTTTAAAAAGACAAGGGAAAGGAAAGCAGAAAGTTGTGAAAATTAGAACTTTGTTTCGTAAACACATCATATTTAAGGTTTACAAATTCCTCACATTATCTCACATATTTATTAGATGAGCTTTTTGTGTCTTCCAAGTGTACTGGGCTGATTTTTTTCTCTTTTTAAAATTTCTCCCATTTGCCATTTGCCACTTACCAATTAGATAGTTGTTGAACAAATTTGCCTAAATTTCTTTATCTATATAAATAATTTCATAATACTTACCTTCTATGTCCTTTAGGAAATAATTTGGCAGCATGTAACCAAAAAAAGGCATAATGTTTTAATCACATAAGAACTAAAAGGATACACCAGAACAGATAGAATGGCCTAAGAGTGTTGAGGCCAACATCACTGTGTTCCTGTAGTTTTTCTTTATGCTCGCATGATAATTCTTGCCTTTCAGTTAAAATATCCATATATCAGGCAGAAAGGAGAAAGAGACAATGAAAAAGAGGCAAGCCTAAATCAGCAATCTAAACTTTTCCAGGAACTTCTAACTTTGACTCACATCTTAATGGCTTTAGTCCATATTCATATCATATAGTCACTTCTAGTTGCAAAGGAGTTTCAGAAATAATTTAAACTGTGATACTTCTACCTTGAATAAAATTTGACTTTCTGATAATAAAGAAGGGGAGAATGTTAATTGCCACATCCTCCTACCTCACAGTGTTGTTGAAATCAAATAAGAGTATAGGTATAAACAAATAAGTAATTTCAATAATCATGAGCATATACAATATTATTTTTTAAAAAGTAAGAAATATACAAAATTAAACTTAGTTAGCTAGTTGTTTCTGACATAAAAAATGCTTGGAAATTCCAGCAGGCAACCTAATCATTCATACACATAGGTGCTGCATTAATGTACACAGTATGTAAACATTTAATTATCTATGTGTATATGCCTTTATATGTTATTCACAGATAATTTATACTAGTTAAGTTTCACACATATGTAGATGTAGCCATATATAATTATATAAACACAAAAAAACCCTGTGAAAAATCAGATACTATTTTTCTCTTAATCTTATGCTACTGACTCAAAATTTTCCACAATGTGATATTATGAATTTATTTTAGAACCTCCCACCAAAGAGCTTAAGATTTACATGGCAATTTTGTCTTTTCCAAGAAGACTTTCTAAGAGAAAACTTGGAATATACAAATTAATAAAGGGGACATATGTATACATTCACCACAAAATTTACAGGCAATTTGCAAAGCTCAGAGAGTTCTGAAAATTCAAGTGGAGTTTGGAAAGTTGGCTCTGATGGACGAAGAAAACAAGACCAAAGGAAGGCATGATAACTCTCAGATATATAAAGGTGTATTATACAGTTAAATAATTATTCTCCTAGTTGATAAGGATAGAATGGGTATAATGGGTTGAAGCTGCTACAAGGAGTGTTTTATTAAATAATAGGGGAAAAGGCAATGGAAGCTTCCAGAAAAATGTCTTATTACACCTACTGGAGATATCCAAGGTACAATATCATTGATATTTTGAGTCTGTCTTTCCGACATAATAGAAGAGCTACTTTAAGTATATCCTCTCTGCACTTTGGACATTTTATTTTAGTTTTTTGCACTATTGTTATATTTACTAGAACAATGGGCTGGGAACTTTATATTATTACATTGTAATTAAAGCAAGGTAATATGCATGAAGACCCTTCCTAAACAACAAAATACTATAACAAAAGCATAAACAAATACTATAAAATATTATTATGACTGTATTGTAACACAAAATCCTGGGCTGATGCAATACTGCAGAGCAGTGGTCTTCTAAGTGTAACTGTGGATTCCTTGGGGTCCAGAGACTATTTCAGGTGGCATGTGAGATCAAAAGATTTTCACAATAATGGGAAGACGTTATCTGTGTTGACACTTGCGCTGATGGTGCAAAAACAATAGTGGAGAAAACTGCTGACACTTTAGCGTGAATCAAGACAGTGGCACCAAATTGTACTAGTAGTTATCATAGTTTTCACAACCATGTACTTACAGTATGAAATAAAATAAAGCCAGTTTCACTTAGGAGTATCCTTTGTAGAGCAGTAAATATTATCAATTTTATTGAATGCTGACTCTGAGTACATGCCTTTTTAATATTCTGTGTGATAAAACTGGGGTGAGGGAGGTGTCTTCTATAGCGCTTCTGCTGGACTCTGAAGTTCTCAGTTTGTCTTGCGGAAAAGCACTGTGCTGTGAGCTAAACTAGCTTCTTTTTTAAATTGAACTTTGTCTTTTCCTGGAAAAAAAAAAACAACTGACAAACTATGATATTGACTTAGGGCTGACAGTTTCTCAAAAATAAATGAATTGAGACTATCACTTCAAGGAAAATAACTTACAATATGTTTGCCAATGAATGTATTTGAGCTTTAAAGTGAAAATTAGATTTTTTTTTAAAAACTTGCCTTTGCCACCATGAGTTTGACTGCTTTCCAATTCTTACTGACTTTTCCGAGATCAGAAGTGATATTAATGAATGACATTTTTGATACCGCATAATGAAACGTCAAAGTTTAGAAGCTCTGTATAACTCAGTGAAATAATATTTTTCAAATAACCAATGTGATGAGTGAAAGATCCATTTAACCTGTAAAATAGACCAAAGATTTTAATGTAACAGTACAAAAAGGTGGTTGATATGATTTCTTAAAGAATAGGTGTCAAGTTGGATCTGAAACTATCACTTGTTATGTTTTGGTGAAGAATAAAAGAAACATATCCACAATCATCTGAAAAGCTTACTAAAATACTTCTTCCAACTTCTTATCTATGTGTGTCCAGATATCCTTCATATGCTTCAACCAAAGCAATATATGGCAACAGAATGAATGCAAAAGCAAATAGAAGGATCGAGCTATCTCCACTGAGGCAGACATTAGATCTGCAAAGACAATGCAATTTTTTGTTACATTTGTTTGTTGGGGGAAAATATAATTATTGTTCATAAATTATATGTTCTTAAGTGAACAAGTCATGTGTTTTTACTATTATTTGTAAGTAGCCTAATATATAAAAAGTTTAAAATATCTCTTAATTTTGAATATTGTAAACACCAGTTGATGTTGTCACATAAATAAATGCTCATTGGGGTATTCACTAATTTTTAAGACTATCAAGGAGTCCTGAGACCAAATGTTTGTGAACCACTGCTACAAAGAAACCATTAAAACATCATTGTTTAACATTATACCATTATTTATTTAATACAATTTAGACTTTGATCCACTTGTCACTTTTGTGTTCTTCCTTTTGTCCCATGCTTTGGTTTGTTCTCTAATATTTATTTTCACCATTCAGATAAGAAGATGGTCTCCTTAAGCTTCCTGTACTTTTTAAATCATGAAGCTCTCCAAGGCCATTGCATTTCTCACTGTGTTTCACATTAGGTTTGTATTTCTTTTGTTCCATAACTATGTGGTAAGCCAGGAGCCACGTGCCATGTTATGCTGGTAGACCCACTCTGGGGATGGGGAGGAGGGAAAGGCCTTGATTCAAAGCACTTGCTATGCCTTTAAGCTACCAAGTTGACATCACTCCACACGGAGCTGCTGTTGGAAAGAAATGCTCATAGTTGATTCTCCTGGTAGGAACTGGCTCCAGCACACCCTTGGCCCAAGTCAATATTAGTGGCAAGTGATTTCTGTCTTTCGTGTTTAAGGAAAGATAATTCCTTATTTTTCTTGTTTATCTGTGGTGATGACGCTGACATCTCTGTCAAAAATTAGTCAGTTCGGTTTGTTTTTACCTCTAAATTTAGCAGTCAACCATTTAGACCCTCAGTGTGGTGTGGGGATGCCTGGCATTATACAAAGCTGTTAGAAGTATCATATGTTCCCTGTTCTGGAGGAGCCAGATTCACATGATGCACTTTGAATGTTAAAATTGACTATTATGTGGATAACTTTATTAGTGACAGCTTTAAAGAGGAATAGTTTGCCTTGTTACTCAAAGTATAGTTATTGGACTGCAACTGCCACATCCCCTGGGAGCTTGTTAGCAATGCAGAATCTCAGGCCTCATCCCCAACTTCATTAAAAGCTGCATTTTAACAAGATTTCCAGGTGATTGTTATGGATATAAAATTTGTTAGTGCTGGTTTAGGGTAATTTGAGCCCTAGTGATCTCAGTTTGCTGTATTGGCAAATGCTGACCATGTAAATGCAACCTTCATAAAATGTGTTATGTTTCAGGATATTAGTCAAAATATTCTATTTGCCTTATTTCTCAGTTTGTCCTTAATGTTATTTTCCCCTAGTTAATTGAAATTAAGTCCCTTTTCAAATGCTGGAATGTTTTAATGTATTATCGTAATCTATTTTCTTTAAAACATAGAATTTCTATTCCCTTTTGAAGCATCAGATTCATCACTTCAGTTCCTATTAGATTTTTGTCTCCTTGAAAATATTGATGTATAAATTCTTTGGTCTGTGGAATGATCAGTCAGAGCTGGTACATATTTTTTCGTCTCTGTTGATTTGGAAATTCACTTTTATGTGCTACTAAATTAGTAATGTATTAAAATACTGTGCCTCTGAATTCTGTGAATCATCCACAGTCCCTTGGCTATAAAGGCTAACATAATTTATTGTCATATAGTTCAAGATAGACAGAGAAATTCGACATTTTTTAGAAGAAGAATACAGATAAAGTGTATTAACACATTTATAGGAGTTTAAACAAGTCCCTCTAAGGCAGCTGATCTCACCCAGACTGCCCTTTAGAATTATCCAGAAGTTTTTAAGAAACCCCAAGACTGGGTCTTCTCCCCAGATACAGTGTTATTTTCCTGTGTCAGTATTGTTCCAAACTCTCCCAAGTGGTATAAACCAGGGACTGAGAGTCACTGCTCTACAGAGTGGCAAAGCCAAGAATAAACAGATGTTGGGCGGATATAGTGCTGACAGCATTCTCTTTACTTAAGGGGTCTGCTTATCCTATGTCCTAGTATGGTGATTAAATTTGTTAGCTGGGTCCGTCAAGTTTACGTATCTTTAACAATTACTGAAATGTTTGTTTTTAACCTACCTTTATGAAGACAGCAAAAAGACTGGACAAAGATCAGGAGGTTAGACTATGAGATAAATCATATAAAGCTTAATAGCTAATTTCAAGTTAAATCTGCATCCATCAAACTAAAAAGAATGTAAGAAAAAATATATATGTCAATTTCCTCAAACCTGTTCTCCAAGTAAAACAATGTAAATACACAATCTCAGTTGAGCCTAAAGACATAAACACAAACTAGCCTAATACAATAATTTGAAGTTTTACTTTTTCTTTAAGTTTCATGTCAGCTTTGCATTCCTTTTATAAATATATTTCATAATAATATATTTAATAAATGATTTAATATGTATTCTACTTATTAATACATAATTTAGAATATAGTGAATATTTTAATATTAATATGTTTAAGATTTCATCAGAAAACTGTCAGAAAACTTTTCATCATTAACGTCTTCAGGTTAAGTCGGAGAGAGGATAGATTAAGCTTTTCAGGTTAATGTCCTATATCATTATATATTTGTTAAAAGTATAAACATTTAGAGAGAACGTATTAGCTTGGGCTGTCATAACAAAATGCCACAGACTGGATGACTTAAGTGACAGAAATCTGTGTTCTCACAGTTTTGGAGGCTGGAAGTCCGAAACCATGGTGTCATCGTGGTCAGGTTCTAGTGAGAGTTCTCCCCTTGGATTGCGGATGGCTGCCACCTCCTCTTTGTGAACTCTCATGTGGAGAGAGTTCTCTGGTGTCTCTCTTATAAAGTCATTAACCTTATCAGATGAGGGCCCCCACCTTTATGACCTTCTTTAACCTTAATTATTTCTTAGAAGTTTCAGCTCCAAATACAGCCATGGTGGATGTTAGGGCTTCAACATATGAATTTGGGGAAGACACAAACGTTCCATAACAGAGAGGTTTTCAGTTTATCACATACACCTCTTATACAACATTTACAATACGCTAGAAATACTGTTTTTGAGTATGGCTTGACCTGTGTGTGTGTGAACATTAGAAGAAATATATACTGAGAAGAGAGAGAGACAGAGACACAGACAGACAGACAGAGATTGGTATTAAATAAAAATTATATATATTACCCATGAGCTGACATATCCCCTTTATTCCTCCTTCCCAGTTACCTAAAATGCTATGTCAAAAAACACACATTGTAGCTGAGGATCCAAGAATGAGGTTTGGGAGCCTCCTTCAAGAAAATTGAGAAGAGTAAACTCACCCTGGGAAAGGAAAAAACAGCTGGGAATGATAGCCTAACTCCTGGCTATCACTGCTTAAGCCTGACTATGTTCCCACTGAAGAGCTAAAAACATTGAGCGAGCCACTAAGAAGCTTTTGCCTCAGTTTTCTAAAAGAAATTCACTACTTAGCCTAGTGTTGTGTCTAGAAAGTCTTCTGGAGTATCAGTCATTCAACCACATCTGGAGAGTCAGGAACTAAAAGAATATTTCAGGACCTCTACCTTATCACCTCCCCAAATAAAAAGAGATGGGAGAGTTATAAGCTTTTGAAACCAGAAACTGTCTTTGCCTTTTGTTCTTCGTTACCATTTTGGCCTTGAGACAAAGTGCTTTTTACTTTAAAAAAATGAGAAGTGATTAATAAAATTATAAATGATTAATAAAGAGTTTTCAAATTCAAAAGCAACCCAACTTCCACTTATAAAATTTACAGTTCCATGATGCTCTGAGTTAAGATGTTCATTGTAAGCACTACTGAAGTTACTGGCTGATTTGGTGAGAACGACAGTGTTAATTTAGGCTACCAATCTACAATTTTCCCTGTCAGAGGTTTGGTCCTTGTATGCATATCCATATGCTGCCTCACCCTCACCTTCAGCCCCTTAAATACCAAGCTACACCAGTAAAAGCACACTTCTTTTGCCAGTACGATACTCTCAATATTTCATGGCCAAACATTTCACATAATATATTTGCAGACATAATTTTGATTAACAGACAAGAGAAAAATTCTGAGAGGTTCTAAATTAAATTACAGCAGGCAGGAGATTGGGAGGAAGAGGTAAGAGATTAATCAGTTAATAGAACCACAGGCGGAAACCAGGAAAGGACTGTTCACCATCTGAATGTATATTAAAACTTTGAATCAACCTTCAGGTGGCTATCTCAAAAAAAATAGCTGACCACCAGACACCACCACATCCCACATGTGCATGAAAATTCCGGGCTGTTTCCCACAACCAGTCCAGAAGTGGGAAATGTTTCTTCCTTTTGGACTGTGCACCTATCCTACAATTGCCCTCGCTTCACCTTTTCCTGTCCTTCTTATCTATAGCCAATGTAAATTCTTTCAAAACGACTTATATCTTTCTTCCCCAAACTCATTGTATAAAAAAGCCCTGTCAGCTCTAGGATGGGAGACACGTTGGTCTTTTTTATCCACCCTGCTGCAGGTTGTTCTGACTGCATGACCCAGGACCAGGTGCCTTTCTGGCTGACATACGCCTCAATAAGGCCTCTCATTCAGAAAAGCTTTCAGCCATGAAAGTTTTTGTTTAACAAAACCGAACAAAATGGCCAAATTGACCATGTTTTAATTATAAAGAAATCTTGAGATCGTTGACCTCATACAAGCATAAAATTCCCATAATATCATCTGCATGGATCATTCAGTAATCTTTCTTGCACATGTGTAGGGACAAAAGTTAAAATTAAAAATTTTTTTCTTAAATCTTCTAGTCAAATAAATAGTTTAGGAAGATGTGTCATGTTTGTCCTGACTTAAAGCAATATCAGGTATTTTCTTAGAGTGAGAGGCAAAAACAGGGAGGCAACTCAGTTTTAACCTCTTTTGGGCTTTGGTGTATCAAGCAGCCATGAGTGACCAAGGCAGTGTCCTTGCTGTGGTCCCTTAGGGGGGATCGCCTCACAGTCTGGTTTGCAACTGTTGGCTGCTTCACAAATATGTTTCTTGTGTATGGTTGTTGAAAATAAGGAAAGAGATTTCTTTCTTCTCCTTTTTCTTAGAGGCTTTACTTTAGAAAAACTTTGTAAGTACTATCTTCTCTCTTTAAAATGTACATAATTTTAGAAAACTCAGTAGGCCATTTGTCAGCTTTAAGACCCAGGAATGTTTCTTTCAAGGACCTAGGCTAGATATTTTTAGAATATAAACATCAAGGAAAATAGTACTCTTATCTCAGTTTTTGAGGGAGGGCAGGAACCTAACTTTGGTGGGTGCCTTGCTCCCAGTTGCAAAACTACATCCTGTCAAAAAGATAAGAGAAGTTTCTTTTCCTCTGGATAAAGACAATTAACACAGATGGTCACTCCAATTGGCAGGTAAAGTTAAGATGCACTATGTGTGACAACCGGTACTGTCAAGTCCTCTTACTTGAGGACTAGTTATTGTTGATCTTGAAAACATGCAGGTAATTGGTTGTATCAGCTTGTCTATGCTGATTTCTATCCGTCTTTGCACTCTGAGCCGATGGCCTGTGATGCACATCACATTCTGGTTTAATGCTTACCTGCTAATAACGTGTTTTCATTCTGTACTAGATTTGTGGAGAAGATTTCTGGGTTGGGAGAAGATTTTGCTTTTTAATTGTATTTCCTCAACACTGGTTTCGTTGATGTCAGACTGGTCACTTTCTCATCAATAATAACTATTTACTGTTCCCAGGTTCCGTTTGAAATTGCTCGCATGTGGTTTTAAAAGTTTCTACTTTCTCATCTGCATTTCATTGCTGTCGCCATATCGACTTCTCTTTGCGTCTAGAAAACTTGTGCAAATATAGGTACCTTCAGAGATTCTACTTTCAATGGAAATGTGTGTTGCAGGCGCCGTCTATGAAGTCTCGTCTTCTTTACATTCCTCAGTTAGAAAGTATTTTTAAACCTCCTTATTTTTAGGTAGTCAGAGAATAAAGTCTAAAATTCTCTGACTTTAGTTTTAAGGGGTAAACGTTAATTGCTAATCTTGGGTTGAATTTTAACTAAGATTGCTGACCTTTACTCTATTAATGTTAACACTGATAAGATCAATTTAACTTGTTAACAAATGGAAGGAAGGTACAGGCCTTCCAAATAAGAGTCAGGATCAATAGATTATAGATTTACAGGAATTGAGGGTAAGCTAGGCCACAGCCCTTTTTACCTCCAAAAAGCCTTCTGAATAGACTTTCAGCTGTACTTTTCAGACAAAGTATGTACAGAAAAATGCCTATTAAAATAGATTCCAAAGCTTTTATTACTGAGACCCAGTCGTAGAAAATGCATTACAGAGTGTCTGTTAGAGCTTATGAGGGAAGGGGATAGTTAACTTGAGCCAAAAGAGCTCACTGCAGCACGTGAAACAGCATTTTGAAAGTCATTTGCACATAAATGAAGAGCTTGCTTTCCACTACTGCCTGTTAAAATTTTGAAACATGCAGCAGTAGAAAAATGGGAGTCTGATTATGCCCTTGGACAGTCTGTTAGAGCCAGTAGTCTATCTTATTTTCCATGTGGTGGTCATTAATGTCAGGTCAAGTAAAAGGATTTTTTCTCCCTCTGTGAGTACTGGTATGAAATCATCAGCTCAGAGAAAACAAGTAGTTGTCTGGGTCAAATACCTCCAGGAAGCACAAAACAAATCTTTGTCAAAATCCTAAAAGGCACTAATCGGCCCCACAGCATGTCTAGCTTTAATAAACATGACAATCCACTTAAATTCATTATATTTAGCACTTACTGTATGCCTTTGCCAAGTGCTCTGAAAACTATAAAGGAAGTAGAAGACGTAGTTCCTATTCTTAAAAGAGTGCAATATTCAAACAGAATTGGAATGAACTGAGTGAAAGTCCAGAAATAATTTTCCAACCTTTCTTGGTGTATAAAGTAGTAATGTACATTATCTCTTCTGGGTGGGAAGAGCTATAAATGGTTTACATTTGTGTAATGGCTTTCCTTTCATTCCTTCTGTTGTCTCAAGTAATTGCTTGTCCGTAACATTTTATGGCTCTCTGATGAGTACCTCCCTCCTTTATGAAAAATATAGGTAATTTGGTTTCTTCCAAAACATAAAGCTGAAGTTGAGGGAACATAAACCTGAAGGATGAGGATAGTATCACAACTCTGGGATATCTGGGAGAAGACAAGTTCAAAAAAGAAGTAAGAAATGTCTATTTCTATCTCTGTTGTTCTGTTTACTAGGGAAATAGTAGGCTGTGGAGAAGGAGATGAACTCAGCAAGTTAAAGAGGTGGTTGCATAAAATGTTTTGACTTTGAATGGGGCTCTCAATTAGCCATGATATTTTCCCTTTCTAGGTCAGACTTAGCTCTGATGAGTACCATGCTGTCAAAATAAAATGTCCTGATTCTTTGGGCCAATCAAACTACCTCTTCAGTAAGTTATTCAAGGATCTAAGAAGCCAAATCTGCAGGGTGAATAAATGGATCCTGTCACTCACTTGTTAGAGTCTTCATTAAAGATATGCTAAATAAGGTTAGAGTAATGGCAAATGTAAAAAAAAATTGCACCAGATTTGATACATAGGCAAGGAAGACTTCATTCAAGACTATTGTAATAGAGGAGAGAGATTAAACTCAATTCCTCTGGGAAAAAAAAAAAAAAGATAGAAAGATTTTTAAATGCTAGGGTTTTTAAACGGGGGCGGGGGGAGAAGAATGTTGGTGAATGTGATTAAGCATCTGTGTTTGCTAATTGATGAATTTAGCCTCCTGCTCTCCCACAGAGACTGGGAGAGAAGGGCCCTATCTCCTCCCATGATTGCATTTCAGAGGGATGACTTCTAGGACCTTAAGAGAGACATTTCTAGGTTGTAGAATATTTATATCTCAAAGAGTCTGAGAAAGAATCTACAATAGCAAATTTGCTAAAGTCACTGTTCTAAGGAAAGGTAGGTCAGAGGCCCAGAGTCAGGAAAAGGCCTGCCTAAAGTTCAGCCAAGATGAGGGGAGTTAAGGCCACCTCGGTCACAAACGTAAGTGACCGAGGTTATTTGTTGCCTATAGGGGTTCAGAATAAGTTACTCCAAGATACACTTTTGTGGTATGCAGATTATTTTGAGCTAAAGGTAACTGAGACCATGCAGGCTCAAGAGAAACTTCTGCCTCTCTCAACTACCTAGGAGAATTTACCTTTTTAAAACTATTTGTATGGCAGGGCAAACTACTCATTACTGAACACCCACTCTTATTGGGGTTCCCATACATGCATGTGTAATTAAATTTGGTTATTTCTCTTGTTAATCTGTCTCATGTAGATTTAATTATTAAATCAGCCTAAAGAACATTGAAGGGTAAGGGAATGTTTCTTCCTCATCTACAACCCTAACTCCAATTAGTTTTATTGTATGCCTTGCTCATTCAAATCCAGGTATACATTTCTAAAGAACATGACTTTTCAATTTTAAAATAGTTTCTAGCCTCTACTGATCTTCATAATCAGAAAATGTAATAATCCATAATCAGCCAAGACCTGGATGATTATTGACCCACTTTACCTTCTAGGGCTGGCAAAGATAAGCTGATTACACATGATTCTCTATTTGTTCTTACCAGTACTAGGTTATTTGTTGCCTATAGTAAAGTTTTAACTAGGAAGAATCCAAACGGACAAATGCTATGGTCAAAAGCTAGGTAAAGAATTTTGCTTATAAAAGCTGAAAAAAAACAAGAAGGAATAAATCAACAGTTTGAGAAGACAAAAAAAAAAGTCAAGGCTATGAAGTAAGTAGAACTTGTCGTGTAATAAAGCCTAAGTTTAGCAGGCCAGAATTCACTTTTGTAACCTGTTAGTTAACAGAACTAGGCATAGGCCTGTCCTCTGAATCTCAGTCAATTCCTTAAAATGGCCATTGCCTTGGACCAAAGCTAAGAGTGATATAGAACAGCTTTGTTTTTTGAAAAATGACATCAGGGAAGACTCTGACACTTTCATGTCCCAATTTTGTCCTTCGGTTGGATATTTGAGAGACAAAATGATATGGTGTATAAGAGCACAGGCTTTGGAGACAGATTGCCTGAGTTTGAATTTCAACCCTACTGCTTACTAACTTCATGACCTGGGCAAGTTACTTAACTTCAGTTTCCTGATCTCTCAAAATGAAGATGAAAATACTCACAGGAAAGATTTTGTATAAAGATTAAATGAAGTAACAACAAGATATCACATTGGAAATCTCAAATAAAACACCTAGAGATAAAAGAGATGCTAAGGTGATTTTGTAAGATAAAGCATTCTTAAAGTAGAAATTTCAAAGCTGGATAATGATATATTACTTGTATAAAAGAGATTATTGGAGATTAAGATATCTGTGAGCAGAATTTCCTTCAAGAGAGCAGCTACTGCCCTTAATCTGCCCTTCACCACCATGCCAACGTATAAGAGTATGGATACTTCTGCATTTCCCTCAGGTCAGGGAAGAAGGCTTTAATCTGAGCCTTAAGAGAGTTTAGTATGTCATCTAACTTGGTGGATACATCTTATTCCCACCTTAGGAATCTGTTGAACTTGACTATCAGAGTGAAGTCAAATTGAACTTTTTGGCTTTCTTCTGCATCCTGCACTCCTAATATTGGTTCTATAAATAAATGCATGGATATTTTCTGTGGACTAGATGTGTCTTGAGTGATATATCCAAAGGGACTTCTTGGAGGACTATCAGGCCTCAACATGGAGGAAACTGAATATGGATCACATGATTTCTAGGAGCTAAGGAAAGAGGAAGCAGTCTTAGAGAGTCCATTTTCCTGGAGACTGCGGACTTTTGAGGTAGTAACAATAGTAGCCTTATGAGAGAAAGATGTCGGCACAGCAATCAGGACGTCATTTTGTGAGGCTTCTGTTCACGTAAGAACTTTCTTGACCTCCTTACCTTTCTGTGTAATCTTCTTCCTTTGTAAAGCTGAGAAATTTGATTATTGCATGGACTGACAGAATTTTTTAATTTACTAAACCGAAGCTGTGTTTGTAATGTAAAAAGATGGCAGGGCTTATATTGCCAGTGGCAGAAAACACGTACGGCCCACTGAAGTTTTCCAGAAGAGAGAAAGAAATTTCCCAATTGAGTACATTCATAGAAAGAAGGAATAAAAAATAAAGTTGCATTCTGATTATATCCCAGGAGTCAAGCTCGTTCAATAGACATAGTACAAATGTAAAGCAGTTAGAACTGTGATTGGCAGGTAAGAAACACTCAGTAACTGTGAAGGCTTCTTTTTGTTCATTTGTTTTGTTTTGTTTTGCTTTAATGATTCTACTTACAGGTTTCTACCTGAACCCAGAACATTAACCATACCTGAGAATTTATTTCCACTTTTGCATGCACGGCATAAAAGTTCCTTTGAGAATTTCAAGTTTTGCTTCCATTTTACAGGTCCTCATATTTCCTGCCTTTTTTGTCCCATCTTTTTGGGTCTTATAAATATCCTGGTCATTGATTATCTATCTGAAGTTTTCAAATCTCAGTTGCCTAATTCTTTTGAATCATGGTTTCTGTCTGCCAGACTAATGTCTGATTCATGGTTGACTCCAATATTGAATGATGGTATATTTCTGGACATTTTAGTGATTTACTATCATTTTTCATCTACTCCCACCTGTGTTGGGCATCTAGCCTCTGGACTAGATCACACTGTAGTGGACTTCTCGTGTTCCCATACTGTGTTCCAGCTGCTCATGTCTGCAGCCATTCTGAGTGACCACTTTCATCAAACAATGAGGAATCCTGACTGTCTTCAGAACTTTTTAGTTACTTAATACAATGAAATCTTTTGAGATCCTTTTTTTTTTGTTAAAGTAACCCAATTCTGGCACAAGTGAATAAAAAAGTATTCCTTTGTACTTTTCTGTATATGAACATCTGTATCCTTCTACACTATGCTTATCTTTCCATATATATACCCGCAAAACCTGAAAGTAGAGGAAAATTCCTTGTGTTAATAGAAATTCAGCTATAACTTACATCCCCTCCCCCCATCTTGGAAAATTTAATGTGTCAACAGGGAGGGAGAAGGGCAGAAGATTTGGAGGCACGAAGCATACAAATTATAGTCTTGACTTTAATGGAAACATGAAGCATAATAAAACTCTTCTTCCATCAGAAAGAAGAGAAGATGGATGTTCTTTCCACTTTGTGAATTGCTATACAGCGATTGCACTGGAAACAGAATTGAGAGCACACATTGGTAATCAAAGTGTACGTGTCTCCTCAAAGGAGCTGATTTAATAAAAAGAAATGGAGAGGGCACGGAACTAAGGATATGACAGAAGATGATGTAATTATTGCTGACTTGAGTCCTACATATTTATAATGTGATTGGTAGTGATCCCTTTGGGTCAGTTGTTTTCTGAGCCTGTTTGTTTTATTCATGCTGACAGGAGCACTGCTGACAAACTACATGTGGATTATCAAATATTTACTCATTATTGAATTGATATAATACCTCTCTTCTTAAGAGCTTACTGTGCTCTGCATGAAACTTTTAAATGGTACAACTAACTTTTAGATAAGTACTCACATACAGAAACAGTAAAGAACAGTATAGAGAGCCTGGGAGAAAAGGGATAGGAAATGGAACGACAGGACTAGTACTTGGTTATCTGTAACCTTTGCCCAGCCATGTTCTAAAAGAAATAATAGAAGAGATGTTTAAGCCAAATACTCTCTCTAATTCCATGAAGAGAGCAACTGCCCAGAATTCTGCTTAAATTATTTAAGGATCAGGGTAGGCGGTTAGAAAGAAATCTTTTTCCTTATCTACCCTCCCACCCCATTTTGCCTCCATCCTCATAATGAAATCCCAAAGCAAACTTCGAGGAGCCTCCTCTCCATTATTTTCTCCCTTGGTTTCTCTTAACAGTCCAGATTTGAAGCTAGTGCCCAAACCTCAACCTCAAAATGTACTTTCTTCAGTCTCATCATAAAATTAGCACTCTGTATAGAGAGAGTGGAGAAGGGAGAGGTGAATAAAAGCTGTTATAATTCTTCATAAACTCTATAAAGAAGATAGCCTACCCTCCACCTCTAACAGCAGGGAGAGGCAGGTATAGGAAGATGTTATTTACTTCCGTGCCCCTAGGAAATGGATGTTGTTCTCTCACTTCCAAATCTGTTTTTTGGTGGCTCTTGAAGTTTCATCTTGCAATGGTAGTCCACTGAGTCCAAGTGGGTTCAGCCGCTGCCAGGCTCTTTTTTTTTCGGAGGAGGTCAGATTCAAATATAGTGGTGACAGTGATACAATAGCAATATAAAAGAACTCAACACAGGAACTTTGCTGAAATCCTCCTAGTTCCGAGTATGGTGCCTGCACATAATATGTGCTTAATAAGTATTTGTCAAGATAGCCAGTTGCGACAAAGTAAAGATGTGTTACCCTTGACCAACAAATATTAAATTGGATTTATAACAATTATAAGTTGCTCAAAGGTGCAGTTCGGTCTTCAGAGGAACTAGGAAAAGTTTGGACTTTTTGTATCAGTACCTCCATATCTTTATTCAAATTTAGATTTCATTCATTAGATTTTGGTCCAGTTAAAAAACAATGGCTCCTCATTGCCTGTAGGACAATGTCTATGCTCTTAAACCTGGCACTAGCTTCTCCCCTCTCAACTCCTAGAAAACTTATTATGATTATTTTTAAAAACTTATTAAACTATGAGTGTTACAAACTATATTTTACTGATGGCCGTGTGAATATTATAGTAAGGAAAATGATTTTATTTACTTTCATGTCTTGTTAAATAGTAAAGAGAGTTATTAATATTGATAACGATTAAAATATCACACCTATGATCTCACGGTTTTGGAAAAAATGCTGAAAGCATTAAAAATACATAGTACCTATTTATCACCCTTAACAATGATCCCATGGCTTAAATTGCCAGGTGAGTCAATGCCTCCTTTAAGGTAAAAGGAAAAAGTAAAGTGTTTAAAGTTGATCCTTGAATGTGGATAGGTTTCAAGTAAGTGACTGAAAATGGGTAAGGCCTTTCAGGAGATACATACAAAAGCACAGAAACTGGAATATGCCTGACTTCCAGTGGCAGAGTAATAGGAAATTTAATGGAAAGATGTAATGGAAATTGAAAAAGAAAGAAGGAGGAGCAGGTGGAGGAGGGGAAGGGGAAGAAGAAGAAGGTTTCAAAAAATTAGAAGCTAATAGTGGCTTAATATGCTTAGGAAAAAAAAAATGACCCTGGCTCTCTAAATTACACTAAAGTTTCTTTTGCACATTCTTGCTCAATTCACGGTAGAACAAAATTCTCCTACCAAATTTCTTCCACTTAATCTGATAGTTAAATTCCAAAATAAAAGACCTTAAGCTGAAACTGATGAAATTTTTAGAATTATTTTCTTTGTTACTCACAATATCTTTGATTATTAGTTTAAAGCATAATTTTATACCAATTCTTCTCTGTTCATTCTGAAACATCTTCATAGTTTTTTTTTTAATTCCCAATCATATTCGTAGATACTTTGCTTACATTCATTTTAATACAGGAGAATTACTTTTTTCCCAGTATAAATATGATTTGAGGCTAATGATTACTAAAGTTGTATTTTATGCTCATCTATTGTTTTAACTTCTGTCACTGTAACATCATCATAATGTAGCATTATAATATCATTATTAATATTTAGGATGTTACATAATTTGGTGATGTACAGAATACAATATTCATTGCTATGTAAATAAAAAAAAATTGCTCCCACATAGTTTAAATTTACTTTAAAAACCCCAGAAGATTCCAAAAACAATTTTTAACACTTTTTTGAATAAGCAATACATGCAAACTGTAAAAGTATTTAAGCTTTCAATAGTATACAGCCCTTTCCCTTACCAATTCATAGATTATCATCACAGCAATGTTCTAGGCATATACAGGATTTATATAGTGTATATATATATACACTATATAAATATATGTATGTATATATATTTATATATATACATACACACACACATATATATAAACCCATTGCAAAATTTAAAATGTTGACTATTTGAAAATTGCTTTACAAAGTGATGTGCCAATTATACTTCCACAGTAAAACAGCAGTATATGAAGATCTCTGTTTCCTTACATCCTCATCAACATAATGTACTATCAAATTTTCTGACTGGTATTGCTTTGTAGTCTTAACTTGAATTTTTCTACTGTGAAAGAAGTTGAGTATATTTTCATTTGTTTAACATATTTATTTCTTATTTTTTGCACCATCTGTTCATATATTTTTACCATTGTCTATTGTCTGTCCTTTTCTTATTAATTTACAGTAGCTTTTTATATATTAAGGAAATTAGACCATGATTCTGATATGAGTTACATACTTTTTTTTGAAACTTGGAGTCTCTCTAACTTTGTGGTTTTTCTAAGGGCATTATTTTTTTTCTTTATGTAATAAAAAATGTATTTTCCTACAGCTTTATTAACATACAGTAAACTTTACTTATTGAAAGTGTACAATTTGATAAGTTTTAACATATGATTATACCTGTAACACTATCACTTCAGTCAAGACAGTGAACATATTCATTACCCTAAAAGTGTCTTCATATTTTTTTACAATTCCTCTAAGCACTCCTTTAGCCACCTCTCACAAAATCTGATATGTTGTATTTTAATTTTCATTCAATTAATTTCACTTTTGAAGAAACTAAGGCTTGCCTAGTTTGTTCCACATTTCTCAGGGATCATTGTGTTTTGTTGCCTGATTCTGGTGTCCAGAAAGCTGTTATTTCATATATGTTGTCTAGTTTTTCAGATGGGAGGATAAATTTAGTCTCTGCCACTCTATCTTAGGTGAAATCTCATGTAATCAAATTTAACATTTTTTTCTCTCGTAGAATCTGGTATTTGTGTTCCAACACTCAATTTTTTTTTCAAAAAGTCATTAAGGTTTCTTCAGTATATTTGTTTGTTTGCTTTTCTAGAATTTATTTTGGAATAAAATATGAAGTGTATAACCAGTATCCCTACTACCTAATACCTACCCCACACAAAAACATGTGGCTCTCTAATTGTCCTAACATCATTTATTGAGTAATATAGCTATTTGTCATATCCTAAATTTCAGTATGCATTTAGGTGTATTTCTTGGCTCCCTAGAATTCAATTGCTGTCTATTCATGAGCCAGTTCCACACTGTTTTAATTTTTGTGACATTATAAAATATGGTAGAATTAGTCCTGCATAGTGATTTTTAATTGGTCAGAAATTTTTTATTTAATTTTTTTTGTTTATTTTTCTATGTAGAATTTAGAAACATCTTGTTAATTACCAAAAAAAAAATATAGTTAGAATTGTGTTAGATTCATATATTTTCTTTGAAAGAATTGTTACCTGTAAAATGTTGAGTCATCTTTGCAAATCGTAGTAAGCCTTTTTAATTTGATCGTGTTCCTTTACTTTCTTTGGTAGGGTTTTACAATATTTTAGTTTAGTTTTTGCATATTTTTCTTAAGTTTATTCCTAGATGTTTATGGTTGAATTACTTTTGTAAATATGGCCTTTTCCTTCCGTTAATTCTTCTAATAATATTTTTATAAAGTAGTGATTTTTACTAGGGTAAACACTGCAGATTGGTGCACCCAGCACCAACTACACCCCAATCTCCTTCTTCTTTGCCTGCCTGCACTATAAAGATTGTCCAAATACTTGAGTTCTCAGCCTCAACTGCAAGAATAAATATCCACCCATAGTAGCTGTCTTATGGCCACCGAGGGACAGGCCTAGGGAATTTCAGAGACATTAACTGTTATAGAGTCATTGGTCCAACACTAACCTCCTACTCCCTGCCTGACCTCAGACTTTTGATTTTGAGAAAAAAAAAAAAACTTTTTATAAAACTTTGAATGATTATATATGATTGATATGAGCATTTTTTTAGAAATCATATATTTAAAAACATTTTCCAAAAGTATGATCTGTAATCAGACTATACATACAGATTAATAATTCTAAAATCAGAAGTATTATACTAATAACTGAAATGCTCTTTATACAATATATGTGTTTCAAAAAATTAAAAATATAGAAATAATATTCTTATAGTAAAACATTTATTAACATTTTAGAGTAACTGTCCTGGGACAGATAAAAAAACCACATTCTTTTTGTTTATATAATCTCAGTCTGACAAACATGAGAGTTGTAAAAACCTTAGTCAAGGAATGAGAATATTTCCCCCAGAATTTTTAATTCAGTGATTATTTCACAAAGTTAAACTTGACAGTAAAATTAATATCATCAATAGGCAGATATTTGAGAACTACTTATAAAGAAAATCTGTCTTTGTTAATAAAATTTAACTTTTACTATTTTACTGAGCAAAAATGTATTTCTGACCTTTGAATCGTAAAGAAGCAGATACACAAGGAGAGAACACATTGGACTCCTGGAAAAAAAGGCTTTATGTAGTGTCCTCAGCTGGGTTAAAGCAATGAGAGCTTTGGGAGATGGTGTAGGTGGGGTAGAGGTTGAGGTCAGGTCATAAAGAGAAAATGTTTATCTTTATAGATTTCATTACCGGTGCAATATATTAACATCTTGTTAAGTGTTTATGATATCATTTGCTTATTTTCACTCAAGAATTCGGAGTGATCATTCAGAAGAATAGTACAGTAGTCAAAAATATGTGTGCAAGTGATTATCGCGACAATGCCATGTCATGATTGCATTTGAAATTGAGAAGGCAATGTAGCTGTGAAATCCCTGACTTCAATAGAATGAGTTTTGGAAGTCTCTGGTTTATTAGGTCAATTGCTTGTATCTGCAGAGCAGTAAAGCTTTCAGCCAGATAAAGCGTTGCAGATATCATTGCCCTTGCATTCTACAGTTCATCTAAAAGTGCTTTTATCTGCCAGTAAAAATTTGCCGTATAAAAACCAAATTGGATTCATCAAGTAAGAAGTGTGGCTGCTCCATTGTGTCTGTATCATAGTTGTGGTGATAAGATATTTTTAATGTGATAAAATTATCTTTTTTCCAGATTTGTGGGTAGTAAAGCTATTACAATCAGATGTTTGGACAATGAAACTATCCTCACCGATTAAATAAAAGAGATTCCAATTTATTGAAGGCAATGAGAAGCTGATTTTCTTTTTCTTTTCTCTTTGTCTTCGTTAATATTTAGCTAGCACTTTTCATTTGCATCTAAAACCTTGTACTTTCTGTGGGATTTACATGTTACTGGTAATTTCCTCTCTCAGCCCTAGAGTAAGGCCCGTAATAGTTTTATCCCTAGTTAAACAAGCTCGGAGTGTGACAGCATGTCACAAAATATTAGTTTTAGTTGGTCCCTGAAGCAGGAAGAGAGGGACCAACTGGAGGTGGGCTGCCAGTGCTAAGTTACATGTAGAGTGAGGATGAGGGTGAGAATGAGGCTGGAAAAGTACAAGTGTACACTCCAATTAACAGCAGTAAAGAGAACTGTTTCTACCATTGCTAGGAACCTCAGTCCTTCACTGTGCCTTCTTTAGAATTTCTTCTTTAGAATCTTAATTCTATACCCAGCTCAGTTCTGTTCATGGAACTCTGACCTCAGCTCAATCCCTCCTTGGTAATGAAAGATAGACTGTTTGGAACTCAGTGTTTGGAAATGTTAGCCCTTACGCAAACTGTGAAGACCAGATCAAGACTGTTAGCAAACCTGCGTGGTTAAAGTACAGAGATACTGGGAAGCCAATGGAAACATTTTCTTATGAACGCTGCCGAGGGTCTGAAATGCAAGCCTCACCCTAAGAGACTCAAAGACTAATCTCATGACCCCCATTTGCCACTCATTCTCAACACAAACTGTCTGCCTCAGTCAAGCTACTGAGCATGTACTTTCCAAAATCGTATGCCATATCCTTCTCGCTGCCTCTGTCCTTGTTCTTAGCCCTCAAACTGGGATGTTTGTCTTGTCCCTTTCTGTGGATTGGGGGAAGGCATTTCTTCTATAAAAAACCTCAATATCACCTAATAAAACCTCTCTTTTTTGATTAACCTTATTTAATCTGTGTTTCTGACACTAGCAACAATAATTTTTAAAAAATATATACAGCCAGATATATAAAAGATAGCAAAAAGCCAAGATTAATGTCAAATTTGAATTAAAAGCCAAAAGGCAAGTAGCGAAACTTAATGAATAAAATAAAGCATAATAAAAATATATAAAGCAGAGAGAGAAGGCTGAGGGAAGCACAGAGCTGCTCTGAAGCGCCCCAAAATCTTCAACTAAGCTGTCACTTCTTGGGTGTAACAGTGTGGTGCTGGAAACATTTTTGATTTGGGGGAAAACAAAACAGTAGCAAACCAAACCTAACTCAAAACATTGTAAAAGAAATATGAAATGAAAACCAATGAAGATAAAGAGGAAAGGAAACATGGCAGAATGAGAGATGTCCCCAGATCTCTCCCCTTGAAACAACAATAAGCTGAACATCTAAAACTCAACAAAAAACACCCAAACTGCACACCAGCATGTCTGAGCATGGGATCTGCACATAAGACATACCACAGGTCAGAACCCTGGGTGTCGGGCAGTGGACTGGGAGAAATAAAGAAGCTGCCTCTCACAGCCTCTGGAGCTACCTGTAGGGGGAGGAGGAGGAGGAAGGGAGAAGATGCGGTGACTTCCCTGAACAGCCCTGCCTGGGAGAACTGTGAGTTCCACGCAGCTAATGGCAGGGCCAAGTCACCAGGGCAGAAGACAGAGAAGCAGATGGCAGAATAAAACAGTTGATTTTTGCCGGCTGCAGTGGCAAAACTGAGGCTGAGCCACAGCCCCCAACCTCCAACCCAGAGGGCCTCTCCTCCCTACCCTCCGAGACCGAATACCTCGGAGCACCAGGGGAATCTGAGTAAACGCTACAGAAACTGTCGCTAATACTAATAGGAATGGGGACTGAGGGTAGCAAGCATGATTAAATATCTATCAGAAAATAAAAAGGCACTTTTAAGGCTTTATATAAAGCAGGGATCAAAGGCTTAGACGCCGCCTACTGGAAACCAAAAGAAAAGTGCCTTCTTTGCAGCAGGCTAAAGAGAGACCTTGATATAATAAATCTTCTTTCTGGAAGAAAAGCAGAATGCATTTCCATTACTGACCAGGCGGAGAAATAGTCCATTAAACACCATGAACAACCAAGGTGACAAGAGAAAAGAAAGAGAATAATCTCCAGAAAATAAGCTTACAGTCATAGAAATATGCAACTTAAAAGACAGAGAATTCAGAATGTTACTTCTGAAAAAAATCAGTGAGTTCCAAAAAGAGTCATATCAACACATTCAGGAATTGAAAAAAACAACTAGATGAGCTGAGCAAGAAGACTGAAACCCTCAGGAAGAACAGAATAGATCTTCTGGAGATAAAAAAACACACTGCAAGAGTTGAAAAATGAAATAGGAAGCTTGGGAAATAGAGTTGACCAAATGGAGGAAAGGATCAGTGATATCGAAGACAGAAATCTAGAAAGAAATCAGAAAGAAGAGAAAAACCTAAGAATAAAAAATAATGAAAGATAGTAATGAAAGAGTAAATCATGAAAGAACTAGCTGATACCATCAGGAAAGGAAACATAAGGATAATGTGCATTATCAAAGGCAAGGAAAAGGAGCAGGGACTAGAAAGCATTTTCAGACAAATAGTGGATGAGAATTTCCCAAATCTGAGGAATGAGCTAGAGCCTGGAATTCAAGAAGTCAACAGAACACCCAATTACCTAACCCAAAAAGGCCTTCACCAACACACATCATATTAAAATTATCAAAAATCAATGACAAAGACAGAATTCTCAGGGCAGCCAGGGAGAAGAAAATGGTAACTTATACAGGAAAACCCATTAGATTATCCTCGGACTTCTTAACACAGACCTTATAAGCCAGAAAGGAATGGAATCAAATATTTAAACGATTAAGTGAAAGGAACTACCAGCCTAAAAGACTGTATCCAACTAAGTCTCCTTTAGATATGAAGGAGAAATTAAGACCTTTCCAGACATACAAAAATTGAGGGAATTCTCCACTATGAGGCCTGCACTACAGCAAATACTGAAAGGGGTCAGCTCACCTAAAACAAAATAACAACAACAAAGAATACATAATTAGGAGTGCAGAAGAGTGCAATCCTTACTAAGAACAGAGCATTACAAGCTTAAATAATAAGAAAATTGCTGTAGCAAAGGTAGAAATGAACATTCAGCATACATAGAAACAAACTGAGATAACAATGACTGTAAAGGGGAGGATTCAAAGATCCAAATTTGCAAAGGGGAAAGGAGATAAGGCACACAGAAGAAACTGGACAACTGTATATATATAAA
>NW_006494614.1:29206142-29208590 GCF_000325575.1 Pteropus alecto | reverse complement strand
GAGTAGCGTTACTAATATCGAATGAAATAGACTTCAAAATAAAAAAGGTAAAGAAAGATACTGAGGAACACTTCAAAAGAATTATGCACCAAGAAGGTATAACACTTGTTAATATTTATGCTCCCAATCAGGGAACCCCGAAACATGTAAAGCAATTACTAGCAGAACTAAAGGGAGAAACAGACCAAAACACTATCGTAGTAGGGGACCTAAGTACTCCACTGTCAGATATGGGCAGATCATCAAAACAGAAAATCAATAAGGAAATAACATCCTTAAATGACACATTAGACCAACTGGACATAAGTGGCATATATAGAGCCTTCCATTCCAAAACATCTGCTTATATGTTCTTCTCTAGTGCACATGGAACATTCTCAAGAATCAACCACATACTGGGACACAGAGATAGCCTCAACAAATAAAAGAGGGTTGAAATCATACCAACCATATTCTCTGATCATAATGTTTTGAAACTAGAGATCAACTGCAAAAAGAAATCAGGAATAACCACAAATTCATGGAGATTAAACAACATGCTACTGAAGAATAAATGGATCAGAGGAGAAATAAAAAGAGAAATCAAGAGATACATAAAAACAAGTGATAATAGTAGTGCAACATATCAAAACTTTTGGGACATGGCAAAAGCGGTCATAAGAAGAAAGTTCGTTTCATTACAGGCCTATCTTCAAAAACAAGAATGAGCCCAAATAAACAACCTAACACTTCATCTTAAAAAAAAAAGAAAGAAAGAAAAACTAGAAAAAGAAGAACAAATGAAACCTAAAGTCAGCAGAAGGAGAGAAATAATCAAAATTAGAGTGGAAATAAATGTGATGGAAAACAAACAAACAAAAAAAAATAGAAAAAAATAAATGCAACGAAGAGCTGGTTCTTTGAGAAGGTTAATAAAATTGACAAACCCCTGGCTAGACTCACTAAAGAAAAAAGAGGACACAAATAAACAAAATCAGGAGTGAGGTAGGGAAAATTATGACTGACACTGTAGAAATACAAAGGATCATACAAGAATACTGTGAAAAAGTATATAACACCAAATTTAATAACCTAGAAGAAATGGACCAGTACTTAGAAAAATACAACCTTCCTAGACTGAATCAAGAAGAACTGGAAAATCTAAATTGACCAATCAGCAGTATGGAAATTGAAACAATCATCAGAAACCTTCCAAAATGTAAAAGTCCAGGACCAGATGGCTTCACCAGTGAATTGTACCAAACATTCAAAGAAGATTTAATACCTATTCTCCTCAAACTCTTCCAAATAATCGAAGAGGAGACAATACTTTCTAACTCACTTAATGAGGCCAATATCATCCTGATACCAAAACCTGGTAAAGATAACATGAAAAAAGAAAACTATAGACCAATATCTCTCATGAACATGGATGTGAAAATCCTAAATAAGATACCAGTGAACGGAATACAGCAACATATTAAAAAGATTATACACCATGATCAAGTGGGTTTCATCTGGGGGGCACAGAGATGGTTTAATATACTCAAATCAATTATTGTGATACACTACATAAACAAGTTAAAAAATAAGAATCATATGATCATATCTATAGATGCAGAAAAAGCCTTCAACAAGATGCAGCATACATTTATGATCAAAACATCTAACAAACTTGGTATAGAAGAAAAGTACCTTAACATAATAAAGGCCATATATGACAAACCCTCAGCCAACAATATACTTAATGGTGAAAATTTAAAAACCTTCACTCTAAGATCAGGAACAAGGCAAGGCTGTCCACTATCGCCACTGTTATTCAGTATAACATTGGAGGCCCTAGCAAGTGCAGTCAGACAAGAGAAAGATATAAAAGGCATCCAAATAGAAAACGAAGTCAAACTGTCACTATTTGTGAATGACATGATTCTCTATATAGAAAACTCTAAAGACTCCACAAGAACTCCACTAGATACAATAAGCAAATACAGTAATGTCTCCGGATACAAAATCAATGTACAAAAATCCATAGCATTCCTATACTCTAATAATGAAATGTTAGAAAAAGAAGTGGAAAACATAATTCCTTTTTCAATTGCAACAAAAAAATAAAATAAAATACCTAGGAATAAATCTAACGAAACATGTGAAGGACCTATATAATGAAAACTGTAAGACCTTATTAAAAGAAATCAAAGAAGATACAAGAAATGGAAAGATATTCTGTGTTCTTAGATTGGAAGAATTAACATAATTAAAATGACCGTCTTACCTAAAGCATTATACAAATTTAATGCAATCTCCATCAAAATGTTATCAGCTTTTTTTAAAAAGAAATAGAACAAAAAACCATCAGATTTGTATGGAAGCACAAAAGACCCCGAATTGCCAAAGCCACCCTGAGAAAAAAGAACGAGGCTGGAGGCATCACTCTGCCCGACTTCAAATTATACTACAAAGTGACAGTAA